>NW_028280868.1:1300000-1900000 GCF_059751285.1 Brachycentrus maculatus | reverse complement strand
ATAATTTAATTAAATAGTAAATAGGTTGCCATTGGCTAAATACTGACTAAATTCAATTTAATTTTCAATCATAGTATGGGTATCAGAGATTTTTAATCGTTTACGATATAAATAAATTGAAAACGTTCGAGCGAATACCCATACTATGCACAAAAATTAAATACCAAAAATATTAATCGCGTCAGGAGTCGAAATAATCGGTGGGTGTTTGTGTGGGGAGGTGTATGAATGTGGAAGAGGCGAAGGATGTTTGCAAAAATAGACCCGTGCGACCTTATATTCTCTCTGCATACCAATGGTCAATTAATTAGTTGTAAAAAATATTATATTACATATAAGCTTTATTATCATAATAATGTTATACATATTAAGGTTGGTCGTTCTTATTTAGTATACTGTAAAGTCTCAAAAAAGGGTTCCAAAGCTTTTCCCTTCCTGCGCTCAAATCGTAGTAATTAAATTTGTATACAATCTTATACTGAAAAATTTAGTAGAGCTCTTGTTTCCTTAAAAAAACTTGTGCTTTATTTGCGCCCTTAATGAAGTATTTCACGAAAATGGCATCATACAAACTTCCAAAATTATTTAAGCAGTTGCGACAATCGTGAAAGCTTTTCAGGAATACTTCAGAAAACAAGTATTGGAATGTTTTTCTTATGAAACACGTATATGTCTGCATCACGTTGTGGAGGCACTGTATGTTAACGTATATGATTATAAATATATGTATATTGCGAATGCGAGCTTCGAATTTTACTGCTGCAATTCCTCGCTCTTGTTCAAATCTCTCAATGAAGTAAATCAATAAAGGCAAAAGGGACAAAAGGATTTATAGGCTAATTTAATTTTCTATGTCGTTTCTTTATACATTTGTATGAACACGCTCTGTTTTGACGGCTTTGCTTATTTTTCAGAAGACCAATGAGGATTGACCGCATTCTTGTGGCAATGGAGGGTGTTTTTTTCTCAGTCTCTCATTTATCAGGGATTCACGGGAGAGAGAGAGGGAAAACAGTCCATATGATCGTAGGTATGCCTACATCTTTCGAGAAAATAGTCCAAGTTGTAATACAACAGCTGACTATCGGTCCTTACGAAGTTGTAATCTGCAAAAACTAGTAATCTTATAGATAATAATACGTGTATTTAATGGTCTGAAGGTCATGGAATTGATTTGCGTTGGTATAAAAATAACTCTTTACACTAATAGCCTTTTGTTCGTATGAAGCAAAAATGTAAGTAGTCTTTATTTTGATAAAAAATAATAAATGGCTTCACAAAATTTTCGGTGTGTCCAAATTCTTATTTACAAATTTGGGTTTATCGACTTAGGAGTTATTTCACAATCTGACATCTCAATATAGGCGATGAGGTAATTTAAGCTTTACTTTGCAAATACTACTATTTCTTAAAATTAAATTAACACATATATCCTATACATTTCTGTACATGACCCACCTGGAAATCGAACCCAGAACCTCCAACATGGTAATACTCGTACAAATGCAAATGCGATGCATAGTAGTAACATGATAATTTTATTTGAAATATATTTGTAAAAAGATTTTTTAGATACGAGACATTTTAATTGGCATGGGTGATTCGATCAACAATTTTCATCTCTCTTCTTCCTACCCTTTGTTTATTATCTTCAGGTAAGTAATCTTTGTAAAACGCTTGGATACTACTGAAATTATTGACTTACTTACCTGTCCTATAAGCAAAATTTTCATCGCTTCCTCTCAATCCTTTCCTGTTTTGCAATAACATCAATATATATTTTTTTAATATATTCAAGAAGAATAAAACTGCTTTAATTTTAATCGAGGTTACTTTTTTTCAATCTTCTTCAATTTCTCTGACGTCAGTTCATATGCTTAAACACCGACCCCTTTAGATCCTTAACTTAAGATCATAAAATGGAAGGAATGCGCCTTTTGTAAAAAGATGTGTGTTTTTGCAATGAAAACTTCAGATATTCATCATGAATATACTACCACTGCGTAAAAACTGTTCCGCTCACGTGAGAATACTTCGTCCATAACAATACCAGCGACTTATAGTCTCCGAACATAAACTCCATCATATGGTTTCACATCAAAATTTTGAGTTACGGTATCTAAGAAATCAGTTCTGAAAGTTTATTTAGTAAATCGATTTCTTGAAATAGTACTTTTTTACTTTTTACTTTTTTTTAATGTTGGTTAAAACCACTCATCAAAATTTTAGTCCACCGGTTTGAGACCTACCTGTCTCTTACAACATTTTGAGTGTGTCCAAATACTTGTTCACAGAATCTGGATTATCTCCAATTACAGGAGTTATTTTCATATTATTTTTTGACATCTCATCAAAGATGAATAAGAATATGTAAGTCTTTCTTCATCTTTGATGAGATGTCAAAAAATAAAACCTGTCTCTTAGTCAGAATCAGTGATTTGTGATCATCCTGACGAAGATACGAGTAAGTCTAAAAATCGGTGGACTAAAATTTCGGCGAGTGGTTAAATACTAATAAAACTAACATTTTTGAGAAAAGTAAAAATGACTTACCTTAAAGTAATTGCTATAAATACAGACAAATAAAACATACTCAAAGAGTAATTTAAGTGCGAAACAGGTTTTATTGAAATATGATACATGGTTTATTATTTGTGTTTTTTTTTTTAAATACGATATTTAGAATATTTGTATGACATCGTAGGGTGAACTTGTGTACAAAAATCTTAGTATGACCAATTCCATAAAAAGGAGTCTATTTACATAACTGTAGTAAGCTTATGTGCAAGAACAGACGTATAGCGTTTCATCCTTTCCACATACTTATTTGGAGAATGACGTGATTGCATTAAGATATACGTACCTAAGGAGTTTTTTTTTATCTTACTTTTACATTTTTTTACATTTATTATTTTGATATAGGTGAAGAAGAATATGGAAGTCAGGGTATTTACAATGGTTTAGATAATGAGCTAGAAGCAGAAGACGATGGTTAGAAAGAGTGGATTGATTCGGTTGAAAATGTAGGGAAACATTGGCGCTCGCTGTTGGGGTCCTGAAGTTTGCAGGTAGATTGAAACCAAAAAAACAAAGGCAAAGAAAAGTCTGGAACAAAAACCATCCTGGAATGTGCGACCTGCAAGATGGGGGGAGACGAGGAGAATGTGGCGGTGCGGGGAAACGTGAGGAAGTATGGATAAACTCACTTCGGTCGACGCAAACCGCCCGCCATAACGGCTTAAAATCGCAGCCCAAATATTACGAGCATTGCATTTTTATACGTTCCAAGCCATTATGTTACAATACGAATATTCTAGCATCTATGTGTTCCGGGTAAAAATATTTCATAAAAAAAATAGCGATACTTTTCCTTCACTTCACAATTTTTGAGTGTGTTCAAATTTGTTTTCTCCAATTGGCAGTTTTTTTTGGTTGATACCTCAACATGGATGAAGAAGAATAAAGAATCTGGGTATTTACAGGGCTTATTACCAGTTAAAGGCTGGTAAGGTGATCACTTTACACACGTGCAACATTCACCATTCTACCCATGATTGACAATACAAATAATCGGAGGGTATGTATGAGGAGAGGTTTGAATATGAATGAGGCGAAGATTGCAAAAAACAAATTGGTTTGGCGTTATATTTTCTCTGCCTACTCTTACAGTGAAGTGGCGTGATGATTTGTTTATAGTTAATATTTATTTACAATATAATTAATAAGTGAAATAAAAAAGTCTCCGTGGTTTGTAGCCATTAGATGGTGTTGATGCCTGTATATCGGGCAATACTCACCCGATTGTCTCAGATAAAAATGTATTTAAAAGATGACAATTCAGTTCATATTTTTTTGTAAATTTGTTTCGGTTTCTGCAAAAATCTCTCCATGGTTAAAAATTGGTCGACGGAATAGCTGCTGAAAATCACTTTGCCAAGTTTTTGGACGATAAACCACAGAAGTTCTACACCGACGGAATTATGAAGCTACCTAAAAAATGGCAAAAGGTCAAAAATAATAATCGTCAATACTTGATAAAAATTGATTTTTCAGTAAAGAAAATTTTTGTTCAAAGATGTACCAAAAAACAGCGGAGACTCATTATATGACCCTATATATACACACATATATAAATAACTAACTAACTAACCATCACGCCGCTTCCCCGCAGGGGTAGGTAGAGAGAATAGAGCGCCACACCACTCTGTCCTTGCAAAAATTCTACATGTCCAAACCATCTCAACACACCTTTCTTAGTTTTATCGATAATGCTTATCTCAGCTTTGCATTCCTACATACTATATAAGATTGTGAATCTATTTTATATATATATATATATATATATATATATATATATATATATATATATATATATATATATATATATATATATATATATATATATATATATATATATATATATATAAATATATATAAATATATATAAATATATTTATTTATATATATATATATATATATATATATATATATATATATATATATATATATATATATATATATATATATATATATATATATATATATATATATATATATATATATATATATATATATATATATATATATATATATATATATATATATATATATATATATGTATATATATATATATATATATATATATATATATATATATATATATATATATATATATTTATATATAATAGGACAAATTGAGACATGAAATATTAGACTTGCAAAAAGTTATGAAGAGACAGCTAACTTCCCTTTTTCACTTGAATTCTCTCGATACTTTGCCGACGATTAATCATATGTTAATAATAAAGAACTAACGCGAGCCCCTTCTCGGGTTACAGCCGCCATACTTCTCTTATTTTTCTTGCCAATAAATTAATTTCATGTCTAAATCGTGGACCAGAATTATGCGTGCTAAAAAGGTTAAATCTACAAGGAGGCTCTTGATTCTGGTCAGCTTTATAACACAGGTTGACAGTGTTTTCGACGTCTGTTATTTTATTACTAAAAATAGTAAGAAACGCGCTTTAAGGAAAACTTAACTCGCAAATATTTTCCTGTTGATTCGATGGGTTTGTTGAAAACACAATGATAAATATTACTTACACAACGCGTGACACCTCAACTGTTCATATATAGCGTCTAACGTGTACATCGTAACGTTCTACAACGCGCGCATTCTTTTCATTCATCGTTCACTTACTACCACGTGTAATCCCTTTAAAAATTCACTTTTGTGTAATACACAAAATGAACGATGAATGATAAGGAGAGTATTATATAACCAAACCACAAAGTTAATAATGCTTTTGGATACAAAATATAATTCATATATACCTAATTAAAAATTTACTTCGAAAAAAACCAAAAAAAATAATTTGACGTTAGTTATCACTATATCAATATATGTGTGATAATACTGTGATACATAACGTTTATTATTCAATTAATGTGACAGAATGGTAACTCATATGACTGTGTACTGGGTATCTATTGCAAGGTTGAATTCTTGTAGAAGTTCTTTGCCGATTTTTCAGGTGCTAAGCCGCTACATTCTACCTCAAGATGAATTTCATCAACAAAATATCTCAATGACATTATCTTTTGATTAAGACGTCTCAAGCAAACATTTTACCTTCGAGAGGGCGGTCTTGGTTGGATGGATTAATCTGATGACTTTGGTTTGGTGTAGGGATCGCGTGTTCGGGGGTTAGCAGTCTTCAGTGACACACAGAGGCCGCCACCAAGACTCAGGTTACTCCGGGCCATATGTTGTGACATCAGATAAATATCTATCAATATTATAGGTGTCTCAATTTGAGATGAAACATCTATCATTTATATATGAAAGAAGATGTGAGTCTGAGCATCTCAGGATCTGGATTGGCTGTCTTAAGAGATCTCTTATATACACTTATTTAACATTCACCCTTCTACTCATGATTTAATTTATTATTTTTTTAATGTTCTGTTTTATATATGTAATGGTCTTAGAATCCTTTCATATATGAGTAACAATTAGTTAGGAATTATAGCTGATAGTGAAGCCATCATTGAAAGCTGTCCCACCGTATTCCCAGATCTGATACAAAAGTATCTAGGCTTCCTGACAGACCTTCTTTTGCAAGCATTTTTTTAAACCAAGTTGCGAAATTTATTGAAAATGTGATACAAAATTGTATCCCGATTTTACTGTCAATTTACATTTAAAAGCTTTTAATATCCCTATCACTGCCAATAAAAATAAATACAAGTTTTCTAGATGTAATCCACGACCAAATTTTCTAGAAGCACGCCGGTGTAGGCAGTCAAAGGGATTAGTATTTAGTTAGTTCAGTTAGTCAGCTAGATCCGATTCCATTCAAGTAGAGCCATCAATTTAGAAGTTTGTGAAGTAAATAAAGTTTACTCTATTTGAAAGTAGGTATTTTGTTCTTCCTGGCACTGTCCCCACTTATTGCCGCTGAAGGATGTTCTCGTCCTAAGGTTCAGTTGCGTATATCATCTTCTCCACAAGATCCTTTTGCATTGTATCATCCAAGTATTCATTGGTCTCCCTCTTGATGGATTTCGAGAGATTTAATGAGATCTCCAATTGAACATAGGTATAAAGCATGAAAAGTGATCTTGGATAAAAAAAAATTTTTTATATATTGTTTCCACGATCTTTTTTTCCCAATTTAATCACAGTGAAGCGCCCTTGGTGCAGTATTTTGATGCGAAAATGGCGCTATGTAAGTATTGTATAAATTATTCAAAAGTATTATTTTTATTTACAATTGTGAATCCCGATTGGCTGTATAAGGTAAGTTGTTTTAATGTTCGTAATGAGTTTAAAATGTTGCTTAGTAATAATTATTTTTGAATTCCTTATATGGAAACATTTTCGTAAAATACTACCTTAAAGGCACTCTCTTGTACAATATTAAATCATTTAAAAATTTTAAAGTAAACATATTTAATGAAAAATTATCTAATATAAATTACCTCTGGGGGGTAAAATTGGCAGAGTAGAATCTATTTCGCCGAAACCATATAAAATTACGGGACCACTTTTTCGGTTCTCTTTTATACCCATATAAAAACAATACTGTCTCGTATATCAAATTCAGTCTACAGGCCTTCGTTACAAATACCCACCCATCGTGGTACAAACTAAAACTAAATAAAAATATATGAACTTTAAAAATATATATTATTGCTTATGTTATTTTTAATTTAAAGTAAATACGGCACTTACCTACGTTAATCTACAGATACATTTTTGTTTGTTAATTCACGATTTTTAAAGATATTTGTTTTTAATAAGAGACTAATTCTGTTTAATGATTTATTTAAAAAAATCTTCTAATAAAGGAGATGAAAATATGTAAATATATGAAAATCATTTAAAATTAACTCTGACATAGACCATTTTTTTAAATCTAATCAGATATTTACAAAGTAAAATCATTTAAAATTAACTCTGACAAAGACCATTTTTTTTAAAATCTAATCAGATATTTACAAAGTAAAATGGATAAATATTTCAACAAAGTGACTGCGGAATGAATTAATGAAAATATGAAAACGGTTATGGGAAAACTGCATTTGTGTGAACAATTCATTTAATTACATAATTTTATTTATTGTTTCGGCATTAACTTTGTGGTAAGACATGTTACAAATAAAAATTTATTTTCTTTTAATCATTGTAATTAATTTGTTTCATTAATCATTTTAATTACATAATCGTTTACTTTTTCAAAGTATTCCGCAAAAATTAACTTTTTCGCGAAAAAAGAGTGAAAATATCTGTTACCAATGTTATTTACACAACAAAACCGGGGTTGAAAACCACGAATTTATGTATTTTTTTCTGACAAATTGAATATAACTTGCATTGATTTAAGTTTTGTATAATAATAATTACATTTAAGTTATGGTAAAGGTTTTAAGTATGTGATATAATTTTTAATTAATGTTTTACTTAGTAAATACCACATGAATTAAAAATGGATAGATTTTACCACAAAATAACTGCCGAATCAATTAATGAAATTATGTGATATAATTTTATTTTATAAATGTATTTTGTATGTAAATTTAAATACTGACAGTAGTTTGATAATACCCCAACAAGGCGAAACAACTGTCATAAATTTTTATTTACTATTTTTATGTTTTAAAATAAAATGTAAAACTTAGCAGACTGAAAAGGGTGTTTGATTTTGATATTTAAAATATCAAAATTATAATTATAACATATTTAAAATATCATATTGGATACATTATGTCCTTATGACCTACAAATAAAGTTTGGATCTTTCTGGACGTCTACTTCGCCTTGGCATTAAATGAAGTGTATGTGCATCTGCAGTTTACAGATGCGAATTGAATGTCTTTTTTTACCATACAGTCGGTGGTTTGTTTTATTACATGAGATGATTCTGTGTCAACGCGCAACATCCGCTGCGGAGTAATTAAAAATTAAAACTGCACTCTCTCTCTGGGTCAAAGCTGCATATAACATGCCAAGACGTCTGGGACAACTCCACGAAAATTAAAGTAGCTGCGGACATAATTAATTACTTAAATTCTTATCATTATGTTACACTTTTTCAACGCAATCAAAGGGTATTATCCGCCACACTGGACAAATATCAAGTTCAATTTTTATTTTGCTCTGTTTTTTATTCATTTGTATTTACAGTACAGCTAAAAACGTACAGCTGATAATTCCCCCGGTGCAGAATACACGCCACGCGCGTACCTGATAAAAAAAGGGTCAAATGACTCAAAATATCATTGCAAAGTAGAAAGTATACCCTAACAGTCTTGACAATATACTTTATGGCAGGGAGTAGTGAATAAAAAATTCTTAAAAAAGAATGAAAATAATGTGTAAAGTGATGTGATGATAATGTGTAAAATAATTAACTGGTCTATGACATGTCATAGCCTTGTAAATACCTTCACTTCTAAATTCTTCTTCTCCTTTGTTGTGATTAAATGTAAAAATAATTCCTAAATCGAGAAACCCAGGTTTTGTGAACAAGGATTTGGACACATCCAAAATGTTGTGCATTCATTTCTCGTTACTCCCTTGTCGTTAGAAGTAGCCTGTAGGTACTGTTTTTTAAATTACTATTTGTAATCTGTATTTGAAAATGCGAAAGTAATCAAAACACGTGTCACAGTATATTTTAAGATGTAGTGGTTTTTATGAAATGAGACTTATTGGAGTTGGTTTCGCAGGTTTTCACACACCTGTTCAAGGTACTGTGGTTGGTTTTGTAAGGGATGCACCGTGTATTCGATTAATGAGTGGCTAAGAATATCAAGGATAACGGGTTCATCAATCAACACAATATTCAGACAATGAAATATACTGACATAACGTCCGAAAGCAGTAACGTTATCAGAAAGAGTATAACATTGATTCTCTTTAGTTCCAGTTTTGATTTTACCTTAAAATCGTGAAAAGTTCCAAATTACTTTCATGTTTGAGAATTTGGAGCTGAACAACGTTTTTAGTATCCCTGATCAAATAACATAATTGAGAAATATATTAAATGCCCTTGTAATCGTGTAATCACCCTTTAATTCTGAAATGCAGTAATATAATAAGACCATGAATGATGTCACAGTCTTCATCGTATAATTTTTTCAAAATTATTTCCAATTAATTTTAATTGAGAAGCGCACTTTACTTTACGCAACGCGACATTTTTTTACCATAGGGGCCAAAAATTATTTACTTTTTTCAATATGAAAGTCTCATATTGTTATTTACAATGCTAATCTAAATTTCAAAAACAGTCATGTATCATCTTTCTGACAATTTTATTATCTTTATTATTTGAAATTGTTTAATTATAATAAATATATCGGCAGGTATTTAATATTGATCCCATCTTGAAATTAACGTACTTTTTATTTAGACTTGGATAATTACACGACAATTATTTCATTAATGAAGCCTTTTAATGCTTTCCATTGAGGATTTCATAAAAACATATTTTAACCGGTCCATCTAAGTGTATGGACACATACGGAAAATTAAGAAAGGAGTCGGTAGGTAAAAAAATAGGTTACAGGCAAAGACATTTTTTTACAACACTATTCCTTAGTTTAATATTTTTATTATAAAGTAGGGTAGGAGTATTGAATAATATACATAGATAGATCTAAGTGTAAAATAGTGGTAAACGGGGAAGTTTTAGAATTGTTAAGTTATTTTGTGTATTTGGGAAGAATGTTTTCCAGAGATGGAAAGTTTCATAAAGAAAGGAAAGTAAATGCTGGGAATAAATCAGTTGTAACAAACAAAAACGTTACAGCGAAACCTAAACTAGCAATGCACCGAGTACCAACGCTAATATAAGTAAAGCGTGGGGTTGGAAAAAGAAATGTGAAATTAGACTGAACGCATGTAAAACGCAAAAAAAGGAAAATAAAAGAAATCCTGGCTGATGATTATCGACAAAATTTCAAAATTTCTTTGTACACGTGTATTTTTCGTTTGAAAAGAACTTTCACATTTTCTCATTTCAATTTCAATAGTGTCAAAATAAAATAAAATAATGACTACTCCTTCCAGATTTTAATCCAATATTTTTATACTAGCATTTGGACGCACTCATAATCATAATATATATATATATATATATATATATATATATATATATATATATATATATATATATATATATATATATATATATATATATATATATATATATATATATATATATATATATATATATATATATATATATATATATATATATATATATATATATATATATATATATATATATATATATATATATATATATATATATATATATATTTCAATTTAACAATCCCTTTCGAATATTATTCCGAAAATACAACTAAACTGAAGTTTTATATTGAATAAAATTTTTTTTTTTAGCTGACGACCGTCATAGGTCGTCAGCCCCGTAAATGCCCAGATTTCCATATTCTTCTTCATATTTGATAAGATTTCAAAAAATAATATGAAAATAACTCCTGTAATTGGAGATAATCCAGATTTTGTGAACAAGTATTTGGACACATTCAAAATGTTGTAAAAACCTTTAATTCAGAGAATACAAATATGATTAAGGGTGCTTTTAATTCAGTTTTGAATAAAATTTGTAAAAAACCCATGTCTTAAAACTGCCCTCTTAAGAGTAATTTTCAATTAAGTAAATGCGTTTTTGTTTATTCTCAGGCAGTCAGTTAAAAATGGGTAATTACCTATTTATTCGTCGATATAAACGTACGTAATGTGTAAGTTTGCGTTTTCTCAATGAAACAACGCAGCTTTCTCTCAGTAACTTGATTATGTTTCCAGTCAATCAACAATCCACCAATCGAACAAGAATTACTCAATTTCGGTCACACAACCCAGAACAGATCGATGCTCAGTGAAATAAAATAAAATACACGGTGTCAAGCATTGATAGGAAAACCAATCCAACTCTTGTTTAACATAACTCTCTCGATGCTCTTGGAAATAGTGAGATGATCTTTAAAAAAAACTAAAAACAAATTTTACAACATTTTGAGTGTGTCCAAATACTTGTTCACAAAATCTGGATTATCTCCAATTACAGGAGTTATTCTCATATTATTTTTTGATATCTCATCAAAGATAAAGAAAAAAATATTCTTCGTCTTTGATGAGATGTCAAAAAATAATATGAAAATAACTCCTGTAATTGGAGATAATCCAGATTTTGTGAACAATTTGGACACACTCAAAATGTTGTAAATAAATTATCTGGTCAAATTATAAGCATAAATAATAAAAATGAAAATGATATTTTCTGGCGTTTTCTCATGTGTGTGATTATAATCCAGAATTTGGACATCACATAGTAATAAAATAGTTTTTGCTCAATAGCTTTTTTTCATCTCACCAATAGATGTCTCTAGTGAAGTTCTAGTGATTCAAGAATAATATTTCTAAATTGGTTCATTTATATAGAAATTGTGGTTGTCAATAATGGGTAGAATTGGTGAATGTTATACGTGTATAAAGTGACTTAAACCAGCCTATGACGGTCGTCAGCACCGTAAATGCCCAGACTTCCACATTCTTCTTCATCTTTGATGAGATGTCAAAAATAATATAAAAGCAATTTTTTTTTGCTAAATCATATCCACCATCTTCTTCTCCCCAATTCATTCACAGCGAAGCGCCCTTGAGGTAGTATTTTACGAAAATGGAGCTATATAAATTATCCAAATTTATTTATTATTATGATAAATACTGTTTTTACTTAATGCACAATATTTTGAGTGTCCAATTACTAGTTTTTTTAAAGATGCGATTTGCATTTATTATTTATCTCGCTTATTATGTACAAGGTTTATAGGTCATTAAGTGGATTTTTGTTTATTCTAACTAAACAAATATGTTTTTTTTATTGAAGTTTTATCTAGTAAATACCACTATTCCTTAAAATCTACTGCGACACGTGTTTTGATGCATTCCACATCATTTTCAAACACCGTATTTTACCACAAAGTGACTGCCCTAATCAATTAATGAAATTAAATCAAAATGTTTTATTTAAATTTCAGAATTTGAAAATGATTTATTTTCAATTGGCCTGGGTGTTTGTGATGTATTTTTCACATTTACCTTCCCTATCCTTACTATCCTACCTGCAGACAAATATACGTTTTGCTGGTTATTACTATTTTTTTAATATAAAGATTAGGTGATTGCATTCGAATTACATTTGATTCGCTCGTGTTGTATCAGGGAAACAAGTTCAGCAATAGGCTTTATTGCTTCGGGCCCTTGTTACAGTTGTTCTAAATAAAAGCCTCCCTTGCAGGAATGCTGTTCCTTGACCAAATTTGGCTAACCCATACAAACTGGTGGCGGGTGCGATGGCATTTCTCCTTTACTCCTTTGTCCTTTCAAGCGATGCTCCTGCGCGCTTCATCTCAAGGCTGAGGATATCACAGGACGATCTTACGCTGAGATCGAAATTACGCGAATCGTAAATGCTGTACTGCATGAATAAAAAACTCATTTTTCAAAAATTTGGCGTGGACATCTTGCAGACTATAATATAATTAAAATGTAATTTTGTTTTAAAATCACTACAAATATTTCATTATAACTTAATTATGATGGCTACCGGTTTCGAAACTAACCGCTTCTTTATCAAGACTGATTAATACTTATTAACTAATAAAATATGAATATATTTTCTTAGTATTAATCAGTCTTGATAAAGAAGCGGTTAGCTTCGAAACGAGTAGACATTATAATTAAGTTATAATTAAATATCAATAGTGATTTAAAAACAAAGTTACATTTTAATTTTAAAATGGAAAATCACAAAGTTAGTGCTTCAAATATAAATTATATTTTGAGACTGTCTCATTTAATCTTACCAAAAACACCGCAACTAAGAGTAACATATATTTCTCAAAAGTCTCTACTAAACGAAAAAAAAACTTACTGAACTCAACCATAGATGTTGCCGAAAAACTCGCATGTTAAAGATGTTGTCAATTCCAAATACAAAACATCCGAAATTCCAGTAGTGTGGTTGTCAGTCATGGATAGAATGGTGAATGTTACAAGGGTATAAAGTAATCACTTAAACCAGACTACGACAGTAAATAACACAAAATGAACGATGAGTGATAAGGAGAGTGTTTGATCTGATTAATCCATTCGCCTTTGGCTTTTCTTACATCTTTTCAAGTCTCTTAGAAAATGTCCTTCTGAAAACAACTATTTCAAAACACGATTAAAAAATCGCAAATCGCTCACTCCTTTCAAGAACGTCATAAATCAAAATACTTGATTTTTCAGGAGAACGTTTTTAAAGTTTAAAAATATAATACAATGTTTTCAAAATAAATATCAAGCCACTTATCAAACTTTTTACTATGCAACAGATCTTTTGAGGTAAAACCTGAAGGTTTTTTTTCCATTTGAAAAATATTTAGTTTTTTTTTTAAAAAAATTAAACAATACCTTTTCCTCAAAATGCAAAATCAACACTTTCTGCCCTATAGCAGGTAAATATTAAGTTACAAATATGCCTCTTTTACTGGGATATAGTACATTTTCTGGGCATTCCGAAAGCATGCACAACTGAAATTTGACGATTTTTGATTTATGACGTTCTTGAAAGGAGTGAGCGATATAATATGAGAATTTCTCGAGCTTTTGAATTTTAATCTCCAATGATCCTTGATATTGTTTCAGTATAGTTTTGTAACTTTTGCTTAGTAGTCAGAAGATACAGAACGATTTCGCTGTGGCGCTCGTCACTTATGAATTATTCGTGGAATCCGTGGAAACATTACCAGACCTACCTTAATAAATAGGACAATCTGTATTCCTCAGAGTATGACGAGCGCTAATTCTCCCGAAAAGGTGCGATCCGCTACAACATAAACTAGCAATTCCTGAAGACAGAAATGTTGACATTTTTCTTGCTCTTTAGTAACCATCACCACCGAGTGTAATTAATTGTGAAGGTTGTGATTTGATTCCGACAGAGTACAAATCTGGATACAAGATTACAATGTTACATACATGTTGATACAACGATGTATGATAGATGTGCGAATAGTGAAAAAAGGAAGGAATGCAAAGCTGAGATACGCATTATCGAAAAAATTAAGAAAGGTGTGTTGAAATGGTTTGGACATGTAGAACGAATGAGTGAGGAAAGAACGGTAAAACAAATTTATGAGGCGAATGTAAGTGGAAAAAAGAGCAGAATAAGACCGAGAAAAACACGGCACGTATGTCACTCTAATGTATGGAAGTGAAACATGGAGTTGTCAAAAGAAGGATGAAAGTAGACTGAATGCAGTCAAAATGCGATCTCTCAGAAGAATGTGCGATAAAACGATGTATGATAGATGAGCGAATAGTGAAATAAGGAAGGAATGCAAAGCTGAGATAAGCATTATCGATAAAATTAAGAAAGGTGTGTTGAGATGGTTTGGACATGTAGAACGAATGAGTGAGGAAAGAACGGTAAAACAAATTTATGAGGCGAATGTAATTAAAAAAAGGAGCAGAGAAAGACCGAGAAAAACATGGCACGATCAGGTATGCCAAATACTTGAAAGTGATCAAGTTAGGAGTCATAACAATCGGCGGGTATGTATGAGGAGATGCATGAACTTGGAAGAGGCGAAGAATGTTTGCGAAGACAGAGTGGTGTGGCGTTCTAATCTCTCTGCCTACCCCTGCGGGGAAGCGGCGTGATGGTTAGTTAGTTAGTTAGTTAGATTACAATGTTGTTAGATTTAATTAAAAAAAAACAATTTCCTACAATTTTTTTTTTAAATCATGTTTGTTACATTGAATAAAAATTGCAATAAGACCCATATTTTTTTTTTTTTAAATCTTAATTCTTTTGTACACAATATTGATAACAGGAGAAACAGTTGCCTTATAAATTAATAAATACATCTAAATTTATGGTTCATAGGAAACTGCATCGTATTGACGTAATTTGCCTTCATATAAGTAACGCAACTTGATCGTTACTTATATGAAGGCAAGGTGATCTTTTTGAGCTTCAGGGACCAATCCAGGGTAATATTAAATAAATGTTAGAGTTTAAAATCACTAATATTTATTTTCACTCCCTGGAAATCGAACCAGGGACCTCCAGCAAGGTAGCTAAATACGTTAATGGAGGCGGATATAATATTAATAAATAAGTAGGCTTTAATATGTATACTTGTATATTTGTACAATGATTTCGTAAAAGCCAATTGTTAAACTTATGTTTCTTGAACAAAACAAAGCATAGAAAATGATCAAAATGTACAATTTTTCTATGTGTATATTATAATTATTGAATATTTCATTAAACATACAAAATAAGTAGCGTTAGATCGATTTTAGGCACGAAGGGTACACAAGGGCAGTATTTTTTTTAAATTACTTGTTAAATACCTCTAATTCTTAAAATGTATTGTGACACGTATTTCGATGCATACCGCATCATTTTTTAATTACTGTATGAAAATGATACCAATGAGTACCAATTATAGTTCTTCACAACTATACATAAGAGAGGTTTATATAAAGGAAGAGACATGAGACAAGGATGGGATAAAGAGAAAAGGAGATGGCAGTGATAGGAAAAGAAGAAAAGGAAAGGACAGGGAATAGAATTACTTTTTTAGGTTTATAAGATTTCGAACAATTTAGCTTTAAATTTTGAAAGATTGGAGTAGAACATATCAAGGTGGGTACAACATTCATTAAATTTCCCACAACTTCGATAAATAAAGGATTTTTTTTAATTGTTCTTTGTTGGTGCTGGATTATAAAAGGTATGACTATGTATGTCTATTGATTCTAATTGGACAGTGAAAAGGTATCTGCTCAAGAATCTCAATATATCACAATAGGTATTAAGAAGTATTAAACAAGCAAAAATAAAATATAAAAATGGATAGACATTACGACAAAATGACTGCCGAATCAGTAAATGAAAAAAGAATGATGAAGATGGGATACAAGGGATGTGAATATATTTGTTTTAATGGATTTTTTGTTAGGTCAAAATTTTATCAGAGCTAAGAATGCCACCATATGAGTACCTACACATATAGAATGAAATATTTCGAAAAATAAATGTTAAGTACCACACATACACCACTGTACATGATTATGATCTCACGATTTCATTCAATTTGGTCCATGAAAAGTGAAAACCTTCGGTGAACAGTACTGCCAGTTCACAATATATAATAATATTAAACTGCGAGCTTGAAGCAATCATATTATTTCACTACCTACCAATTACGGTAACCGAGTAACCTCCGTACGTGCAGTTCAGGCGACCTGCGTCCTACCACACCATCTCTGCATACCTTCATTAAGTTTTCACCATAACAATTTAGTTCATAAATAATAAAAGATTATCCACCTTGATCGATGGGATTTCAAAACACCCGTCCAGACTTCTTTGATTTCATTCATTCGCCGCTTGAGTTATTTTTTTTGTTGTTTATCACAACATATTTTAAGTTATTTAATCAGAATTTTTAATACATGAAGATTCATCCACATTCAAAGTTTACGTACTGTACATATACACTTTTTTAATAGTTTTCTTTACATATAAGTAAAATCATATAAGTAGTAAATCATTTTGAGTGTATCCAAATACTTGTTCACAAATCTGGATAATCTTTGTTAAAATATCAACAACAAAAAATGTAAATGATTAGAAAAATGCCTAGAACTGTCTTCAGAATTTTACTCATATTAATCTACACCTACCTAAAAGTAATATATACATTTATTTTACATACATACACGGATGCATTATCGATAAAAATTTAAAAAAGGTGTGTTTAGATGGTTTGGACATGTGGAACGAATGAGTGAGGAAAGAACAATAGGAGTAGAGGAAGACCAAAGAAAACTTGGCATGATCAAGAATTTCAAATGAAAGTGATCAAGTCGGCATAATCGGTGAGTATTTGAAATAGATATAAATTCTTAGCAAATACAGAGTTGTGTGGTATTCTATTCTCTCTACGTACCCTATACAAGGAAAAAACGTAATGGTTCTTAATACAAAACAGAGACAAAAATATCCTAACCGAGGCAACGAATGCAAAAAATGTGCCAAATACAAGCGCAAATTTCTCAAAATTAAATGATAACTCTATAAATGTTGTCATCAGCTGACTGTTGAGTGACATCACTCGGATGCGTTTGAAAGAATTTCGCTATGTAAAAATCGGTCGTTAAACTTGATACAAGAATACAAGTAGGAGTGCCTAAAAAGTGCGACGTTTAAAACCCGTATTAACTATTTCTTTTTTTTTTTCAAAATATATTACATACATACATAAGTCATATATATAATATTTTCGATGAGTTATTTCTATTTCTCATTTTGGGACATGGGATTAAGGTTAACAAGACTGGAACACAAATAATAAAGTTAAAAAAAAGATTTTTTTTATAACCAAAAGTAATACATGGCAAAATATAAAAACAATAAACAGGTATAATAAATAGGCATAAGAAGCACATTTAAAAGAAATAAATGAGAAAAATATAAGGTAAGAAGCATATTTAAAATAAACAAATGAGAAAATATAAAAAATGAGAAAATATAACAAATAAGAATATATACAAAAACGTAAGGTAAAAACAAAATATGACTTTTTAACACTACATATATATATCTTTCCATAAAGTATTTTTTCATATCATAAATTTTTGATCCCCGAATGGACACATTGTAAATTCGTCCCACATGGTAAATTCAGACTTTGGACGAGAAACAACGGGTTATGAATAAAAGGTTACAATAAGTACACATTTCCTCTTGAATGAGCGCCAAAAAATGTTATGTCCCAATTCTCACTTCGCGCATTGCTTGAATTCATTATTACCTCCTTCCGCGTCATTGTTTCTTTCAATAAGACCCTTATATTAAGTATTGTGATAACTTCAATATATAATATAAATATATAATTAAAAGGTCTTGCTTCTCAGCGGGTCGTCTGGACGTCGCGTGATATAGAGATATTATAGCGGGGGTTTAAAATAAGCTCATGGTATGTTAAGATGTATTTTTTAAATAAAATCAAGTTCAAATCGTTTATTTTTCAGTAAGACTGAAGAGGCACTACAGACTTGCAGATTACGGTGAGCCGAAGTCCTGATTTTGTTGTGTTTTCAGACAACCTAATTAATATAATATTTCATAAAGAATAAAATAACTTTATATTATTTTTCATATTATTTTTTGACATCTCCTCAAAGATGAAGAAGAACATGGAACTCTGGGCATTTACGGGGCTGACGATCGTCATATGCTGGTTTAAGTGATACTTTACGTGTAACATTCACCAATTCTACCCATTATTGACAACCACATTATTCAAATTCTTGGATGATCTATATATATGAACCGATTTCGAAACATTGTTCTTTAATCACTAGAACTTCACTAGAGACATCTATAGGTGAGATGAAAATAAGTTTTTTTTACAGGAACTCTTATATTAGTACGTGAGGTCCGTATCCTGGATTATAATCACATACATGAGAAACGCTAGAAAATATCATTTTCATACTATATTATTTAGCTTATAATTTGAGTAGTTAATTTATTTCCAACATTTTGTAACAAGTGTTTGTGCACACTCAAAATGTTATATTATTTATTGATTCGGCATTTATTTTATGGAATGAAATGTTGATTTTTTAAATTAATCACCATTGTACAATATACCACTTTTACGAACTTTATTTCACTACGCACACGACTAGTTTCGAAAACTACCAGACGGTTTCATCTACAGGTGAAAAGTAATACTAACGAGTAAAAATATTTAGGTATGTTTATTTAGAAATATATATATATATATATATATATATATATATATATATATATATATATATATATATATATATATATATATATATATATATATATATATATATATATATATAAACATGTATGTCATGGCTCTATAACGAGCAAATATCCACCTACTAAGAGCATTCGCAAGAATCTGCCAGTTGATGCTGCCCATCAATTGATAATACGTTTGCAATATCGCTCACTCCTTTCAATAACGTCATATATCAAAAATCGTCAGTTTTCAGTTGTGCATGTTTTCAGAATGCCCAAAAATGTACCATATCCCAGCAGACGTGGCATATTTTTAATTTAATATTTACCCGCTACAAGGCAGAAACAACTACAAGGCTGTTGTTTTTGCATTTTGAAGAAAAACTTTTTAAATATCATAAATATTTTTCAAATGGAGAAAAAACATTCAGGTTAACCTAAAATCATCTATTGCACAGTAAAAAGTTTCATAAGTGGCTTGATATTTTTAATACATTTTATTTTATTTTAAATCTTTAGAAACGATCTCTTGAATAATCAAGTTTTATTTTTTATTTTTGACGTTGTTGAAAGGAGTGAGCGATATTGGAGTCGATTATTGTAACAGTGGTCTAACAGACAATAAAATTACTTGACTGCAATCAGTGTTGAACGCTGCATCGAGACTGATTTTTGGAATTTATTAGTTCAGTCGTTTCACATCACCACTTCACAAACTTTAAATGACGTTGACAATCTTATACCTGACCCTGAATAGTGTGGAGTGTTTTCATTTGATGTTATAACTTGAATCATTAATTGTGATGTTGTATTTTGCATCTACATTTAAATCCGTATATATACGTGCCCTGCAAACAACCAACATGACGATTCCGAAAAAATCGTTTTTATACGTGACTCGCTTCTTACGCATTTAAGAAAAAACGTATTTATACGTGTCCCGACATCAACGTGTTAATTAGCATAATACTCTTGACATTCAAACAGCTGATCGTAAAAAGTAGGGTCAATAACACGTCTATTGTTTTTTTACGTTCATCGTCACGAGTCAAGTACTTTTTTCACTTAATTCCGCTTGTTCAGTTAAGCTTAAACGCAAACCATCAGTCAAAACTATGAAAACATATTCGTAATTTTATTAGAAAACGGATGAACGTGTCAGTTAGAGATTAACTGAAACGTCCATTCGTTTATTTAACGCCTAGTTGAATATGACCCACGTTTATTGCTCGGAACTTTGTATGATGTTTTTGATGGTATTCAATCAATCTTGAATTTATCGAGCCGCAGAAAGGATTCGCTTAGCAATGCACTAGGTGTGTATTGTAACCATAATATAGGGGAGGAAATCCGGAACGGAAAGAAGCTCGCTTCCGGAAATCGCTGAATGGGAAGTGTTTTCGTCTATACATTGGATTTTGGTGACCCTGTATGCAAAATTCCAATGTTTTGTACTGTGATAATTCCTTACCTTCAATATATTTTTTTTAATTTTCAATGTTTAATCTGCGGAGCAGTACTACTTTACTGGAGCGTTGAAACCCAATCTCATATGTGGTACATTGAAGAATATTTACATAAAATTACTGACTATTTGATTCCGAATCTCTGACATCATCGACATCTTTATAATGTTTTGAAATCATGAATTCAATTTACCGTACGACATATTAAAAAAAAAGGCGTACTTATACATACCTGTATATACTGTATTTACAAAAAAGTTTAAATATAGGGAGTATTTTACATGAAATATTGTTTAATTGTTATCGATAAGCATCGTTGTTCAACTTATACTAACACTAATATTACTACCATCACGTAGATTCTCTTAAGAGGTAGGTAGAGAGGATAGAACCCCACACTCTTCTGTCAATACGTACTCTCCTAGCTACCTTCACATTCAACATCTAGTCATCTACTACGTAGACTCTTGACACCACCAGATTTTAGGGTCTGAATGATATCTTTTCTCTCGTTATTTATTCGTTCTACATATCTATACCACCTTAAAGAACTTATTTCAATATTTTCAATTATTCCTAGTTAAGCCTTACATTCCTTTATAATATCTTCATTTTATCATACAACGATTTTCTACACATTAGTCTGAGGAAACGCATTTCGGCGTTCACTCTGCAAATCTGTCCTTTGCCAGTTCCATGTTTCGCTTCCATACATCAATGTCAGTACCAGCACTCAACTTATAAATTACAGAATATTGAAAAACCTTAAAAGATCATTAATTGAAGTACTTTCCACTCATTTTATACTAATTTTTCATAGCTCCAAAACTGTTTTATTAATTTTTTACGACATTCGTTTGATAATGCCCTAACAAGGCGAAACAATTGTCACAATATAATTTTAATGTGTTTTTGTTAATAAAATACAACTTATTAGACTCAAAAAATCTGTGTTTGATTTAAAGTTAATACATAAACTGTTTTATTCATTACACAAAGATGATATGATAGACATTTATTATTTAAATTTATTTTAGTTTGAATTTTGCTTAAATTATTTATTTAAAAAAAAAAACAGATCTATCTTCGTATCTTCTTCTTTTAAACTTATAACTCATACTTATTTGCTGACTTTTTTCAGTTTCATATTATTGATTGTTTTCTGTTAAAATCAAATATTTGTAGTTTATATTGGCATTTTATATATTTCTTATATATTTTTATATAATCTTATATATTTCTGATATCTATTGTATTCCTTCCAGTGCCCTTTATTATAACCTAAAATAAAATGTATACCCACATACAGGCCATGCTTTTTATATTCATTTTTTTATTTATGAATTTTTTTTTTAAATTGTACTTGTAATTATAATTTTTTTTTAATTAAAAAAAAATCATTTTGAACTTTTTTTTATTTTTGTAATTTTTAATTTTTACTTGCAAAATACCTATGCTTTAAATCACTTTATGATATATCTTATAATTTCGACTATTCTAAAAAAAACAAGTAAATCTTGCAGAAAAACTATTTATTTGGCTTAAAACCGATTGACATTATTGTAAAGTTATGTTAAGACATATAGTAATTTTTAAAGTAAAATAAAATATTTTTTAAGCCTTTAAAAATTAAAATAAATTCTAATCATGGTCATTCTATTTCCTTCACTGCAGTTATGTTAATTGTGGTACACACCAGTACAGGAACTTGCTGTGAATACCAAATTTATTGCATGGATTAAGTACTTCCAAAACGAGTTAATCTGGTTAAATTTTTATCGCAAATTTTTGCACAATGCATTAAACTGAAATACACTCTGTATATCTTAATTCAACTCCAAAATGCAAATTGTATTTGATTAACATATCGCGTAGTATTTCTGCATCCCATTACTTTATTCATTCAGTTCATTAATTGATTCGGCAGTCATTTTGTGGTAATATATATACATATGTATATTTATATTTATATATATTTATATATATATATATATATGTATATATATATATATATATATATATATATATATATATATATATATATATATATATATATATATATATATATATATTATATATATATATATATATATATATATATATATATATATATATATATATATATATATATATATATATATATATATATATATATATATATATATATATATATATATTTATATATATATATAAATATTTCTAAACTTTTACAATGTTAATATCACTATTTCTAAAAATGTGATAATGTTAATAAATTGTGATAATGTTTCAGTGCATTCAACACCATTATCGTATGTGCAATTGAAACTAAATTTGAGAGTGAGAGTGCCTTTGGGGTGTTGAAGGCTGAAGATGAGGTTAATGCTGTCTCTTATTTTTACCATACATACATATTTATAGTGGCCATCTTCCTCGAAAGACCATAGAATTCATGGCTGCTACAGAAAGATAACATGATTCGAAGGCATGGCCTAGGTGACGTTGTCAAAGATTGAAGGACCTACAACCTGAGGACGAGGAAAGCTGACCTCAACAGTCTACAAAGACGATAAGTTGGGATGGATATATATATTGTACATAAAGTTTATAAAAAATCATAGTAATATACTTAAGAACCAAAATGTTGGGAAAAAAAAATTATATATTTTTAAATGAATGTTTATACTATATTTATGTACATATATAAAAATGGAGGTTTTTAATTAAAACTCCCATTTTTTTCCATTTCAAAGTAATAAGAATATCTCACCTATCAAAATCACATTTTTAAAATCCTTTAAAACTATTACTGTGTCATTTGAATGGTTACCATGGTAATTATGATAAGGATTTTATTATTAAAAAATAGCGTGTAGTGTCCATTTTTTCTTGGAATATTTGGGTTCGTTGCCTCGTCAAAAAGGTGTTGTACTACAAGCTCGAATCAAAGGAGTTTGAAGAATTTTTATGGAAAAACTAATTAGTATTCACAAAAAAACGTGGCATACCTCACTTTAAGAATTTACACCTCGGTATATACTATACGTGCAAATTAATTCAGTTTTTTTATGACATAGAACCAGTGGATGACGACCATTTAACATACGTATTTATAATTTTAAAAAATGGGTGTGATAATTAAAATAGTTTTTTTCTTCATATTCAATTCTTCTTCTTCTTAAGTCTTCTATCCTCACCGCTAGATTTGGGCCTTTTCTGTATTCTCCCATTTTTTTGGTATGTTGCTGCTTGTAGACAATTTCCACCCCTCACAGCGGCTATGTCGTAGAACCGTGTTTTTTGAGGTCTTCCAACGCCTCTTTCATTCTCCCAAGGTGTCCATCTCAACATTTTAGGGCTCCACACTGTAGGGTCCTGTATCGGAACGTGTATCGCCTATTGCCTCTTATTAAATTATAGACTTATAAATAATAAAGTTAAATCGAAGACTTCAAAGGAGTTTAAATGGCCTAACTAACTAACTACCGGTCTAGCCGCATCCGCTGTTGTAGGCAGAGAGAATACAGCGCCACACCACGCTGTCTTTGAAAAATATATTGGCCTTGTCCACATTCACGTATCCACATACCATATTTTTTAGGGATCTACGTGTGAATGATCATTTCTCCCGATCAAAAGGAATATATGAATATATGTATCAGGTATCACCCAAAATTGGGTGCTTTGCCAATAAATTAATATGTATATATATGCAATGTAAGGCTGAACTAGGGGATGAAAAGATTTAGAAAAGTTTTTTAAGGTGATATGGACATATATGTACAGCGAATGTTTATGGCAATAACATGACTCCTAAAGTATATCTGGCAAATGTGAATGGTAAAACAGAACGAGGACGGCCAAAAAAAACTTGACACCATCAGGTCAACCGTTATCTAAAACCTGGTCGTGTCAAATGTAACAAATGTACAAATGTATAAATATATATGTTCACAACAAAAGAAAGGTTACAAACCTCTGTCTTAGTAAATTCATATTTCTATACCGATCAACCAGCTGCTACATAGAAGTTGTCGGTCTCTATGTTATTACGCAAAATGAATGATTCCTAACTATCGCTTATTCAGGCAGAAAAAACATTCCATTAAGGATATTAGACAGACTTATTCATTCTTTTCCGATATTCAGACACAATAATGTATATTTACATTCCGAATGAAAATTTGATATCCGTGATTTCCTGCCATTTTAAACAATTACTTTGACGTAAGGAATCTTATCTTTCAAAAAAGCCCGATAATCTCGATGATAATTTTTGTTAAACTTCAACGTAGGTGGCGCCTCACAGTGATGACATTAATGAAAATTAGCATAAACGGCGGATTCTATAAACGCGAATTTGTAATTACTAAGCCCTAACGAATTTATAATGACCTGACTCACTTCAGCATATACAGTATTTTGAATACATAATAATGCTTATTATTCTTTGTATTTCAAATTTTCAGCAGTTCAATAACCTTCATTTACTTCACGTAGATATATAAAAATATCAATTTTCTTTTTAAAAAATATCGTAAGGAATAAATTATGTTATTATTGAAAATATAACTACATATTAATGATCCGTGATTATTCTTTTTTTTTCTTTCCTTAGCTACTAGCACTGAGATATATTTTTTTAAGTCAGATTCCTCTTCGTAGTGTAAAATATAATACGTATTTTATATATTTGCTTATTTTATTACTACGTGAAAATGTTTAATTTAATACTAGGACTTTTTTAATAGTAAACATACGACGTCTTTTATATTTTACAGACCTCTTTTGTAAATTAATAGCAAAATGAATAATAGTAAAAATAATTTTGGATAATTTATACAGCTTAATTTTCCCTAAACAATACCTCAGATACGTTCGCCAAATTTAGTGTACTGGATCGAGCTGGTAAGATCATTTTACCCATAGCAGTTGTAGGCGATCGAAGCGAGAGACATCTATCAACCGACTCATCTGAAATGCACAGCTCTTCTAGAGCTGTATTGATTTATATGTGAGTAGATAAGAGTTTAAACTACCCATTCGAGAAACCGTATCCAGTGTAGTTCGCAAAGCAGTAGGGTGATGTGACCAAAAATCAATCTCGCTGGAATGTTTATCACTTATTGCAGTCATTTTATTGTCTTGTAGACCCGTGTATATAGTGTAACAATAATTGACTCTAGATACTACAAACGTATCGATTAATTAGCGGGCAGCATCAATAGGCAGATTAATTTGCTCAAATTACTCGTCATTCCTAAATTTATTTGCCCATAATATTTTTTTAGCGTAATTATTTTACTAAAGTTTGTCTAACGATAGGAGTTGTTGAGCATCTATACCAACCGTTAATATCAATATTTTAATCGTTTGTAACTTTTAAATACCCGCGTCTGTTACGTCGTTAGTATTTTCCACAAATTAACCTAATCTATTCATCTGTTGCGAGATACACTTTAAATCAAATGTAATTTAAATCATTAGTTTCACGCTGGTTGAAATATTTACTACGGCATTCGAAGGGACCAACACATCGATTCAAGGACTTTACTGTGTACAAGTTTTTACTATCCTCATACATCCAATCCATTCTCTACCCGAAATATTATAAATCATGGTTCATAGAACTTAGGCGAGTTTCCAAAGATCTCAGGCCCGATTTACAAAACGAATCGATTGAGGCACATTGGCTGGAAAATTATGGGGTTTGTAAAACATATCTATGGTACTACCGAAATTGTATGTGTTTAGCTATTTTAGTTTTTTCCGCCTGTTAAAAATGAATTTAAAGTTTAGAATAAAATTAAGTAATTGAAGATGTATACGCTACTAACGCAGGTATGGATGGAATTCCATATGCAAAATTTGAGAACCACATTACATTTATCATTTTGCATTATTACTAGGTATTATAATCAAAAGACAACAAGCTTTTTGACGGCTGCTGTTATAAAGAATTTTCATTTATTTTCGATTGCATTATTGTTCAAAAGATTTTTAATATTTTCAATGTATCACAAGGATTGTGCAATGCAATATTTATATAAAATGAGTGCCTTCTATTTTATTTTTTTCTCTTAATTGGACTGAGCCACAGTCATACGCAGACGGGTACAGCTAGTCTTTAATATAAATTTACACAACTGAAATTTTGAACTCTTTATTACAAGAAAATTATAGTACTACACATACATATGTTAAGGATAACTTATATACAGATTACATTTTATTATTTCTTAGTACCTACGTATATGAACTATAGAATAAAAATAAAAATGAAAACACATTTTTTTAACGAATCGTCACACTAAATTGTCATAAATTCCGCCTATACAATGCCTGCATTGCTCCTACTCTCTTATACGGCTGTGAAACATGGCACCTTACAAGGGCCCAAAGCAGCCATGTACCTACTAAGCTTTGAGAATGGGTGTCTGCGGAGAATTTTAGGCGTGCGGTGGTTTGACTTTGTGAGGAATGAAGGGAAACCGTAGGACGCAGCAAATCTTGGTCTAAACTGTCGTTAAGAAAAGGCGATTCAGTTGGCTTGGCCATATACTCCGCATGCCTCCCGAGAGCCGCCATCAAGCTTTCCTCTTTTACAAGGCATCAGGTTCGCGCCGCCCAGGACGACCACTGCTGTCAATTCGTCGGCAGTTCTCGTCTGAACTTCGGGACTCAGACCTGTCTTGGGAGGATTCAAGTATTTGAAATACTCGACCATGCCAAGTTTTCCTAAGTCTACTCCTGTTTCTTTTTCTAACACGCCTCATAAATTTGTTTCACTGTTCTTTCTTCACTCGTCGATAATGCTTATCACAGCCCTGCATTATTTTCTTATATCACAATTCGAACATTCATCATACATTGTTTTGCCGGACATTTGTCTGAGAGATCGTATTTCGACTGATCGTATTCAGTCTTTTTTTTCTTTATTAACGGCCGTAGCCAATTTATACATAATATATTACATGTTGTATAAAATAACATGTTTTCTCTTTTTAAGTACATTATTGGTTATAAAAGTACTAATCTAAACAAGGATGAACATATAAAACAAGGAATTATGCATTAGCCTGCAATAAACTAATTATTGTTGCTTTATAGTAAGGAAGTGACATATTTCAGATATCGATGTGGTCCGCGAAATCATTGCCGAGGTTTTGCATTCGGTGTATAGGTGTATTGAATCCAGACATTGTCCGACTGTTATGGTATTACAATAAAATATTTGACGATTTCTCGTGTTTCTTGTTGGGGCATAAAAATGTTTCATTTTTAATTAAAAATAAATAGTCTATAATATTATTTTAAATTTTGTTTAAATGGATCGGATCAAATAGTTTTCTCTTATCACTCAACTTTATTAAATTTAGTAAACAGAGCAATTCATTTATTGTTTAGGCGTTTAATTTGTATTGTAGAACTCCATTTTAATTTATGTATTAATTGTTAAATCAAACACTGACGTTTTGAGTCTACTAAGTTGTATATTATTGTTAAAAACACATCAAAATGAATATTGTGACAATTGTTTCGCCTAGTTATGATATTCGTTTGAAAATGCATGACTAGGCATAACAATTGTCACAATATTAATTTTTATGTGTTTTTTAACAATAAAATAAAACTTCTTCTTCTTCTAACCCCTATCCGCACCCAATGGCACATAGGGCACTGCATCGTATTGACGCAGTGTTATCTTGATCGTTACTTATATGAAAGCAAGGTGATCATTCCTGCGCTTCAGGGACCAGTTCAGGGTAATATTAAAATGTAAAATCACCAATATTCATTTTCAACCCCCCTGGGAATTGAACCCGGGACCTCCAGCACGGTAGCTAAACACGCCAACCATAAAATAGAAATACAACTTAGTAGACTCAAAAAATCTGTGTTTGATTTAACAATTTACACATAAAACAAAGCAATTGATTATATTCTTCTTTTCAATTCGATTTTATTTTGTGAATTCTATGATTAAAAACAATTCTGCAATGGTAAAATTAAAACTATAAATAAATGAGTCGTCATACGAGTCGGTAAAAATTAAAAACACATGTTTTGAATTATATCATTAAGTTGTTTGGCGTGTCGAATAATTGTTTGGCTCGATACCGAGATTAGTTTTGTGATGTCGACCAATTATATTATATCACGGATAGCCCGGGGGCCCGAAACCGGAAGGTCGAATCGTCGACATTGTTGAGAGCCGGAGAGAGGAGGAGTGAGGTGTTGCCATATTGGCTGGAAAATGAGAGTGAAGACATACGCAGTCGAAGGCCAAGTCGAAGGACCCCGGCCGAGGCGGCCTGAGGCGGCCCGAGGCTGAGGGGCCATTCAAAATTATCTTGCGAGTGTAATATATTATTCAAACGTATACGCATATCTGTTTTATTTATACATTTGTAATTTGCACATTTTTTTATTAACATATGCCTATTTCGAAGAATTCCAAGCTATGCCATTCATTTAAAAAATTGTTCAATTAAAGTTTTGATTTGGTGAATTGCAATATTTCTTAAAATCTATTGTGTCACGTGTTTCGATGCATTCCGCCTCATTTTTAAACACCGTAGGTACAGTGATTGAAAATGATGTGTGACACGTGTGACAATAGATTCTAAGAATAACGATAATTTTTGATAATTTATATAGGGTCATTTTCGTAAATTTCTACCTCAAGGGTGCCTCTACAGATGTCGGTTTTGATAAATGATAAAGATAAAAAATAAGAAAAATGTCGTCAATCTAGTTTGGGGGGGGGGGGGGGTAAAGCCTGCGTATTATTGCACCTTCTTCTTGGTCTTCTTGGTCTTCTTGGGCTGGAGTATGGCCAGGATGTTAGGCAGGACGTCTCTCTGAGCGATGGTGATGCTGGTCTTCATGTTGCCTGCCTCTGGCGTTTGCATATATTCAATGGTTTCCGGTACCATCCACCTGCGGGCAGCATTTTCAATAGGTTTCGAAGTGAGGCTGATTATGGCGCTATCAATTAAGAAATTGATGATTTTTCTCCATCTGTCTCTCGCACTAAATCTTTATTATTCATTTTTTTAAAGATTCACTTCTATCACCTGTTTAGTGCTACATTCGCATTTAAAAAAAAAGAAATTAGTTGTATTACCTAGCTTAAGAAATAATAAAATAATTAACAATACAAACAATCACTGAACTAAGGAGGCGTGTACATTAAAAAATAATTATGAAATATTAATACGTGTATATCACGTAAATAACGTCATATTTTCTCTTTATTTTTCGATAACCGCAGGGTATCCCGTTTTTATGTATCATTGATACACCCGTATACTTTTGAACTTAACGTAAACGAGTGCTTAGAGCTTAGAAGTTTTTTTCTTAATTTATGGGATATATTTTTTACAGCACGATTATTCTTTACGAGGCATTGTGTTTCTTCTCGCGATTGTCAGAATTGATATGAACATCAGATTGAGTGCAATTTTTGACAGCCACAAACTCTATCGATGTGTGGTCCGGTAAAATTAATGGGGCATGGAACCTTGAAGAGTGTTAAAATGAAGATGTCAGTATTGTGGTTAATTAACATGGTCTACTATTAACATATTATATAATAAAAAAAAACCAATTTCAGTCAATTGCCACACCCAAAATGTTGTGAAAAAATACTCAAGTATTAAAATTATAAAGCCTAAAATTATAAAATTAATGGAATAGTTATAGAACTTATCTCTAGTCAAAACGTTAGATTACGGTCTATAAAGTGTTAATAATTTCACCAATTAGATCGATATATTACTGAAATTAACGGTTTGAAAATTAAAATAAATAATTAAAGATATTTTTTTTACTTTAAATATTGTAATAAAGTTTTTTTATAATTTTAATGCATTTTCTAGATATTTTTACTTTTACAATCTTAAAGTTAATAAAACAGTTTTCTATAATAAAGAGACTAAGCTCTTGTGCTTGAAGAGGGACTTAAACTACGGATAAATCAAATTTGTTTCAAAATATACCTTAAAAATGTATTACATTAGATTCCAGGGTTATAAATTTATTTTATTTTTTGTCTGCATGTATGTATATGAGCGTGTCGGTAATGAATGTTTGTGTAGGTGTGTTGTGGTGTGGTGTGGATGTCAAAAGTAGAGTATTTTTGTACTAATCGTAATGAGGGATAAAAAAATTCCAACGGGAGGGATTTTCTGTTTTAATGGTTAAAAATATAGTTGACTTTAGTATAGATTGCATACTGGAAAACTAATATGGAACATTATTCCCATACTACTAGTACATACTTAGTTAAGTAGTTGAAGGATGCCATATCCTTGATGACAGCTCGTATTTCCAGTAAAAGCCTGTTGCTATGTGCCGCTCTCCATTATCTAAAGAATATTCCGTACATCGACTTGCTATCAATCTAACATTATGTATATTGTTATTTATGACCGTGTGAAATTCCAGGATCTTTTTACTACGAAATACCTCCGACCACATGTAAATATAAAAATTCTTTATAGCGAAAAATACAGGGTGGCACCAAACACAAAACCACGACTGCAAAATTTTACATATATTATTAGTATAATATACAAGTAAAACATACTCAAAAACTTTTTCGTATCTAAAAAAAAATTTTCAACCTAAGCAGTTTTGTTTAACCTAAGTAGTGCATGTTTAACCTCGGCTCGTAACGCATGTCTGTGCTGAAACCTTTAGTGCATGTTGGTCTTCGGGTCGACCAAAAATCGCACGTGTTTAACATTTTGTGTAGTTTTATGTGTGTAAATAATGCTATGGCGGTGAAGGGTGGTAAAAACCGGTTGACATAAAAATCTCGGTGAGTGGTTATATGCTAATATTATTAACATTTTTGTAAAAAAAGAAATAAGTAAGCAGTTTTAATATATCAATGATATCTTCAATTGATTCGGCAGCCACTTGTGGCTTTTAGTGGCATGCAATTTTCGTATTTATATTATTATATACTCAATTTGGTTTATTTACTTTGAAATATCTGATCTCATTCAAGTGTCAATCCAAATTGAACTTTTTTTATAGTTTACAAATTTAGCAAACAATCACAATTTTTTTATTCTAAATTTATCAGAGGCGAATCACAATTCCGTTTTAATTTCGCAAACTTTGAGTTTCTGATTCACTTATCGATTACCTACTATTTTTAATAACAAGCCACGTAGGTCTACTTTAAACAGTCTGATTTACATGGTATATATATCTAAAAAGTGGAAATATAACCTGTAAGCCTGTAAAATAAATAAAAGTAATTATAACAATAAATAATAATAAAAATAAAACAATCTGAATGATGCATTAATTTACATAAACAATACAACATACAAAAATATGCTGTAACTTTTTTTATTTATTTAAAATTTATGTTGTAAAAGTATTAAATTAAATTAAATCCTGATGACCACCCTGTACAAATGTTTCAATAGTTAAATAGATTTGTGTCGAACACCGCCGCCCGCCAGGGACGAAAACGACCTACCGACTAGTTTAAATCTCAGTTTAATTATTTTATTTTATTTATTTATTTAAACATTTTACATATATAAGTTACATTTATAATATTCCCGACGAGTAATTTCCATTACTCAATTCGGGACAAGGGATTAAGGTTAACAAGAAAAACGAATAAGAAATCACAGGTCAAAATGTAAAATACTCGTATGAAGCAATAAAAAATACAGTAAATAGGCATATAAAAAAAACATAAGGTAAGAGATTTGTTTAAGGGCAAAAATGAGCAAATGTAACTAATCACTTATATAAATATCTTTCCATAAACTATTTTTTCAGTTCATTCATTATGGATCCCTGACTGGGTTCTATTTTATATATTATATGTATGTCAGGCAGCTGGTTAATTTTGGTTACAGCAATATATTGCAAGGACCTTACTCTAAACTAAGTTGAATTTAGCGGCTCCACATGTATTTTATTTTGTCCTCGTTTATTATAATAATGAATTTCTCCGTTTAAAATCAGATTAGTCTTGCTGTGATTAAGCATTGTATTTGTAATCTCATATGTTGTGAGAATGTCAAAAGGTATTATGTTAGTGCTCAAATAAATGTATTTTACATGAGTGGTGTACGGTAGAGGAAATATATATTTCTTATATGTAGCTCTAATCTTCATTAGGTACTTGTATTTCTGAAATTTTCTTCTATGTTGTGAAACCCCAGATACGGCAAAGGTGTATCCAACTGGTCGTCAACACCTCTGAAATATAGTATTAAAATTTTGTTTTCCGGTTTTACGATCGCTTATGGGAATTATCGTTGATTTACGAAAATACAAAAGTTGAAAGGTGCCGACTTGACGTATGAGGACTACATAATATAATACCGGACTAAACATTCGACATCGGATTGATAGTCATTTATTATTAACGAGAATAGATTTATTTTCGCGGTCGGTTGGTTTTTTAATCGTGTACTGACTTAAGGGGAAATCTGTGATTATTTTTGCACAGTGCACTATAGAGATTTGCATTTAATGGGACGATTTTCCGCCTTGTTAATTTTTTATGACCATATGATTTTATTTCTGAAGTACTTTTTTAATATTTCAAGTAAGTTACTTACGAAGGTGAATATATTGTATCTTTTAAGCATATAAAGTGAAAAGAAAATTATGGAAACTGTTTCTATTTTTAATGAACATACGTTTTTTATATGATAGTGTATTTAGACTTTATCCGTATGTTCCAATATTACAATATTTAAGTCTTTAAATTATAAGATATTTAAGAAATAAATTTATGAGAAGGGAATGTGAAGCTCTGGGGATTGACTATATCTACGACCTATCATCGGTTGGTTTTAGGGATCACTTTAAATACTTTAAATATTTAATAACATTCTGCCCAGTATTAAACTTCCATGTGTTTCATTACGATGTATGGTAATAGTTTTTATTATTTATATAGATAACAGTAAGTAGTATTTACGAAGTTAATTTAAATTTTAAAAAAATATATATAACGGTACCTATTATAAACACGTTAGATTTAATGAATTCAGCACTTCAATTTTGATTTTAAAAAAAGTCTAATCCTTTTAAAGTACAAATGAACTCTAAAACAGCGGTGCCTAAACTATGAGTCCCAACCTCTCAGTAGGTTGAGAGAAAAAAATTGAAGGTGCAGCCAAAACTTCGACTGATCTACTAAAATCGGTCAAAATATACTAAACTTATAAAATTGATACAAAATGTACTGATTTTTTCAAGTCTGCTGAAATTAGGTACCACTTGTTTTAGTACCCTTTATACGACAAAATTTTATACAAAATTCTTCTGCTTTTAACCCTCATCCTAACCATTTGGTTCACAGGGTATTGTGTCGTATTGACGCAGTTCTACGCTTTAAATATCAGTACAGGGTAATATTTAAAAAAATAATATACTAAAACAACATCATTAGACTGGTGTTGGTAACGAAAAAAAACAGTCAATGATAAAAGATAAAGAAAAAAACTATAGAGTTGTTGATTAATTACATAAAATACAGTTCCACCAAGAAATGTCAGTCAAAATTTCAATCTAATTCAAAAATATTGAAAAATGAATTTAATTTATTTTGATCCCCTGGATATTGAACCCTTTAGCAAGGAAGCCACTTCACTGCAAAAGCTGACAAAATTAATCAATACCTACTCAAAATTTCAAAATAATAAATAGAGTGTCGAAAATTAAAAAAAGGTTAAGAACCACTATGTTTTAGTACAATAAGAGAGTTCAGTATACCTGCAGTACTTAACAGACCGTGAAACAATTAATTGGGTATTAGAAAAAAGGCACAGCTACTTTGATTGCGTCCGGAATTGAACCCAGGATCTCATGGTCGTAAGCCATGCATACTGCATTCTGCTACGTTATCTAGATATCTCAACTGATAGCGCATTATGAAAGATGGGTTATTTTTATCATAACACCTTTCATAAAACTAGGAGTAGAAATGCATTAAAATCTTTATTATGAATTTGTCGATTCAAACGTTATCATTCCGAATTTTTCAAATGTCCGGTCGTGAGCCCTAGGATGCTCAGACTTCCTTCTACTTTCATAAAAAAGGGAAGAATGATACATGTTTCATATTAAGTTGAGACACTTTTTACATCTCATCCTCAGGGTGAATAATCCATTATCCGATTTAATAAAGAATATTAATATTGTTAACATTGAATAAGTCAAAATATTTAACTTAACATTGTCTCCTTTTTTATTTATGTTTTACTTGGTAAATACCGATATTTCTTAAAATCTATTATGACACGCGTTTCAATGCATTCCGCATCATTTTCAAACACCGTATATTTTATCACATTGAGAATAGTTCGTAGACTCACCTCACTAATATCGGTACGGTAAACAAGAAAAAAATATGAATAGTCCTATTCAATTGCAAGTGTTATCAGTCTGGATTCAGCGTGTTATATTTATAATGAGGTAAAATCCACCATTTGTTCACAAAACTAATTTAACTAAAATTCGTTTGAATAGTATTCTAACAAATTTTATTTAAATATAATTTTTGACATCTCATCAAAGATAAAGAAGAATATGGAAGTCTGGGCATTTACGGGGCTGACGACCGTCATAGGCTGGTTTAAGTGATCACTTTGAATGTTACACGTGTGTACGTGTAACATTCACCAATTCTACCCATTATTGACAACCACACTACTCAAATTCTTGGAAGTTCTATATATATGAACCAATTTAGAAACCATGTTTTTGAATCACTAGAACTTCACTAGAGACATCTATTGGTGAGATGTAAAGAAGCTTTTTATTAAGCAGAAACTCTTATATTATATTGGAGATAATCTAGATTTTGTGAACAAGTATTTGGACACACTCAAAATGTTGTAAATTTTATTCTATCTATTTTTTATATTTAACGATTTGGAATTTAATAGAGTTCAGGAATTCAGTTTTGCGTTTTGATAACTTAAAAAAAACTTTAAGGATATAATAAGTTCGGTTTTTATCACTTATATAGCAGATAATTTGTCCGTTTATACAGGACGATAACTTGTAATTCACGATAGCGCAATTATTTTTTTGAAACCGCAATACATTGTGGTCGATAACGTTCAAATCTTATGGTGGTTTTTAAATGACCCTGTATAATAAATAATTATTTTTCAACACATTAAACTTTTTATGTATATACTAGTTTTTATATCTTAATTTGAAGGCAAAAAATCTACTCTAGGGGTAGGCAAAGAGAATGGAAAGCACAAGCCTGACATACACTCCTAGGTTCCTCAAGCTCCATATATATGCTTACAATGAACGTACATTTTGCATTTCATTAATTCATTCGGCTGTCACTTTGTAGTCATATCTATCTTTTAATTGAACTAGGTTTACACTATTTTTTAAACCTATTTTGACACATGTTTCGATGCATTCAACATCATTATCAAATACCCTACCCAGCATTTTAAAATAAAACTGAATGCATCGAAATACATGTCATAATAGTTTTTAATAAAAAGTGGTATGTAACCAAGTAAATTTAACTTAAAACTTAAATACATGTCAAACATACTCGATACTTTATTAAAAATTTAAGGTTTCGGTGAAAGTATGATATGATACAATAAAGTAATCGTTGACAACTTTAATCGAATATTCCTATCTATCAATTCATAACAAGAATAATTAATATATGTTACGTTTATTTGTGATTGATAGTTATAATTGCTAAAAAAACGAATAGTACATAATCATTTAATATGGACAACTTATCTTACTTCTGCTATTTTATACTTTTAAATTTAGTAGACTTAGTAATAATAAAAAATAATATAAAAAATGATATCTCTACATAAATGAAGAAGAATATTGAAGTCTGGGTATTTATTTGGCTTTTGCTTATCATGGACTGGTTAAGTGATCACTTTACACAAGCGCCACATTCACCATTCTACCTTTGATGGACAACCACACAACTCCTAGATATATGATCAATCTCATGACACAGTATAAATAAGTTCACAACAGCCATCTACGTTGGATCGAGAAAGCATTTATTTAACCTTTTAAGCGTTTTTACAAAATGTTGATCGGTTTACATTTTTCTTGCTTACTTCATCTTTGCCATGTACCATATACGAACTAAATTATTATCTAGATGCTTTATCTCAATATTGATCTTAATGCAATAAATAGATTACACTTCTTCAGAAAAATAGGAAAGGAATATTGCTTGAAGGAAGATGGCTTTGAATAATTTATTCAATTCTGATTTTCATTCAATTGAAATGATGGAAGATTTGAAACATTGTATAATAAAAAAGGGGTTAAAATAAAGTTGTTTAATTTTATAAAGTTTATAAATTATGCCACAAAGTATCTGCGAAAAACATTCAAGAGATCATTTGTCTCGGTCTTCTTCTGCTCTTTTTTCCACTTACATTCGCTTCATAAATTTTTTTACCGTTCTTTCCTCACTCATTCGTTCTACATGTCCAAACCATCTCAACTCACCTTTCTTCATTTTATCGATAATGCTTATCTCAGCTTTGCATTCCTTCCTTATTTCACTATTCTTTTTATTAATACTTGAAAGTGGTCAGGTTAGGAGTCGTAACAATCGGCGGGGATGTATGAGGAGATGCATGAACGTGGAAGAGGCGAAGAATGTTTGCAAAGACAGAGTGGTGTGGCGTTCTATTCTCTCTGCCTACCCCTGCGGGGAAGCGGCGTGATGGTTAGTTAGTTAGTTTTTTTTTAGATCATTTATCTTTGGTTGTGATCGAAAAATGTTGGAATTCTGGATAATCTTTAAAAGCTTGTTCCATAAACTTCATACTAGGTTAGCGTCAGAGTTTGGAGAGTTTTCATATACTTGACTGTATAATCCAAAGTAAATATGAATGAAAATATTATATGGTATGTCTCTTCTATAAAATCATTTCGAAAACCACCTTGTCTGTGTTCCGTCTGTAATTGGGTGGAAAATAAAGCAAAGCGTTTTATTTTGAAAACAAAGCAAACTGTCCGTGTAATGTTGTGTTGGTATCTCGCATACAGCAATGTAAGGGTAACCGAGAACGGGATACGAGCTATTTGAATAAAAAAGGCTGGTGAATTGTAATGAGGTGTAAAAGGTGGGCCCTTTGAGATTCGCATTCCTGATTGAATAATAAGTAAATGGCTCATCCTGTGGGAACATTGATATACTTAAATATATATACATATATATATATATATATATATATATATATATATATATATATATATATATATATATATATATATATATATATATATATATATATATATATATATATATATATATATATATATATATATATATATATATATATATATATATATATATATATATATATATATGTAAATATATATATATATATATATATATATATATATATATATATATATATATATATATATATATACATAAGAGAGACAACATAATATTGCATTATTTTGATGCAGTGCCCCATGCATAATTGGGTGTAAGAATAATTTCCGACAAGAATTTATTTTATTTAATTTTATTTTATTTAATTTAAAATATATTGTTCGCCTCCGTAGTGTGCCTCGTAACGGTCAGCATGCTCGGTTACCGTACTGGAGGTCCCGGGTTCGATTCCCATGGGGAGTGTTTTTTCCACTCAAATATTTACTCAATATTACCCTGGACTGGTACCTGAAGCGGGGGGCTAATCATTTTTCCTTTTTGTGTTAACGATCAAGATAACACTGCGTTTATATGATGCAGTGACCTATGCACCAATGGGTGCGGATAAGGGTTCGGATGGAGAAGAAAATAAATTTTAAAAATCCATTCCTTTAAAGATGGAATAAGAAGTAAATACACTACTACCGATATTTCTCTGCGGAGGTAGGCAAAGAAGATGTAACGCCACACTCGTTTTTCCTGATGGATATTCCAAACATTGGTTTTTTTGTATTTCAATCTTTTCATCCATAGAAAATAAATAGTTCCAACGAAGGAAGATGAATGTTTTATTAGATATCTGTAGAATTTCCTTTAAATGTACACATTAACAGTGATATCATGGCATTAGTATGTACATATTGTGTTAGCAGTCGCGGCATTCCTCGGTCCAGGGTATCGCGATCTGCCGTCTGAGAAGTGAGGAGTGAGCAGTAAGTCAGCCGGAAACTGTGAACAGGTTTGACAGCTGGTACACATTGTGATCTGAGACAATATTGGAATGACGAGAGATGAACCGATCGCGGAACATATGGACGTCACCATTCTGCGATTGGGCTCGGTTACACGATACCAAACCAACAAATTGTAACTTTATTTTCTGACCTTTTAACAAATGAAGAAGAATATGGATGTCTAGGCATTTATGGGGCTTACGACAGTCGTAGGCTGGTTTAAGTTTTTACTGTACACACGTGTAATATTTACCAGTTCTACCCATGATTGACAACCACACTACTCAAATTCTTGGAAGTTTTAGAAATATTGATTAAATAGAATAAAATAACAGCTTTGTCGTTTTTCCACAAGCAACCGGGTTTTGTCTTAACCGACATCATCATACTGGTACGATAATGATGTCGGTTACGACGGAAGATCATCCAGATTTTGGAACACACTCAAGTTAGTGTCAACATTTTACTTTTTTTTCAAATAAATAATTTAATATACTTTTTTGATATTTTATACAGCGCCATTTTCGTTACATAATACCTCAAGGGCGCTTTGTAAACTATATACGTGTTTCACTTCCATGCATTAGGGTTGATATCAGGACTCCATTGTGCACCGCTAGCTTAGCTTCTACTCTCAGGCTTTTATTTTACACAACTGGTCCCAGTTTTTTTCATTTCTAGATAAATAAATTCATACATATATTGTTTATCTCATATTGGTCTTATATTGTTTAACATCGTAAAACATTGACACATACTCGCCAATCTGGTTGAATCCAAACAAGAACAACCTCCAAGAAAAAGCTCCAAAGATATTTGGCACGTTTCAGCTTAAAGCTCACTCTGATTTCTTCCTTTTTACCTAATCTCTGCTTTTATTTTATCGTGTTCATTTCCTCTCTTTAATAACTTTTATAATTTTATATAAAACGAGTTAAGTTAGAATGGGTTTTTAATAATCCAACTTTCAAAGCAATACATTCGATGTATTGGGAATTTAGAAATACAATAATATATATTTTTAAATATGAAAATACGTGAACAAGTTTTATAAATCAATAAATTGTTAATATAAGTAGAGTGTGGTTAAGCTTTATATTATATAAATTGTTAAAATTTATAATAAAATTATATTCTTATTATTCTTGTTCAGTAATATTTTTTTTAATAATTTAACCCTTACCAGTTGTTTATATTTATGGATTTGGCGTTCAATTTGTTGAACTTCATTTTAATTTATATTTTGAATGTTGAAATCAAACACTGATTTTTTTAAATTTACTAAGTCGTATTTTTTTATTAAAAACGCATAAAAGATAAATTTCATTTTACATTACCAGTTGGGTTAATTCTTTAACTGTGTATGGACAAAAAATCTTTACCCTGTTGATTATATGTCGTAACCCCATAGTAAAAATACAAGTAAATGAATCAATATTTAATTAAATTTTTACTTGTTAAATACCACTATTTCTTAAAATTTATTGTGACTATCTGTAAAAATGTTACGAAACGTATAAGTCTAAATTTAAGAGTCATGTCCTTGGGACGTTGAAGGATGCAAAAGGGGAGGGGGTAGGAGTTCCTTAACCCGATGGTTGCCAGAGACGAGATATCTCGGCAAATGGCGGAGTGCCCGTATGGCCAGAGACGAGATATCTCGTCAGTACTTTTGATGACGTATTACTGCGCAGTTTTAACTCATATTGACAATCTGTCAAAAACGGAACATACATTGCCATCAGTTGAAGTTGTCACAAAATATTTTATAAAGTTTTTAAATACTTTTAAGTGATTTATCGGTATCACTTTCAGCTGACAGTTGACAGATGTCATTAGGGCTACCACTCAAACCACTTGAAATATTGATTATTTTAATCGATTGTTTTGAACGCCAGGGGTTTTTATTTTGCTCAATTTTTTTTGTGTTTTTCTTATTATTTTAAAATATTCCATTGATAAATAATAGTTGTGTGTTAATATTAAATTTAATAAAAACTTGCGTGTGCGACTTAGTGTGACAACCCTGAAAATTTGAAACTGGTTTAACTTCAAGAATAAAACTCTAACAATCGATGCGGGATATAATATTTGGTAAGTAAATTATAATTCAATAAAAACAACAAAAAAAAAATCTTTAGACAACTTTTTTTTTTCAAAAAAATACTTGGCCTGTTGAGCACTGCCGCGTAATTTATTTGCGGCTATGAAAAGGTTAATTTTGTTTATCACTTATCACAATCGATTTTAAAAATAATTATAAAAAAACTAAAACTTAAATTATTACTAGTAATAAATGTAACCCTAAAGAGGGCAACAGGTTGTTGCCGAAACTAGTTGGTTTAATAAAAATGTGAGTGGATCAGAAAACAAAGTATTTTTATTTCTCGAAATAATATATCAATATGATCCACAAAGTTAATGCTTTCAATATTCAAAACATAAAAATTTATAGATATTACCACAAAGTGACTGCCGAATCAATTAATAAAAATAAATAAACGAATATTGAAAAATCTAATGATACTATTAATTACAAAATTTGGGCATATTATAAACCAATGAGTGACGTAATGATATGTTTTTAGTTCGATGATGTTTATTTATAACAGACGGAAAAATACCTTTGACTAAACAAACTTAATAATTATTATTTACAAAGATTATTTTACTATGAAAACACGTTCTAAATTGAACATGCTCTCACTATTTGAGTTTTAGATGTAATGTTATGGTATTGTTTCCATAACACAGGGTATTTCCAAGATAACTAGAATTTATATATATATATATATATATATATATATATATATATATATATATATATATATATATATATATATATATATACATTTCAAACATCAGACAAATTTCATAACCGTAAATAAGATTTTTTTTTTTTGTAAATGCATGTTTTTTAACGCAATGAAAAATCCCAAAAAAATAAAACAGAAAAAATGAGTTTCCTAAAACAGTGATTATCAATTTCCCTCATAACAAGGGGTTGGTGGTCCTAAGGGTGAATAATAAATATAAAGTATTGTAGAACAATATATAGTTCCGACCATTTTTATTTTGTTGCCGGCGAAGGACAATCAAAAATTGTACCAAAGGCAAAATAATGGAATGGATGAATTATCAAGACTGAATGTTGTAAAAATTGCGCTACAGTTTTTTTTCTTTTCTTGAGTTGATTTAAAAAATATAGTATTTAAAAAAACTTCACCGACAAGACACATAAGGTGCCTTGGTGGGTCTCAGCAAAAACAATATGGTTATTATGTTCATGAATTTATTAATGCATTTTAGTATCCACGTGTACCTGTATATGTATTCAACAAATAAATTAAATAATTTTAAAAAAATACTAAATAACTAACTAACAGAAGGGTTTCCAAAACAAAACCAAAATAAATTAGCCTGTTTTTTTTAAAGAGATCTCTATTTTATTACGAAAGCAAAAAACAGTGGAAATAGCCTATAGATAATAGTAAACATGGTACATTCCCCAATAACCTCGACCTTTAAAAATAATTCTGTATGAAAATCACACATTTCGCCATTGGTCAATCTGCCACAAGAGTTCATTGACTGATCTCTAACTTGGAAATAATCTACTAGGCATAAATTTATTTTATGTTTTTTTTTTTATTTCAATGTGATTTATTTATATGTATGTACATTTGTATACATAACTTAGAAAAATAGCTAGAGCTTTTTAATGGCTTTAAAAGCTTAACCAATATATTACTATATATAGTTTTAATGAGGAGGGAATGAATCATATCATAAGTTATCATAATTGCTAACCAAATGTATTTTTAAATGCTCCGATTTATTTAATTGAAAGATTTTTATTTTACTAACGTTATTTTTTATCTGTTTATTTTTAAAACAGAAACATAATATTAGTTAAGACCACACAGGTTTTTTTTTTGTTAATTTGTAAATTGTAATACTCAGTTTTCTGAAGATAAGTTCTGATATTCATGGTGTTTAAAGAGATCTCTGAATTTATTAAATAGAATGGTCGAATTCATAAAATAATACTTTGTTTGGTGAAAGACTTAATTGTACCACATTTTTGAGCTTATTTGAATATCGGCGAGTACCTATGTGAGGAAAATGCATGAATGTGAGGCGAATATTATTTTTAACGATAGATTATGACAGATTATATAACGACAGTATGGTGTTCTATTCTCTCTGCTTACCCAGGCGGAGAACTGGTTTATGGTTAGTTATTTAGTATCGGTTTAGTTATTTTAATCCCTTATTTTTCCTTTTTGCTCAAGTTTGGAAATAATAATTATTATGTAAAATTAGAGTGTTAACCAACATTTTCCTTATATTGGGAATAATAATTAAAAGTTGATAAGTTTCGATTGGCCCACACTAGTTTTTCCCTCCTTTACTATATATATATATATATATATATATATATATATATATATATATATATATATATATATATATATATATATATATATAAATGTGTGTGTGTGTGTGTGTGTATGTATATACATCATATACGAAATATGTAAAGGAATATATAAAGGAATAACAACAAATCGATCCATTAATTAGCAGTTAGGGTCAGCCAGGACTCCGGACCCCGATGTTATGCATTATGCAAGTCACTTGACTTACAAGGCATAGTGTCCTGTTTCCGCAACATTACTGAGGTCGTTTCTGCTTCCTGCCAAGCGAATATATGAGCGCACTTCCGAGAACTTTTTGACCGTTTGGGCTTTTTCAAATTCATGTAAACACGTCGGCGCCTGTGAAAACAGAAATGTTGACATATAAAGCAAACGCGTATTTGAATTACGCCAACTTGAAAATATGCGGAGATGATCTTAGGCAACTCTTGAAGCATTATAGTGATCATTGTACGCAAATGACAACTTCCGGTGAAATGGTCGGAAACGTTTTACAATATACACGACTTTAAAATCATCAATTTCAAATTTATGGTTTTGAAAACATGATTTCTTAATACGTTTCTCCTTTTTACTTACGGTATTCGACAATACGCAAAACTGAACATTTTAGTTCAGAAATTTTTGTCAAAAATGGTAACTTGATTCATCTTAACCCTGAATATTTTTTACTATTACTACTACCATTATGCCGTTTCACTGCAGGGATATGCAGAGACGATGGAACGCTACACTTAGTGTACAAAACTTAGTACAGTCAACATAAATTTGACACATTCGAAAAATAACTGACACATAAAATAAACTGCCTAAAACATAAATGAAATTTTAAAAAATATTGAAATTTTCAGACGTCTCTTAGTGTGTAAAATAAATCAGGAAACACACGTATGTAGGCTTTTGCTTATGTATTTTTTTATATTATAAGAAAAAAAATTTCAACAATAGATGTCACCGAAGATGTAACAAACAGAAGATATTTTTAATTGAAGCATGAAATATAACTTCCGAAATTTGAGAAGTGCTGTCGTAAATAATGGGTAGAATGGTACACGTATATTAAGTTAGCCCTGCAAATGACTAGATTTCCATAATCGATGTTGGGATATCAATAAAAAAAATCTTTCAATAAAGTAAGATAATTTAAATAACACAAACAAAGCAACCAGTTTTACAAGAAAATTGGTGGAATATACAATCTGTATAAAAACTTAAATACACCATGAATACTACACGCGTATTATAAAATAATCTTGATGTTGGAATGAACGCGAATAAGACCAAACAGGAAGTATGAAGACGACCCCACGCAGAGTCTGAAAAAATGACACATTACACAGCGTACATCTAAATTCGTCTAGACTTTTCACCTTAACTACTGAAAATGTAAGAACCAAGTATTAATAGTACGATGCTCTTTTAAATAGATGTGTCAAATTTCGCGGAAAATCGCGCATTTTTTTAGTAGCTACTATGCTAATGTGGGTCACTCTCACCAATGGAAATAACTCTCAGTGGAAAGGTGCCAACAGTAATATAAACATCGCACGTTATGGAGGTGGGTTCAAAACCGAGTCAAAGAATAATAATTAGAGCTGGATAACAATTCATTGTGCATTGGCTGGATTTGTCGTTCAGACATGACAGTTCAGGGCAGAGGCAGTGGTGGCGAGTGGGAACATCGTGTGTAAAAAACATTCGATCGTAAATATTGTTATCATTCTATGTTTCAAATATAAGTTTAACTTGGTATGTACCACTGTTTTTTTAATCTATTGTGACACGTGTTACCATGCATTCTGCATCATTTTCAAACACCGCATGTGAAGCTGATTCTAAATTGTATTGTTTTGTCTTTGGGATTTTGAAAGTTGAAGAAGATGTGCCAGCTGTTTCTTATTTTATTTATTTTTTATCAGTAGGAATAAAGACAATAGGGGTGAAACTTTAGTCATTGTCATATTGTTAACTATGGGTTTTTTAGTTTTTTTATTTTTATGAATTTCTATTGTTTTAAAATGTTGCAATTTATGACTTTTCGTAATAATTGTTTTAGGATTTCTACGTTATTTTACGTCAAATTTGTGGTCAATATCTATAAAATGGTTAGCGAATTCAATATATATATTTTATTATAAATGCATCCTTTGTTATTTGTGTGAATAACTAAAGAACTAAAAACAAAGGGATACTTATACGTATACATATTATAAAATACGGTAAACCCCCATAAAACATCTCGAAGTTTTCGAACACGATTCGTTAAGGAACCTATTGTTTTTACACTTTTTTTCAAGGCGCTATTTATGGAGCAGAAAGCAACGTTCACAAGGCACGGCGGCGACTGTCAAAAAGTTTTGACTTAATAAAATATCAAACATTTGCAGAATGTCAACGCATTTGGCGCGCCGAGCAGCTGCCTGCCACGCGGATAAATTGCCTTTTTAGCTGCTCATTTTTTTCAGGCGCGCGCATGTGAGACGCCAATGCGTAGTATTGTACCCTTCAGACGTACAATTACGATTTAAATGTCCCTCCAGATATCACGTGTTATTTACGAGTGTTTCGTACCCTTTAATTTCCAACTATAATCTCTGCACCCCTTCAGCCAGGGATCACCACTTCGGAATACATCAGTATTATATGACAATGTCAATTTCAAACGTGAATTACTTGGGCATACTTAAATACATAATGTGTTTTGTATTTTAATGGCATTATTAACATTGTGGTATGGCAATTTAACACTCTGATTATCATCCTTCGTTCACTTTGTGTAATACCACTTTAAAGCTCTTACTACAGGACTCCCTGTTTCGGAATAACCAATCCCTTATCAGGTATAGATTTTAAAGTTCACCTGATGAGGAAACCGGTAGTCTTGAAGAAGAATATCTAAGTGGTATAACACAAAGGGAACAAAGAATGATAAGGAGAGTGTTAGATACATATAGTATATATTTAAGGCCCGGTATTCATTAAGACGAATTTATTTTTGCGGTGATTGAATTCTGTATTAGTGAGTAAAGCCTTAATTACAAAAAATATGGGAGAATTTATAATCATAAAACTACATATATAGTTTTTCCCACTTTTATTTTATTTGACCTGTGACCAGGTTTCGTCGTTACAGACATTATGAATGGCAAGTCACTAGTGAAATTGAACGTTTTTTTTTTTAATTAGACAGAGGATATTTGTAATATCTTGATAAAATAGTCAAATATCACGAACTATTATATATATATATATATATATATATATATATATATATATATATATATATAATTATATATATAATTTTACTCTCGAATTTAAAAAAACATGTGTGTTAAGGTTTTAGTTTTTAAATATTATTGAATATTTAGAGTATAAATTTTTTCACTTTAATTCGAATTCTCATAAAAAAATTGAAAAACTGCGAAAAATTTGACGTTGTAGATGTTAACTTTTAACGGTACTATTGTCAATGAAGTGTCTTTTTTAACATATTAAAGATTTTCGATGAATCCTAAATGAGTCGTATCAAAGATCGCTGTATGTCAAAAGGATTCTTATAAGTATGTTAGAGAAGAAAAAATCTCGAAAATGTACTCGTACTAATCTTTTCAGGTTTCTTAACTCATCGGTAGACAGATGCTATTATCTAATCGATATTAATTACAAAATCTTTTCAGTTTTAACATATGCTACCAAAGAAGCATATTACATAGAAGTACGCACGTGTTTAAAACCACGCTTTGCAAGAACGCCAAGAGGATCGTTGAATATTGACCCGAATCACGATACGTCGGAATCTGCGTGGATCGCAGAGTAAGCCTTTAGTAAAAAATAATTATAATGAATAGTTATATTTTCGTCAATCGGCCGCCAGGGAATGTGATGCCTCTTGTTAATGACCTCCCGAAGGCCACCGGGGCCTGGCCTGACCGACGTAGGGTCAGGGTTCTAATTTTTACTAGTGTTTTCGAATAAGGCTCTCGCCGGGAGGGAAAATGACAGGACACCGGAAAAGGCGGGGCCGCTTTGGAGATTTACAAACGAGAAATATTTATGTAACAATTGCGTCATTCGATCATCAACATCTTAATACTACACACGATGTGTGATAAAGCGACTGGGGAAAAAACGCCAGCACATTATCTAATTATCTTTGTATGTCTTAATGATCATTGTACGCTCAGTACTTAACCTTTATCGTATTATGTGGCTTTATTCTTTTGAATTTAATGTTTTTTTTTCTTACGTATATCGACTAAATTAAGGTTAATTAACATTTGGCATAATTACTTATGAGTTAATAAATTGCCTGAAAATTATTCATATTATACTTCAAAATTCAAGTACATATCGATCTCTATAGTGTAACACGAACGTTTATCTATGATTTTTGATGCCTTGGTTTTCATTCTAACCTCAATCAATACAAACATATATACATATATACATATATACATTTATATATATATATATATATATATATATATATATATATATATATATATATATATATATATATATATATATATATATAGATATTTAAATGTATAATATATATTTATATAAATAAATTTAAGCTTAGTTGGATGTAACTTATAACTTAGACGCGGTTCTATCTTTTTCATTCAAAACACTTGTGAGAAAAAACCAGTTTTGATTTTAAACGTTTGGGCCTCCCGATAAAATTGTTGTAGTATTTTGTGATTTACGATAGCCGATATCTGACATGTAATACGTTTTGTGAAAACGAGAGTTCCTAGCAGTTAATAGGCTCTACATAAAATTATATAGCTAAAAGCTATAAAAATTCCAAATAATCTATGAGAAATTTTGTTTCAGGTCGAGTTATACAACATACGTAATACTACTTAATTTTTAACATTTTTTTATCCAGGGTAGTAAGAATTTGGCCTTAAAAATTATTTTTTATAAATAATTATAAAATGTCAATATTCACCAAATTGCATATCCCTTGAATTAAATTTTATAACCTTTAAAATCACAATTAATAAACCTCGTTCTTCATTTTTTTCTCTCTCTGTGGTGGAATTAATGTATGTATTTATTTGGGAATTATACAGCTCATACATTAAAAAAAATAGTGAGATTGACAATAATAAAAGCCAATTAAATAATTCCACTTTTGGTAAATGTTATGAATACTATGTTGTATATTATGACAGAAAATAGTGCAAATATTATATTTTACAAAAAAAATAGTGTAGAGTAATTAAAGTACACAGTATAACTTACTAGTGGTATGACTCCGTTAGGAATGAGGACGTGAAGAGATCAACCCAACAGCCCCTCATACTGGAAATCATGAAGAGGAGAAGGAAGACATGGTTGGGACATGTCCTTAAAATGTCACCTGAGAGCATTAACCCCTCATACCTTTTCTATGACGACTATACTCAGCGGAACTACGGTATGCTGGACTGACCTGGGAGGGTCCAATGAGATGGCGTTAGCCATATGCTCCACCTATGGAGCGAACATGAGAAGAGGAAGAAGTATAAGTAACTAACTAACTATCACGCCACGTACCACGTAGGCAAAGAGAAAATAACGTCACCCCACTCCAGTCTCCCAGTCTTTGCAAACGTACTCCGCCTCTTCCAAATTCATGCACCTCCTCACTCATACCCGATTATTATTCCGACTCCTTACCTGAACACTTTCAAATATTTAAATACTTTACCATGCCAGGTTTTCCTCGGTCTTCCTCGGCTCCCTGATCCAACAACATTCGCCTAATAAATTTGTTTTACCGTTCTTTAATCACTCATTCGTTCAAACCTATCAGCCAATACAGTGGCGCAGTGGAGTAGACGCTCGGCTACAAATTTGGCGTCGCGGGTTGATTCAAAGAAAAATAAGATCATAAAAAACTTGGGTTTACACGAATCCATTTAAAAGTTAAAATAAAGACTGTCTCCCAGACGGAAGGTGGTGAAAGCAGATATTGGAGTCAAGTTTATTATTTCTCGGAAGCTGGGCTCAGATGAATGAAAAATAGCATAACCTTGGGTAGGTTTGTTTTGGGCAATATATCCGGACCCATAGGAAGCTTCAATAAAATTTGCCGGCACAAACCGAAGTTACCGGCTAATATAATATTTCTTGAAGCACGTGAACCCTTAAAACAGGGGTTGATAATTTTTTATTTTTTTGTTACAAATTTAATATTTATTTATTTAAACATATTACATACGTAAGTCACATACATAATATTCCTGATGAGCAATTTCCATTACTTATTTTGGAACATGGGATTTAGGTTAACAAGACTAAAAAACAGATAAGAAAGTAAGAAATAAGAAAACACAGGGCAAAATGTTAAATATAAATCAATAAAAGCTACGGTAAAAAGGCATAAAAACGAAAAGGTAAGAAGTTTGTTTGGAGGAAAAAAAGATACAATTTAACTTATCACTAATACAAATATCGATCCATAAAGTATTTTTTCAGTTCAATTATTTTGGATCCATGACTAAGAAAGATTTAAATATCAAGATTTTTACTGATAAGTAGAATGGAATTCTGGGCACTTACGGAGCTGAAGAACTGTAATCGGCTGATTTAAGTGATCACTTTTTACGCCTTGTAATATTCACCATGTTAGATGTTAATGTTTATCTTAATGTATTCAAATAATATGTTAATTTTAATGTTTATAAACGATTACGTTTTTAAATGTTTATCTTAATTTATTATTAGATTAAAACCAATATTTTTAGCTTTTCCACTTTTTTGATGATTTGACTCTATCAAGTGGTTTGCAAAAGTTTACACTTTTGCAAACCACTTGATAGAGTCAAATCATGATTTCGATAAAAATTTTAATGTAAAAATCTTACACAAATGTAGTAAAGGTAAAAAATTAGATAGGCTCGAAATTTTGGAAATAAATAGATTAAAAAATTGTCATAATAAAGACATATTAAATGATCAAGTAACACACATTCATTCTCCCTTACTTTACCCATTAGAAAAGAAACAATAGATGCCTTAATGTCTTGTCGATAAGAAATGACTGCCGGGAAATTTACATTTCAGAGAACTTCGGACTCCCCCCGGACAACTACAGCTTAGTGGAAGGAGCCGTCAACCAGCATTTCCTGATACCTCGTTACATAATTTAAATTCATTTACAAAAAATACAAATCTATTTTAACTTTATATAAAATCGTGCTTTCAATACAAAAAACCTTTATAAAAAAATATTTAAAATATCATACAATACTTAAATTCACTAAAATTAAATTAATTTCTCATAAAATTATATCAAATCATGGTTAACAACTCCTGCCTTCTTTTATATATAACATACAAATTTGTAAAGCCTCTCACCAGTCTGATGATGTCGGTAACGACGAAACCCGGTCGCTGGTCAAATAAAAAAGTGGAAAAGCTAAAAATATTGGTTTTAATCTAATAATAAATTAAAAATGCAATTCCATCACGAAGTGTCAGTGGATAATATAAATCTATTAAAAAGTTTATCTTAATGTTTATAAACAATATGTTTATCTTAATGTTTACAAATAATATTTTTTATCAAATACTGCACGGTGTTTAATAATGATGCTGAATGCAATAAAACGCGAGTCACAATAAATTTTAAGAAACAGGTTTTTAGGTATATACCAAGTAAAGTTTAAATTAAAAATGGATATATGTTACTACAATGTAATAGGCGAATAAATTCACGAAATACCTACTTAATGTTTATACAATTTATTCCCTGTTTAGTCACACCGTTTCTCCGGAGAGGTAGGCAGAGAGGATGGAACGCCACACTCTTCTGTCCTAACATACACTCCTCGCTTCCTTCACATCCATACATCTAGTCATACTTGCCCTCCAATTACCAAATCTTTTTCGCCCGTCTTCGTTCTGTTCTCTCGCTCACATTCGCCACATATATTTTCATAGTCTTTCTCTCGTTATCCATCCGCTCCACATTTTTTTTGTTAATGCTGTTAGCAAATTATCTTCGTCCTTGCATTACATTTGTTTGTACCGTTTAAAATCATAAATATTCACTAACAATATTTTAGGACCATTGCAATAGTTGTTATTTTATTACCAAAATGGACTCAAAGTTTTGAGATTTTATGAGTTTAGAAATATGGAATATTAGGGAAACGGCTTAAGTTGTCTGATTTAGTAACTTGTCTGGCAGACAATTCGGTAATTTACAGAATTCCCTGATAATAGACAATACATTTTTCTTCTTCGTTTATTTTCTTTATTTTTCTATGGCTTCCATATATATATATAAATTTCGGACAATTTACATAGCGCCATTTTTGTAAGAAATCACCTGAAAAGCGCCGTGCAATTAATGGTGATTTAAATATAACAACAATGAAATAACTTAATAAATTATTCTTCATTATCATAAACCATATTATCCTATAATTTTTAATAATCTTTTGAAGATAACAAGGTGCTTGTCAAAACCGACTGGAAAATAGTACCAAAAATGGAAGTGATTAAAAAAAAGAATTTTATTTATTTAATAAAGTTTATAAAATATGCCACAAAAATAAATATTCAACAAATTGTACTAACACTTAATGAAAATTAATAATCTAAACCTAAATAGACTTATTGTAAAATTTTGCGTTATATATTTGTATATCATATCGCTCACTCCTTTCAAGAACGTCATAAATCAAAAATCGACAATTTTGAGTTATGTTTTCGGAATGCTCATAAAATGTACTATATCCCAGCAAAAGCGGCATATTTTTAACTTAATATTTACCCGCTACAGGGCAGAAAGTGTCATTTTTGCATTTTGAAGAAAAGGTATTGCTTAAATATTTTTTTAAATATACTAAATATTTTTCAAATACAGAAAAAACCTTCAGGGTTTACTTAAAAAGATCTGTTGCACAGTAAAAAGTTCAAAAAATGGATTGATATTTATTTTTAATACATTGTATTATATTTTTAAACTTTAAAAACGTTCTCCTGAAAAATCAAATTGTTTGATTTATGACGTTCTTGAAAGGAGTGAGCGATATATAACATAATGCTTTACGATTTAATGCTTTGAACATTATGTAAAGATAAACTAATAATATACATAGAACTACCAGAAATAAGATATTCATAGGAAACTATGTAATTTAATACAAATTATTTATTGTGTATTTTGCAGCCAGTATCGGCGTCCACCTTTCAAAACTTATTAATTTTATGACCAATATAATGCTAGTAGGTACCAACCACGTAATGCTATTTCATAGTACTTTTTAAGTCACGATTTTTATTTAAATCTGCTAGCTCAACTTGCTAGTTTAAGTTTTTTTCTTAATGAAAAGTAATAAAAATATAAAAAATCTACAAAATAATGATGCAATCAAAAACATGCCAAGTGATAGCAGCTGTCACGTTGTCTACCAAGAGCAATGTTGAGTATTGCGTGTGTTGCTGTTTACTCAACAGATGGCGCTGCCATTACGGTAAAACGTGTTTTCATTTATGTTCTATATAAAAAGCATTCTTTACCTATCATTACTTTTTGTGTCTAAATTTCAAAGCAATCGGGTTTTTTGTTAATATCTCTTCAACACAGATGAAGAAGAATATGGAAGTCTGGGTATTTACAGGGATCAATTATTAGCTGCTTTATGTGATCACTTTCTGCATTGACTAACATTCACCGTACTGCTCATGATTGACAACCACACTTTAAGAAGTTATATTTATGTTTTAATTGAAAAGATCTACCATATGCTTCCATACTTTTCTTCATCTATGTTAAGATATCAATTAAAAATATATTATATATATATCTCCTAATTGGAATAAATCCATAATTTGTAAACAAAAATCTAGACAAAATCAAATATTGTGAATATAGAACAGAACACAACATACTATTTCCAACAAAATGAACACAATCGTGTTCATTTTGTTGGAAATAGTAATTTTTGTTGAATTATTAAGGTATGTTAACTCCCTAGTACGAAAATGGTCAAATTATAAAATGATTTATTTATTTGCTTCCTAGTTTGGTGGTCCAAATATCGTTCTATTGATCGGGCGTTCTAATAACCATACTCGTATAGCGCCATCTCAATTCAAGCGGTTTGTTACCAAACACCTTACAACAAAAAATCTCACATCCATTTTTTTTAATATTAATTACTCATTTTTTGTACTTCTTTGTATATATTTTTTTTACTAATATTTATTTAAATAAAAAATTATTTATTACTCAAAAATATATTTTTTGCCCAATATGTACAAGTTTCAATGAAAATTTAAGAATAATCAAACTAAATCATGGAATTTGTAGAAGTCGAAATGCGATCCCTCAGACGAAATTTTAAAATAATGAAATGAGGAAAGAATGCAAAGCTAAGATAAGCATTATCGATTAATAATCGCTTTGACATTTTTTGCCTTTTACTTGCTTTTACAGTCCATAATTCTCCACAGTAAACCTTAAAGTGATGCCCTTATTACGATATATTATAAAAATAATAGAATGTGAAAAATGCTCAAGTTTAAAGTATGTATTTATGTATGAGGAGATAAATGAATGTGGAAAAGGCTTAGATTATTTGCAAAGACAGATTGGTTTGGCGTTTTAATCTCTCTACATAACCCTGCTGGAAGCGACGTGACGGTTAGTGTATGGAATGTGGGTATGTTGGTGACACATTTGTGACAACAACCCGCATACTCTGACAAGCGCACTCTAGATTTGTCTCTCCAGTAGTAACCAGTCACTCACTTAGAGCAACCTAGTAATACTAAATTATAATTTACTAATGTCAAATTACTAGCGAGTTATTACTGATCACCTTAGTACATACATAACAATTGTTGGGTAATATTTCCAAAATTAAACACGGTTATTGGATTGAATTCTACTTTTATTTACATGTATATGATAAAATGTTACGCGTTTCATCTTATTAAGACTCATTATCAAAAACTGACTAAAAATATTTACAAAATGTCCTTATATACTAACAATCGCGTCACATATTATCATATCCATGTATGTAAATAACGCGTCACATATTATTATATATTCAACAATTAAAAATGGAATTCTACCAACTGTCTGCAGTTACAATAAATACATACATAGTATAAAATATTTTAAGAGAATCGCAAGAAAATAATGGAGTAAAAAAAAACAGAAAAGGGCCTTTGTCCAATGCTATCTTCAATTATATAATGCCAAGGCCCGCAGATACGAGTGTTGCTTGTAGAGGCAAAGTATAGGTGGCGGTAATCGTAGCTTTGATCGTCCCGGTATAACACGATATTCGTTCATATTTACCCTACCATAATTCCTATCGATTATATTGATCGGTGCGCGGTGTTACATCGATTAGGTGGCGTTCCACTTCAACATTGATCTTGAATACCTGTTTTAATTAGATCTCTTTGATTTAGGCCTCTGTCGAGGTACCAAGATTCTTTGAAAAATATTTTAATTGGTATCTTTGTATGATAATAATAATAATAATAATAATAATTTTGGATAATTTATAAAGAGCCATTTTGTTAAAATACTACCTCAAGGGCGCTGATACAGGCGTGAATTATGACATGAAAATGATAATAATGGATAAAAAAATATATACAAAACTAACTAACTAATTACACGCCGATTCTCAGGGTAAGCAGATAGAATAGAACGCCACACCACTCTGTCTTTGAAAATATCACGCGCCTCTTCCACAGTAATGCACCTCCTTATACACACCCTCTGATTATTTGGACTTCTGACCCGACTGCTTTCAAGTATTTGACGTACCTGATAATGACGAATTTTCCTCGGTCTTCCTCTGTTCCTTTTTTCAATTACATTTGCCACATAAATTTGTTTTACCGTTCTTTTCTCATTCATTCTTTCCACATGTCGTGCTACCTTTTTCTGTTATTTTGTTCGTGGTATATTTTTTCTGCATTCAAATATTTTTTTTACGTTTGTTCTCGTTTTATCAGATGCAAAATATTAACGAATCATTGTTTGACAACTCATGTCACCTCCCCTCCGGGTGGGGCAACTTTTTTACTTTCGGGGTTACATTCAATTAATAATATACATATTTATCATAACATATGGGATCAAATGCAGAGCGGACACCGCAGTAACACAAAACGCGCTAAGAGTGTCAGAAATGAAGACTCTAAGGAGTATATCTGGCAAGAATCTGCCAGATAGAATAAGGAATATCAGGATAAGAGAAATATGGGAGATCGAAGATGTCGTTAGGTGGGGAAGGCAACGAAAGAGACAATGGTATGCGCGAGTGAGGAGAATGGAACCATCCAGACTCCCCCACATCGCACTAACAGACCACCAAAGAGATGAATTGACAGCTGGGAATCAATACCTTCTTAAAAACAGGCCACAAGGTTTACACCAAGCAGAAGAAGAAGTGATATATGTACATGTTTAAAAAAAACTGATATGCGGATGGGTTAAACAAAGATATCTATTCTTACAACCCATAGTGCCCCACAGTAGTACGATCAGTTGTAAAATGATGTGGGTACACGTTTAATTTGGGGCCGCACCGAGACGTGACGGTAGCGATTCGGGGTCAACGTCTGGGGCCCTCGCGCCCCGCGTCTGGGGGCCCGTCTGGGGGCCCGTCTGAGGCCCCGTCTGAGGCCCCGTCTAGCCTTGGGGCCGGGGCCCAGTCCACCCAAACATGGCTGATTCACAAATTCACATTCCCTATCAGCGCAATTAGATACAGTCTATTGTTTACTTACTCCATAGGTAGCATTGTCTTATTGCGGACAATTGGTGGCAGAGATGCCGACTTCCAATTGAACAAATCACACTCGGACGACGTACGACAACTATCAGATGTTTAACGGTATATAAAAAAAATACCGATAGTAAAGAAGACCTGCAGCAGCTGGTGTCAAAGGCATATGTGGAGACCCTCACCAAAGCGTTACATTTCCATTATATGTAAATTATTACATTTCCATTTTAAGTAATCAAGAATTCCGTTTTGATACGTTTAATGATTTTATATTAGTTTAACACAGGATTGGTCACGTTTTGTCGTAACTTTAATTAAGATTTCAGTAGAATATAGACATATGTCGCTCACTCCACAAGAACGTCATAAATCAAAAAACTTGATTTTTCAGGAGAATGTTTTTAAAGTTTAAAAATATAATACAATGCATTAAAAATAAATATCAAGCCACTTATGAAACTTTTTACTGTGCAACAGATCTTTTTAGGTAAAACCTGAAGGTTTTTTTCTCCATTTGAAAAATATTTATAATATTTAAAAAAATAATTAAACAATACATTTTCTTCAAAATGCAAAAACAACACTTTCTGCCCTGTAACGGGTAAATATTAAGTTAAAAATATGTCGCTTTTGCTGGGATATAGTACATTTTCTGGGCATTCTGAAAACATGCACAACTGAAAATTTACAAATTTTGATTTATGACGTTCTTGAAAGGAGTGAGCGATGTGGAAGCTGTCACCAAAGCGTTACATTGCTATTATTAATTATTTTAAGTAATCAAGAATTCTAGCTTGTAAAATTGTTACGTTTGGGTACGATTTAATGATTTCATATTGGTTTAACACAGGATTGGTCACGTTTTGTCGCAACTTTCATGAAGATTTCGATATAATACAGTAAACAGTACAGATTTGTATTTAAAGGATTTTTCGTGCAATATTGGAAATGTAACTTTTTGGTTAGGACCTCCACATATAATGTATGCAAGGAAAGTGATTTGCTAGAATGTTCAAAAATCCAATCGTGGTTTTTTTAAGAGATAGATGTAAAATAGTAGCAAATGGAGAAATTTTAGAAAGAGTAGGTATATGATTTTGTATATTTGGGAAGTGTGCTTATTAGAGATGAAATATTGATAAAGATATAGAAAGGAGAGTCAATTCTGGTAACATGGTGAATGGTGCACGAATCAGTTATAGCAAATAAAATCCTTACAGCTTAAGATAAACTGGCAGTGCAAGATGGTTCCAATCCTAATGTATGGAAATGAAACATGAAATTGACAAAAGAAGAATGAAAGTATGTAGACTGAATGCAGTAGTAATGCGATCTCTGGTTAGTTAGTTAAAAAAATTTGAGAATATTTTTTTTTAGTTTGATGTATTTTTTTTAATTGTTGTGCTTTAGAATAGAGCCTTCAATAATTTAATTGATGTAGCACACATTATATCAGGACTCAAAAATACATTACCTGAAAACGTTAATGATTAGACGAAAAATGTAGGCTTACATAGTAGGTAAGTATGGTAAAAAATTATCAAATGATTACTGTCAGACTAGTGTTTAAATTTATTCATTATTTAAATAAATCCCAATAACTTTATTGGGCATTAAACTCTTGCAGTTACTAAGTAGTACGCTATTATTACCATATCAATGTGTCCTTATCACAATATGCTATCTATGTACACATCTTAAACATTTGGAAGAGTCATCGGCCCGGAATGTATAGGGTGTTTTTTAGAAGTAGCCAAATTCGAATTTCCCGCAATAACTTGATGGTGGCACGCATCGTGTGGCATGTTGCGCCATCTTGTTGAAACCACAGCTCTGTCACATCAATGCCATTCAACTGAGGTACGGAGAAGTCTTTAAAAGTGGTTCAGCTTCATGAACAGTAGGATTCTGGCCGGCATCGTCTTTAAAAATATATGGGCCAATGAGTCCAACTGCCCAAAAAGCACACCAAACAGCGACTTTCAATGGATGTAAGAGCGTCTCGACAAAAGCTTCTGGGTTTTCTCCACTCCAAATTCGGCGGTTCTGCTTATTGAAATAGCCATATAACCAAAAATTTACCGTATCGGTGAACAAATTTTTGCGTTGAAAAGATGTTCAAGCTGAATATTGTTTTCGGCCCATTCACGAACCTACGACGCTCGTAATGGTCATTCTGTCTATTCATGGTGATATGGCAAAACGTACTGACTACAAATCAACTGCCAACTGCCAAATTGACAGTCTGTAGAAATACAGTTGATTCGATTTGATTTGACAGAAATACATAAATATAATATTTTATATACTTATGTATTTTTAAATATAAATATATATTATTTTCAATTTATTTTACTCAAACAAAATATATTTTCAATTCATTACATTGTGTTATCATCACAACATTTCATAGAGGTCTCCGCTAAACAAAAATGCTTGCTTAACTCAACCATTTTACTATATATATATATATATATATATATATATATATATATATATATATATATATATATATATATATATATATATATATATATATATATATATATATATATATATATATGTAATAAAATAACTAGGTACCTACCTATACATTTTATTAAGTACTTACAAATAGTACCTACATAAAACAGTTCTACCACCAGATGCCGCATGCGTCGCTCACAATAAAACAAAAGACTTCCGATAATATTATTAACTGTCAGAATCAGATAGATAGATAGATAGATAGATATAAAAATTATTATAAAGATAAATTAAGAATAAACTTTAATTACAAAGCAACACATTGTTTATTTTATTATTATACACCCACTTTACATATTATTTACACTTAATTTTCAAAAGGAAAATATTACCACGTTATAAAACGACAATTTTGTTAATTGGAAATGGATTATGAAACATTAGATGTATTAAAACAATTACTACAATATGTTCGGAGTGAGAGAGAAAAATTAGAAGATGATCAAAGAAAACAATTAGAAGATAATCAAAGAAGACGTGGAAATCTAAGAGCTAGTGATAAAATTAAAGATAAAAGTCCATGTAAGATTTGTGAAAATTTAAATAAGGGAACTCGATATCACCCTGAAGCAACGTGCTGGTTTAAAACAAAGGAAGATGATAAGATTAATAATAAAAATGAAGATTTACAAATTAAACAGAAACAGTGCTTGAAGAATGAAAATAAAAATAAAGTAGAAAAAAATACTACAAAATATAAAATAAAATATACTCCAGAAAAGAAGAATTTAGAAACAGATTGTCTAAAAAAGAATCCAGTATTAGAATCGAAGGAAAATGCAGATGAACAATTAAAAGTTGTTAATTTGGTTATATTAGAAGATATTTTAAAAGATCAGAATAAAAATGAAGACATACAAAGAACACAGAAACAGTGCTTGAAAAATGAAAATAAAAATAAAGTAGAAAAAACTTCTACGAAAGATAAAATAAAATATACTCCAGGAAAGAAGAATTTAGAAGTAGATTGTCTAAGCAGGAATCCAGTATTAAACTCGAATGAAAATGCAGATGAACAATTAAAAGTTGTAAATTTGGTTAAATTAGAAGATATTTTAAAAGATCAGAGTAAAAATGAAGACATACAAATAACACAGAAACAGTGCTTGAAAAATGAAAATAAAAATAAAGTAGAAAAAACTTCTACGAATGATAAAATAAAATATACTCCAGGAAAGAAGAATTTAGAAGTAGATTGTCTAAGCAGGAATCCAGTATTAAAATCGAATGAAAATGCAGATGAACAATTAAAAGTTGTAAATTTGGTTAAATTAGAAGGTATTTTAAAAGATCAGAATAAAAATGAAGATATACAAATAACACAGAAACAGTGCTTGAAAATTGAAAATAAAAATAAAGTAGAAAAAACTTCTACGAAAGATAAAACAAAATATACTCCAGGAAAGAAGAATTTAGAAGTAGATTGTCTAAGCAGGAATCCAGTTTTAGAATCGAATGAAAATGCAGATGAACAATTAAAAGTTGTACATTTGGTTATATTAGAAGATACTTTAAGAGATCTGAATAAAAATGAAGGAATTCAAAAGAAAAAAACAAATGGATTGATAAAAACTGTGTCTACTTTAAAAGGGTCAAGAAAAAAAAATACAAAAAAAAGAAAGAAAAAAAAGAACGGAAAAAAGAAAAAAAAAGAAAGAAAGGAAAAAAAACAAGAAAGAAAAAAAAAAGAAGGAAAAAAGAAAGAAAGAAAAAAAAAAAAAAAAACTTTATCACATCACTAAACTTATACCAGTCCCTTCACTACAAGGAGATGATCCGGAGGACGAGTGAAAATTTTACTATGAATTTTCTTCCCCAAGGGGGGAGATGTAATAAAATAACTAGGTACCTACCTATACATTTTATTAAGTACTTACAAATAGTACCTACATAAAACAGTTCTACCACCAGATGCCGCATGCGTCGCTCACAATAAAACAAAAGACTTCCGATAATATTATTAACTGTCAGAATCAGATAGATAGATAGATAGATAGATATAAAAATTATTATAAAGATAAATTAAGAATAAACTTTAATTACAAAGCAACACATTGTTTATTTTATTATTATACACCCACTTTACATATTATTTACACTTAATTTTCAAAAGGAAAATATTACCACGTTATATATATATATATATATATATATATATTTTTATATATATATATATATATATATATATATAAATATATATATATATATATATACAAGGTCCAAAATTTTGAATAATGTAAATTTGTACTAAAATTTAGTTCTCAATCATGGTTAGAATGGTGAATGTTACACGTGCATTATAAGTGATCGCTTATACCCGCCTATGATATGTCGTAAGCCCTGTAAATGCCCAGACTTATATATTCTACTTCGTCTGATGTACTTCACAATAGTTTACATAGTTTTATATAAATTATATTTACTATTTATGGGCGCATAAATTAATATTACATAATTCTGAATAAATTATCTTGTTCGCATCAGGTTACCAATTCACACGATTTTTCATTATTCCAATCAATCTTCTTGAAACCTGATTACCAGGCATCAAAATAATTTATTGTTCTTTTCAGACCTATTTAAAAGGTGAATCTATGGCGAAGAATATCTCTCGCCTACGCTACTCGTAGTAGGATGTTTACACCGATGGAGTTCATTGTTTTGATTTGAAGTCAAATAGCCTTCATACTTCATTTATTTCCTGATAAATAATTATACATCTTCAGATAATTTATATGACTTTTCACACTATAGTAATCACGCGTACACCGCACCCACAGTGCGTAAAAACGATAATTAACACATAGCTTGGAGGGATTATTTAAATTAGTTTTAATGAAATATGATTACTTTAAATATACAAATAAATAGGGGAAAAGACCAGGGTAACAGATGTGACTCAAAGAATCTCGGAGCTAAAGTGGAACTGGGCAGGTCATGTGACACGTACGAGTATGTCTGAAGATAGATGGATGAAAAAGGTGCTTGGATGGAGGCCTAGAACGGGTACATAAGCGTGGGTAAGCCCCAGATATGATGGACCGAAATGTGGAAGTCCAAGAGGGAGGCTTTTGATCAATACTGGACACAAGAAGAAGGCTGAAGTAAGTAAGTATTTAAAATACTTAAAACGGACCGTCAGACAAGCGTCTAGCTTTATTTGAGACCTTTAAAGATAAAAGCTGGAGACGCGTTGCAGGATCCGTGTTAGTTCATAAGAAACTCTCACAAGAAGTGGTATCAAATGCGATAAAAATAGTGAAGGACATTGGTACCATAAACCAAGCTAGGACACAAAATTCCAACCCGTCTTCTAGTGGAACAAAAGGACTGTTGACAATAGTCAACAGGACGACATCTCTTGAGGAGTTTTACGTGGTTTCCTCTCAGCAATGAGCAAATGCTGAGAACTTCATGATTGGCTCACACTAGTTTATCTCTCCTTTTCCTAACACAGATTAAAATAAAACATTTTTTCAATAAGAAGAAACAAAAACACTTAATGATCTATAAACCGTGTACATAATAAGCAAGGTAAATAATAAATCCGACTGCCAAATAAAAAAGGTTTTGTTCATAAAAGTGTTCTTATTACTCTTCAATAGTACATTTAATGTCAACACGACATTTTAAAGGTTGCATTTTATAATTTTTAGATGCATAGTTTTGTATGAAAAATGCAATCAGTCCAATAGATCAACAGGCAGGAAGACATTTTTCATTTGTCTATATCCACCTTCATTGTGGATCATGCGGAATCTACTGTCTCCAGACTTTTCTGTTGGCTGCCAAATCCCTTTCATCCTTTAAAGTCAGATCTGCATCCTGAAGTTCAAGCTAGTACTGCCGACGGATTGTCAGCTGTGACTATCCCGGGTAGCGGAAACCTGATGCCTTGTAAAAGAGGCAAGCTTGATGGCGGCTCTCGGGAGGCGTACGAAGCGCATAGCCTAGCAAACTAATCGGCTTTTCTTACAGTTGTGACCATGGATTACTGTGTCCTCGTTAAAATTTAAAACACATCAAAATACTATTATATTAGTAATTTATCTTATTATTTGACCTAACAAACCGCAAAGATATAAACCTTCTGCATGTCAATTATTGTTCAGAGGCAATTTCGGTACACAAAATGTCGCTTGTTGGGGCCCCTCAATTTTGCTAATAAGTTCGCGGTCAAGTTTAAAGGCACAACGTGGAAAGGAAACGAATCATTAGAGCTGAAAATTTCGCAAAAATTCAAAAGATTTTCATTTTTTACTATGATGTGTTGAATTTAGTATTCCATTTCATCAGTTTCATCAAATGCTAGTGAACAGTGTGCCCATCTAAATATAGCACTTTGGAAGAAATAAAGTGGCGTCGAACTATAACTGAATGGATGATGTAATTTGAAGTCATACGCAGGCGGATATATATTTGAATAAAGATATTAATTTTGTACGAAAAAATCAAGAGGTCAAACGCTACTTTTCCTTTTAGTGCTACTCTTGACTATCACACACACATGTATCTAATCCTCGATCATTCCTGTAATGAAAGTCCTGTAAAACGCATCACTCCATCCAAAGGTTAAAACATTAAATCCAATATTTTCTTCTGCCGTCATTTTGAATTGGGATAGTAGTCTTTTGTGCTCTTAGTAACATATGGTGAACAGAGAATTAATTAGGGTAGGCAGTAGGGGTAGGTAGTAAGGTAAGCTAGGTACTGCTTACTAGAGTAGGCAGTAGAGGTTGGTAGTAAGGTAAGCTAGGCACTACTTACTAGTGTAGGCAGTAGAGTTAGGTAGTAAGGTAAGCTAGGTACTACTTAAAGTAAAGTAAAGTAGGGTAGGTAATGGTTGCGTTTTTATGTCACCCGGGTAAGTAAGGATAGGCACTGCTTTTCTGCCTATATTGAATTCACACCCTTGATAGTGAATGACCTCTCCGTATTTGAATGGATCCTGTGTCATCTTCAGAGCTTCCAGAAATGAAATCCTATAACTAACGAAATGGTGCGCATTAGATAAATTAGTTACGACTTTTACTCTCGATCGTCTTCCTTACCATACCGGTTACAACTCTTTCTATGTTGTCTGTGGAGCGTCTAGAACCTAAATCTTTTCACTTTCGGTGTATAACAATTTTGAGGAACTTGAAAAATAGGTCGATCAATGGTTTACCTCAAAAGACAAACAGTTTTTCTTACAAGAAATTGATAATTGATAATTTACCTTACGTATTTTGAATAAGCAAAAAATACATTTCCCTTGAAAATAACGAGTTTTCTTCACCACGAAAACCGCCAAAACCTTGCATACATGTGGTATACCTATATAGTATGGTATGGTTATGGTATATATTTATTTATATATAGAATATACACAATTTCTTTATAAAGCCTTTTGAACTCTACTTTTTCCTAAACCTTTATGATGTAACATTATGAACGACATAAGTGCCCTTGAGGTAGTATTTTAAGAAAATGGTGATATATAAACTACCCGAAATTATTATTTTTATTATTCAATAAACGCCGAAAATATTGGCATTAGAAATAAATTTTCTTTTTTATTGGAAAATACAATATTCATTGAATAAGTAAGATAATAACGACAGCAGATGATTGCGTATTGCTATCAAATGATCTAAAAATATAAGGCATGCATCTAAATAAAAAAGAATTTACTTTACTATACTGTAATTTATACTGAACTTTTTTGCCAGTTTTGATGAAAGCAAGTTAAATTAATTTTCATATTTGATTTTACACGCTTAGTTAAACAAATAATAAAGAGAGTTTGGAGTCCATAAACTAGGTTTAAAATAATCCTTTTTTTATTTGGTTCGTTAGCTTAATATTAAAACCGGTTATCTTTGAAATTTCATTGTATTAATGGAGAAATAAAGAATTTCATAAAATGTATTTACGAAGAATCCCAGCAGGAACATACGATATAACTACATATACGCTATATAAATTATTACTTTTATAATTACTTGGGGGGATTAAAAACAGTAAGGCACATCATAAAGTTTTTTTTTAATACCTTGTAATTAGTGAAAAAACCCTCCAAAATCAGCCGACAATGACCTGTCATAACAAGTTTGTTTCGGTAATATACTACTACTACTACCATCACACCGTTTCCTTGCAGGAGTAGGCAGAGATGCACTACTAGCTTCCTTCACGTCCTTCCGCCCATTCATGTATGTCCCATTACGTAGACTTTTAAATGCGTTCAATTTGCTTACTTTTAGCAAAAAACGCCAAAAGACATTGTACCGATCGGAATTGTTTCTTGTGATTAGTATCTTCAAGCCCCGATGGTGCATAGGGCACAGCATCATATAAACACAGTGTTATCTTGATCGTTAACAAATGAATGACCTTTCAGCCCTCCGCTTCAGGTAATATTAAATAAACATTAGAGTGAAAAAATCATTTATATTTATTTAGCCCTCCTGGGAATCGAACCCAGGACCTCCAGTACGGTAGCCGAATGGAGTAATGTACTGAATTGATAAGTTCCAAAAATCAGAATCTGCAGCGATTGTAGTCGAGTCGTTTTATTAGGTTAAACGTTAAGGTCATAGAATAAGTCCATATTAGTTTCTCAATATACTAAGTAGCAGCAAACATATTGATGAAGACATTTGAGTGAAATTGAAATTACTACGATACAGGAATTTGTAATAGATATCATGAATGAATGACGTCTAACGATGATCGAGAATTTGAAGAATTCACAACACAAATGCACTCCTGCTAACCGGCATAACAGCTGATTCAGTAACCGAGCCACTGCAGTTGAAATTTGTGTCGCCTACTTTCAAAATCCGCCAGATCCATGTAAGTCAATTTTCCAATAAATGCAAAATTCTTTGGGTAACATTTATGTTTCAAAGATTTGTCTATCTTTAGATAAAATATTATGAAATAGAGAATTTTCCCATTTTTTTGGATTTTTTTCAGTATTTAAAAAAAACACGAGATACAAACCGATTTTGACTTCATCTTAATGTTTGACCTTTCCTCGCTCTGTTATTGGCCAATATTGGTCACAAGGCAAATTCCACGAATATAGAGGAATTTGAAATACAACGCTATTTTTTAGTATTTTTTTAGCAGGATTTTTAAGTTTATAAATATTTTAAACAATAAAACCCACAATTGGCATTTCGATAGAGTACCTTTTTTTAAATCTTATGAAAATGGATCTGGCGGATTTTGAATGTAGGCGACACGTTTTATTACTTGTAAAACGTCCGGCATTGGTAGAATATTTCGCTTATGAATCACGAATCTTATGGGAATTTCATATTTAACATTTGCAATGTCACCATTATGTTACAGACATGCAAGTTAACGGACAAATCATAATTCGTAATTGGTTTGATTAATAATTATTGACATATTTGATTATTTTTTATTACTAACTCAACACAACGTAGAGCCCTTGAGGTAGTATTTTGCGAAAATGACGCTTTGTAATTTTTCCAAAATAATTATTTTAAATAATATCTAATCCAATATAAAAATATTTTTCACATTGAATATAACTCGAATTATAAGAGTATATTTTATTTTTTGTTATATTTAACTTAATTTTAAAGACATAAACATTTTCTTTGACTATCCTAAAACTACAAAAATGTTTTTATATTAGTTTAAATAGTTTTTCAATGGAATTTTTTTCCATTGAATTCCAATTTTAGCGTCATACCTTTAAAAACAAAACAGCAGAAAGATAACAATTTGAAACATAAAAGTCTGTTCCAAAAATAACAATATTATAAACACTATTTTTTAAACTTTAAAAAACTATATTTTAGTTTCAATAATTGAATAATGGTAACAAACAGTCAAATTGTTTTTTTGCAGGATTCATCAGTAAATAACTTTCCTCCCTTGCACACATTATACACTTTTGTCACCAACATTTGCAGGTCTTCTTTGTTATCGGAAAAAAGAACAGCAAAATGTAAGTCAAATTTTTCATTCTAGCTCCAACATTTAAGCCTTTCAGCTCTTTCATGCAGTTATCCATTTATAGATTAAACAGCCAAAGCGACATTACACATCCCTGTTTGACACCTTTTTTGGCTAAACCACGATGAAAATTAACCACTTACCCTAATGAATGCACGCAGTGCTATCCTCGTATAAGGCTACGCCTTGCCGTGAATAAGTTTACTGCTTATTCCATACTCATACAAAAAAGTAGTTATATTACTTTTAATAAAAAATACTAAAGTAAAAATGACTAAACACAAAATAAATGCTTCAAACATTAATAATATTCAGAATAAAATAATTATAAATTAGCTTGTAGTTCTTTAAGGTGGTATGGACAAGTGGAGCGAATGGATAACGAAAGAAACTAAGAAAATAAACGTGGTGAATGTGAACGGGAGAACAGAACGAGGACGGCCAAAAAAGTCTTGGCACGATCAGATCTAACAGACCTTATCTTACAAAACAATTATTTTAAAACTAATTTGCGAAATGCATGTTAGCACTGAAGAGTGCGTTTTTTTTTTAATTACCTAACGTCCAAGTGACTCTGAAATCTAGCTACGGGTTATGCAACACCGCTTATCATGACCTTACTCAGGCTTCATCTTTTTAAGTTTCATAGCCTATGCCTACGAGTGGATTTACTCTTTATGTTTAAACTAACTAACTAACTAACTAACCATCACGCCGCTTCCCCGCAGGGGTAGGCAGAGAGAATCGAACGCCACACCACTCTGTCTTTGCAAACATTCTTCGCCTCTTCTACATTCATGCATCTCCTCATACATACCCGACAATTATTACGACTTCTGACCCGGCCGCTTTCAAGTATTTGATATACCTGATTGTGCCAGGTTTTCCTCGGTCTTCCTCTGCTTCTTTCTCCAACTACATTCTCCTCATAAATTTGTTTAACCGTTCTTTCCTCACTCATACGTTTTACATGTCCAAACCATCTCAACACACCGTTCTTAATTTATCGATAATACTTATCTCAACCTTGCATTCTTTCCTTATTTCATCAATTTCATGTAATTCACGAGTGAAAATTCTAGGCAAAAACACTCGCGACAGAAGAGTGCGGCGTTCCATCCTCTCTGCCTACGCGACGTTAGTCGTCCCGAGCCGCGGGCCGCGGTTGGTCCTGCCCGCCGCTCGCCCTGCCCAGCCGTGGGGGGGATGGGCCCGAGTGGGGACCGTCCGCACTCGTAATACCGCCGTCGAAATCATTTGTCAGAGTCACAACTCTCAGAGGGGATAACAGACGCTTACTCGTTCGCAACAAGAAAACAGCTGCGAAGAAACACGTAAACTGTTCAGCGACAATATTTTTACTAATGCAACGAAACTACTTCTTCCGTAGCTTTAAGTTTTATTTCGAATACTAGTTTAATTTCGAGTGCTTTACTAATTTTAATTTATCGTACTTATTTTTATTAAATTGTCAAATACGCGCAACTAGTTATAGTTATAATAAAGAGATCACCGTTTACGAAGTATTATTATATCTCCAGTACGTAGACTTCGACTGTGTTATCGTACCAAAAGTGCATTTAATTCGTTAAAATTAAAACGAGGACAATAAAAAAGGACTATTGTGAAATTATTGTGATAAACTATCGGAGATTTTGGTCATCTGTGAAACTGAAGGACGCGTTAGAGGTACGTTAGAGTTTGTATCGGATGTGCAGTCGGGTCTCTGGCATGGATCTGCTGTGCTCGGAGACCGTGGGGCCCAGCTCGGGCGCCGGCGGCGGGAGCCCGCGCGCCGAGCGGCCCTCGCGCCGCGCCCTGTGGGACCCCGCGCTGCAGGACGACCGCGTGCTGCACAACCTGCTGGCCGCCGAGGAGCGCCTCGGCCCCGTCTCCTCCTACTTCGGCACCGTGCAGACCGACCTCACCGCGCACATGAGGAAGATCGTGGCCGAGTGGATGCTGGAAGTGAGTACCGCTTTACCATTACCGTGACATTACCCGCGGCACCTCGGGAAATTTACCCAACATTCTCGGTCATCTATAAAAATTGACCGAATATTCCCGGTCATCTTCAAAAAATACCAGATATTCCCGGCCATCTAAAAAAACTTACCAAATATTCTCAAAATATTATTCCATGGTCCTAAAAAAATGACCGGCTATACTTGCTGTAATTAAGCAATTATATCTAACAGAATTTTCTATATTGCTGTATATTCTGTATCTTCTATTTGAGCGTTGAATTTTGAACATGCCAGAAACATTTAAACGCCACACTGTATGATATTTCCACGCGAGCAATTTATACGAAATGAATTAATTTATTTTACTCAATATTTAGTGATACATTTGTGACCCTACGTCTGAAAAAATTAATAAATAAAATAATAAAACTATTTATAAACACCTCGTGGCGACCACTTGTAGGTTATCCTGCGAAACGTGGTTCTAAAAATTAGCTTTCGTGCAATCTGTAGTCTGTAGCCGATAATCCATCTACCAATTTCCAATCGAGATTCACTGAGGAAGAATGAAGGTCGTTAACCCATCAATATTCAACCTGGGATGTATTGGAGAATCGGACACATAGACGTTTCGGAATAGGTAGCGACATTAATTTCGGCTTTCAATGTCCCTTTTTCTTGTCGTATATAATAACAAAACTATCACGCATATGCAAACGTTTAGGAAAAAATGATAATCCTTATACTCGTATGCCTAATTTCATTTCATTTCGTAAATGTAAGTTTTTTTAATATTGTCTCAATAAGAATATCTCAAGAATAATGAAATTAATCACTTTAAAGAAGATCGTGCTCTGAGATTCCACGTTTCAGCTATTACGGTGTATTTATGGTTTCCGCAAATACGTGACGATGGCAAAATTAATAGCCAAATATCTTTAAGTATAATGTCATTAAATCGAAATGTTCGCTAATCACTAACTGGAGAAGCTCGCTATCAAACCGCAATAACTTCATACGACTATTACCCTCCGGTGGCTCTCATGTGTGATAAAAACCGTATTTTTGGTTGTACACGAATTCTCGAAGATCTCCACGCCAACGTCGTGTTATAAAATTGCCGACACGTCACTGTGGCCTCTCCTTTTGAGACGTTCGTCCCGACACTTACCTGTCCAGCTGCTCGGGACACCGCGGACAGGACTGTTCCAGAAGTTTGTCATTCGTAGACGGTGTCCGTCGAGTTCACTAGACTTTAATCGTGTAAGTGCGATTACCATTACCCACAGATACTATCAATCGTCAGAGGAGCTACTAGTAATTTCCTATTCCACACACGGCTATTTTCGACTAAATTGTTTCCTTATAATAGGTAAATACGTATATTGATATTCATGTATACGCTATACATATTCTCGGAATGATAATACCTTCTTTACTTTGGATATTATTTGACTTTGACCGCACGGCTTCGGCGAGAAGATTAATAAAATTTACAGTTTAACTTCAGGTTATCGTACCTAGCTCTTGTAGAACCGGTAAGGGAAGTAAGATCGAATATCTTTCGCGAATGTCGCGATATATTTAATTTAAAGAAAATAATTATACAAAAAATCCTAGCTATATTTCCTGGCGGTCATATCAGACTCGCACGCTCAATTCTGTTGACGATAGCTTTATCAAAACATAGGATGTGGTAAGACTTTACCTCCTCTTCGTAATGTTAGTAATGATATTTCACCGATTTACCCGTGGCTATCTCGGGACCCGGCAACACGTGACTGTCGAGAAATGCGCCACGTAATGAAATCCGTGAAAACTTGAAACTGAAAAGTGAAAACGCGATGTGTGGCTCCTTTTAGTCCGGGACCGATGTCCGCTGGCGACCCGAGTGCAACCACTTCAGGCTGATCCGACCACCGGCATAAATATTAATTATTTTACCATAGGAAACATCGTGTTCTCTTCGGGCCTTTGGATAAGGCAATAATTCTCATCGGTGCGGTTAAACGAGGATTCTCTATACGAGCTTGAAACGAATCAAAATTCTGCAACGTGTTCTGGTATACTCGAAATATTAGTATGTGTGAACTATTCACTAAGTTTTAGGTGTGTAGTTTTTCGATGTTATATTTAATTAGTATCGTTCTTCTATCAAAACCGCAATCGCTGCGGTGTGAGTCCATTTAGGTATACACATTAGATCATATATGTTTAAACACCTTGGCTAGAAAAACCACTAAGTATTTTGGCAATACGCACCATTCAATGTTTAAAATACACATAAAACATTGAAATACATATTATTTACATCAGGTTTATCCTTTTGTGTAAATCGCCGATTCACAGCGTGAGATATGAGCGATTAGAGCGTTGATATTCAGAATTTGATTATTTCAACTGTGTAAAAAACCTATTATGGATGTCGGTACGGTCAGTACCCCGGTAATTACGCTCGTTATTATTAGCGTATACCTACACGAGTTGTAAAAATGCAGACAGAAAACTGTAAAAAAAGTCTGCGAATAATATGTATATAAAACTTTATTTAGAAATAGATCATTGCTTGGTTAATCACAGAGTCATTGCGTTTCTATGACGTTTTGATATTTTAAGCTGTTTTAAGTTTTTTTTTTATATTTAAATAAAAACAAACCGTACTATTAGCAACACTGGCCTCAGAACGTTTCTTAGTGGCGTAGCAACTGATTCGAGAGGCCCCACAATTTTCCTCCGCCACTTGTGTAGTTCCATTTCAACTTCAGCGAACGAATCGAGAGGCGACCACACGATTATACTGCATAAAAAATAGTGTACTCCTACGTACCTGTATTATTACAGAATAAAGAGATGTGGAATCTATTTAATTTACATGAATGCACACATTCGCAGATATGTGCATTATGATGCATGAACCTATCATATGTTTATCATATGTTTGAGCAATTTATTCAGTGGTTAGGTATCAACACCTCTGTTTATCTATTTTTGCAGAGGTTATTTAAATACTGATGTAAGTTTATCGACTGGTCCAATTATAAAATAGATTTAGCGATTGATTTTTCATGTAACGATTTTATTTTAAACGTACGCTCGTCCTAGTCATCCGATAGTCAGCTGGTACCCGCTGTGGAGGGTCATTTTTTCATGTGCTACATGATATTCGTCAATGTTCGATGCATTTTGATAATAAAAAAATATATGTGTTTCATCAAATGTTTGTCAATAATCGAAAATAAATTAACATGGGAATTAACCAAAGTAATTATTAATGTTTAAACGTATTTTCTTACGATACGCACGCCATAAACCTTTCGTTTGGATAGTAAAAGTAAACTAGAATAAAATCAAGATCAGGTTATACCTACGTAGAGTGATATGATCATAAATTTACTTATAGAATAGTGCATACATCATAGACAATTCATTGAATGTTGCACAAATTAAAATGGAGATAAATTATTATTACTATAACTAATCGTCATCAGTAGCCATATTGAAGACACATTTAGTTCTTATTTCGTTTATTGCACATGGGTTTTCACAATTAAATTAGTATTCTAAATGGATGGGAGCTGTATACGGGAGGTCAGGGATGTTTAGTCTCTTTTGTTGTATTTTTAAGGCCAAACTTATCCAAAATAGCCCCATTTATCCGATATACATTTCTCGTTATCTTCTGTACACACTGGCAAATCTAACCTCATTGAACTGAAATTGGAACCGTTTTACAATGAAAATGAACAAGACGGAGAAATTAGAATATTGTCTTCAGACACACGATACTATTCAATCTTCTAAATAATCAATATATTTTTTTCAAATAATTTGGTGTGAAAACGACGTACTCGTATATTTTCGTACAAATATTTTTTCAGGGGTTAAGTGTCTGCACTATGATATAATTTTTTGCGAAAATTTTGCAGCATTGACGTCAAGCGACTCTTTTTCAAGTCATAAGATGAAACAAATGCAATTTAAGTCATTTTATTGCTTCAATATTTACTTGCTGCATATTAGTGCATACGTGTCGCTCCGATTTAATTTCATCTAATTTCAAATGAGCTACGATTCTGTTATATATCTGATGTATCTATTGAAAGATGATTTCATGAGGAACACCTACATCGCCATTTCAAGAAAGAGTGTAGTCATCGAGACCATCTTAATATTCATGCAGATACTATAAACCAATATAAATATCAATATTTAAGATAATTTATGTTTGTATTATTATACACTTTTCTACATCCCACTAAATTAATTTATGGAAATAATTATAATCGTGTTGACTTATTGTGGCTGGGAACAATCGCGGCTTTGTAGATACGTCCTAAAACCAATGTTATTATATGCAATTGTTCACGAGAAATCTAAGCCTTGTACTTACATTCATTAAAACTTTTTAAAATTGAATTTAAATTAATTAACGAACAGAATTAGAAATAAGTGCGACGAGTAGATGATTTTGTAATATATTCAACCAGCTTCCAGGAAGTGTTTTTGTTCTAGATTTAGGTCGTTTCATATGTCCGACACCTTCTCAAACATTAGACAAAGACATGTTTGTAAAGAGTATAAACAACCTGCTTTTAATAATGAAACAATAAAAATATTTTATACAACCCTAGCTTCATTAAAATAACGTGGATTTGTGAAAACAATCTCGCAACATTGCAAAGGACAGAATATTTTGCACGGAAAAGAATAAATTCAGTAGCACACATTTAATTTCGCATACTTATATACATTATGTTTACTTCACAAATTTCTCAACTGGTGGCGCCCATGGTATAAAATTGCTCCAACACGTGGAAGGTAACTGAGACCATTGCATATATACAGGTTTCAAAAATTAATCAATTTGGATGTTAAATAATGGGATGAATGGTGAACCTTACACGAGTGTACAAAGTGATCGCTTAAAGCAGCCAAATGCCAGGTCGTAAGCCCTGAGATGCGCAGACGTCCATCTTCTTTCATATATGTATTTTATGAAGATCGATAGATGTTTCATATACTGTTAAGACACCTATACCTAATAATAAAAAGTTGTTTTAATTTTAAATACACGTCATTTTCATATACATAATAAATAATATAAGTATTTGTACATTTACCGTTATCAGAAAGTAAAATCAATGAGTAGAAAAGCACCTATTTAGCGTATCGAGTAAAATGATTAAAATATTTGACAAGAAAATCATAAAAATCTCGGTGTGTGGATATATACTAATATTTCTAATAATTTTGTAAAAAAAATAATATACAAAAGTAAAAATGACTAACCACAAAGTAAATGCTTTAAATATTAATAAAATTGAGAAGAAAAAAAATAATGCCCGCCGTCCTTTTAGTATAATAAAATGGTACTATGTATAATAATGTGCGAGTCCAATACACGTATTTCCATGCGCCGTTTGCGCGGTGGCGTACCCACCGATAGCGTCACTAGTCTGAACACCCAATTCCGCCTCATACAAAGTATTTTTAAAACAGCTGATTTTGACATAAATACAGGCTGAGGCGGTAGATTAAATAGTTCGGCAATCTGCCCACTTGTCAGTACTGGGCGAGCACTCTCCGCCAGTCATCCTTGCCGTAACATCGAAGTAAACAGAAATGAGACCTGCTGATAATGAAATTAATTTATTAATGAGTTTAAAATGAACTCTTTGACGGATAAATTTATCAGCCGGCGCTACATCGTTTTAAATCTTAGCAGGGCCGGGATTTCTAACGGAAGATAGAGACTTAACAACGTAGTGTAGATAACTTGAACTTCAAATATGGACTTTTATTTCTTATGAAGTATATATACATATATATACATATATATATATTTATATATATATATATATATATATATATATATATATATATATATATATATATATATATATATATATATATATATATATATATATATATATATATATATATATATATATATATATATATATATATATATATATATATATATATATATATATATATATATATATATATATATATATATATATATATATATAAATGATATCGGCAACGCAACGTAATATATTTTTAGCCGGCGACTTAAATTGAATGATAATGATATACATATATATATATATATATATATATATATATATATATATATATATATATATATATATATATATATATATATATATATATATATATATATATATATATATATATATTTATATATATACATATATGTATATATATATATATATATATATATATAAATATATATATATATATATATATATATATATATATATATATATATATATATATATATATATATATATATATATATATATATATATATATATATATATATATATATATAAATGATATCGGCAACGCGCTAACAAGCATGACGTCAAGCACATTTTTTGAGGGACCGTTGGGTGAATAAATTGTCATCGTATTGCATACCCAACCATGTTATCAAATCTGCATATTATTCCCACGAGAGAAGTGATTATGCTTGCTTTTTTATTATTTTGAATTAGCTTATTTTAAAAACCCTGACACATTTTTTTTTATAAACTGCATTCAAAATAAGCAACACTAAATTAATATTTTGAATTATCAAAAACATTAATTTATTTTTTCGATTGATGTGTTTTAAGCACATTATACGCCAGCGTTTAAATATCGTTTTAAATTTTGGATTTATTTCTTTTGTAAGGTTATTTCTACTTGTTTAAACGATAACAGTTAGTCATTGTGGCATAAATTATCTAGAAATGTAGCAAAAAATTGTCAGTCGACATTTGAACAGATGCAAGTATCTAATATTTATTTTTTAGTTTTCTGGGGACACACGATAATAACTCTAGCGGTCATTCGATGTGCTGTCTGATATTTACACCAGATTAATACTATATATATATATATATATATATATATATATATATATATATATATATATATATATATATATATATATATATATATATATATATATATATATATATATATATATATATATATATATACATATATATATATATATATATATATATATATATATATATATATATATATATATATATATATATATATATATATATATATATATATATATATATATATATATATATATATATATATATATATATATATATATATATATATATATGTATATATGCTCCGATTAAACTTAATAGCTCGTAAGTGGAGCAAATCTAACATTTGTGAACTAAAATTAGAACTTATTAAGAATCTTGTGTATAAAAATATAGTTTAAATACCAAATCCATTGAATATTTTTAAGTGTATCCGAAAATGTTTCTTTTATCTGAAAATATGGGTTATAGGGGTTACACAAATAATTGCCTTTCTGGCGACAGTATTATCACAACCTGAAATTCGGCATCAAATTTTCAGCGTTGCGCTGAATGTGTTTGAAACCTAAAACTGGTGATTCATCCTCTGAGCTGTGAACATTGACTCTTTCTAGTACCCGCGACAGTTAAATAATTTACATAAGTGTTCAGGTGGCGCCTAGACTAAGTCACTGGTATTATTAAACTCGAGTGTGAGTTTTCCTCACATTCACGTCGTCAAACGTCACAGCAATGTCACATTTCTTTCTATTACTAAAAATTTTATATGAACAATAAATAAGTGTCTGAAGAAAATAAAGATAAACAAATTTAATCGATTGGCAATAGGAAGCAGAGGAAAAACGAGAAAAACTTGGCATGATCAAGTGTTTCAAATACTTGAAAGTAGTCAGAAATCGGCTTAATCGGCGTGTATGTATGGGAAGTTATATGAATGTGTGCGAGGCGAAGATTGTATGCTAAGACAGATTGGGGTAGCGTTCTCTTCTCTCTGCCTACCCCTTCGGAGAAGCGACGTAATGGTTAGTAAAAAAAATAAAACGATTATTAAAAATATGTCATATAAACTTACATACTTGCATGTTATCTTGTAGGTACTCTCTTTTTTATACCATCCTTGTAATAACTGAATATGTGTATTACGTAATAAACCAAATAAATAGGTACAAACTATCGATTGTAAACATAAAGAAGAATGCAAGTGTAATATAATTGTATGGATGTTTATTAATATAACTTTAAATTCAATTGAATATAATAAATGATAAATATTAAGGAAGTTCAAGAGGTCTACGATAACAGTGCATACCTAAACTTTCTTTAAATATCTCATCACTATCTGAGAGAGAGAAAAAACTATTCACTTACCAACAAAAACGCTTTGTACAGTTCCTTGAACTCGTTGACAAAAATTTGGCTTGGGAAGGATTATACATTCCTAAAAATAATAAATACGCTTCGTGTAAAAGAGGAACGCAGGTATGTGAGATGTATAATGGCAATGAGACAATGAGGATCATGCAGGTATGTAGTTTGCTGGCATTAGGAGTTGAGCCAACGCCGCAATGTCGGCTAGATAATTTTATGCTGACTGAAATAGCGGAAACAGGTCTGATTCTTAATTGCAAAACTTCTATTCCCGAACGTTTCCCCTCCACCGATTTCTGCCTACTTTTCTCCGTACTTTGTACTCATTTAGTATTCTCTACACCCTCCTTCCACCGCACATAGCGTCACGTGTCGGCCTTTTAACTCATCTCCGGCGTTTTAAAGTGATATTTTACATTTTTTTCCACCATACCCAATACTTACCTGCACATAGCGTTGCATAAACACAGATAAATACAAATATTAGCATCTGTTTTTATATTCTATTGTTATTCGTTTTCACCTAAAATATTTGCACATTGGAGTCAGAAAGTCGGCTTTATATACACGAGGATTCTTCAGATGCAAGTAATATAATAATAACAATAATAATTTTTATTCCAGCTTGACTAAGTGATGGGTGAAATAATTAGTCACCTATATATGTTTCACAACTATAGTATTATATTATGAAATTAAAATAATTAACAACAAAAATAATTAAAAGTTAGAAGATAAGCTCGCTGGCAAACGCAGCACTGTGCTCCAGTGCTGCCACATGTCCAGCCCCCATCTGTGCTCCACAAGCAGCTTTATGATGACGTTGGAGCTCTTCATCAGCCTCATCAGGAGTCATTAATTTTTTTTTAAAACAATTACTACTAGAAAAAAAATTAATAAATAATTATTTTAAATATTTTCTTGATAGTTTCAAAAGAATTGCGAGACTGAATTATTAAGCGGGTACGCGGTTTCTTGAAAGAAAATTAAGTGAATATACCAACAGTCGTTTTAAAAAAATGTAAATTTGTGACATGTAAATTTAATTATCATTATCATTAATTATTTTTTACTTAAAATATTATAATATTAAGGCAAAAACTAAGTGCTATATACATCTACGATATGTTTTAGTAAGGTCATAAAGTACTTGTATTTTTTTTTAGTAAAAAGCAATTAATTTTCCTCAATTTTCGGTCAAATGAACGTTTTCTTGGAGTATTATAAACTCACATGGTTGCATCGTTATGCATCGCTCATACCTACATATTTATTATAATATAGTTTCCAGCATGACGACAGTACTTCTTATCATCACGAGGTGTCGGGTTGAAAAATATACATGTTGAATCCGTGTGAACATTGTACTCCAAATGCACCGAGCTGAAAAATGCGACTGTGGGTAGCGCGCTATAATATTACACCTTATATGTAATAGCGTCATAAAGATTGTTATATCGCAGTAGGTAATATTTTAACGCCTGTTATCAAACACTCCGAATACCTACGAGCTGTAGACATACTGCGGCTCTATAGGCGTCCTGAAATATTGGGACATCAGAAAATAAACAGGATGAACAAAAATACATTAAGAAAAAACTTCTTTAAACCTTTATCCGCACCCTTATGGTGCATAGGGCACTACGTCATATAAACCCAGTGTTATCTTGATCCTTAACACATTAATGAAAGGTGATCAGCCCTCCACTTCATGTATCAGTCCAGGGTAATATTGAATAAATATTAGAGTGAAAAATCATCTTTATTTATTTTTACCATTAAAATCGAACCAGGGACCTCCAGAACGGTAGCCGACTATTACACTACGGAGGCGGACAAAACATCAAAAGAACTATATACATCGCTAAATTAAAACACATTAAAAATATTTTTTCAACTCTAGATTTCTAGTTATATACTCACATGTATATTTTATTATAATAATAACATTTTTTAGCATATTTTCCAAGTTCATTATTTTTAAGTTATAATATTATTTTTTTAATCCGAATAAAACAGATTTAAAAAAAAAAACTGAATAAATTATATTTAATTTTATTCCGATTTAATTTTCATAAAAATCTATAAAAGTTGAAAATGCCTGGAATCAGTTACTCAAGTCCGCTCGGAGCGCTCGTAGCGGAGCCCGCGCGAAGCTGTTTGACAGATATCAGCTGAGCAACCGTGTAGTGAAGCGCCTAGCGCCAGTATGTCAGTGTCCCGCCAAATGTCAGGCGGAGATGTCGTTCATGAGTGGGTTTTGCACAATTTTTTTTCACTATTAAAAAAACATTAAAAAAAATATTTTTTACCCATAAATAAACAAATTTATGTTAATTTTAATAACGAGTCGAAGTTTTGGATTAATTAATTACATTGTAAAATAATCCTGTTCGGATATTTTGAATAAATTATCGTTGGTCTAATAAATTAAACGTGGTCTCTCCTTGCTCTTCAAATACATCACAAACTGAAAACTTGTTCTTTTCTCACAGGATTGTATTTTTTAAATGAGTATTTAAATTTGTCATTTTATTATATTTACCTTACAATTTACATTAAAAAATACGGAACTAGGAAAACAAATTACAAAATTTATTTGATACATGTATAAAGAAATTGCAAGATTTTTTTTTCTTTGACCTCTATCCACACCTAGATGGTGCACAAGGCACCGTATCTGATCGATGTGGTGTTTGCTTGATCCATATCAAGGTTATTATCACTCCTGCACTCTAAATTTTTGGATATAAGAGTGGAAGATATTTGATCGAACACAGATCACGCAATAAAATGACATCAGTACTAAATGGGGAAGGAAATGTAGGAGGAATTGTAGTTATGAAAAATAGTACATCGGCGAGGTCTTGGGCGCTCGGGGTTCCACACCCGCACTCGTACAAGCTTGTATAATATGATAAACGGTTATTTTTTGAGTAATGATATAAATATATATTTATTTACCTATACTTCTTTAGTATGCCTTTTTAAAATGGGATTTATACATCAATAAATAAACTGTAGAGTTTATATAAATTAAAAAATAAAAACAAAAAAACAATACAATATGAAGTTAGTACGAGTTGTCTTATCAAATACATAATATATATATATATATATATATATATATATATATATATATATATATATATATATATATATATATATATATATATATATATACACATATATATATATATATATATATATATATATATATACATATATATAGTGTGTGTATAATATACATTTATGGTAAATGTTATATTACTTTTGCAACGAGTCTGTAGAACATGAAAAGGAAATCAGTGGGCGTATAATTTATAGGTACCTACACATAGCTACGGTTTTTTAATGTTTGTTTTTTTATAATCTATGCGTGTTATTGAATTGAACTCCGTGATCGATGGTTTGGAAGTGTTTAAATCCTCTATATTCATGAGGTGAAGAACGTGTATTGTTTTTTCGTCATCTAGATCTGTGATAGCCGCCAGTGGGAAACGGATTCGCGAACTGCCAGATTTATTGCCGAGCCCGCGAGGGCGCGGTGGTCACGAAACGTTCTCTCGTGTAAACCCATTCCGGTCCCTGAAGAACGAGCTTTGTCGAAGTGACTTCTTAAAAAGGGGGTTGGCAAATGGGTCTGGAATGGCGGGGATGCGCGAATATGACTCGGGCTTTTTGCACGGAGCCAGCCTACTGGGAGGAGGTCTGGGCTGAGGACTTTGCGCCCTCCGAAACGGATGCCAAACGAAGGCGAACAATGGACCGATTCATATCGGCCGCCACATAATTGCGGCCCGATCCCTCGTACCCGAGCTCCGTGAGACTGTTCACCGCTCACTCTCTAGCCGGGACTCTCCATTCACTTCGATCTCCTCTCTCCTCGCCTCCCCTAGGAAAATTGTCGCCAGACAAACGATAATTTTTTAAGTACGCTTTTAAAATAATATTTATAATTGGCCACTTTATCGCTCGACTAAGACGAGCGCCTAGCAGTTTTTATGAATGAGATCATGCTAATTTGACGACATTCGGTCTTCGTTATTTCTTTCATCTCATTTGACCTCCTCGATATGATAATAAAGAACGTAGTATATACAATTTAATATATTATACATACCCACATGTTAAAGGCGAACGAAAAAAAATAAAAACATTTAATAATATGTTATACTACGTTTGATACGTCAGCGATCATTCTTTAGTGAATGAATTATACGTTTCGGCAACGATAACTTCGAGATGAAAAAAAATATTCTCAGAAAACCCGCATCATTCGCGATCGATTTTCAAACAAAGAAACTCGTTTTTCTTCCTATTTGGAATTTTAGGCGCGCATAAATTCTTTACATAACGACACATATTTTACATATTGCGACATTCGCAGATTGCCGTTTGGCAGTAATGTAAAATAATGCAGGCCGCGACTCGAGCGCCCATTGTGAAATGTGAAGCCGGCGCAGTTTATGCTCGAAATAAGAGAACGAGAAAAAGTGCAGTTTCGAGCGAGCGTCTGGGCTCGCGCTGATCCGGGCTTTGTGATAAGGACGGATTCGGAGAGCGGCTGTCCCGCGACCCCCGACCTCTGGCGCACGTGGGCGCCTACCCGGCACCTGCGCCCTGCCAGCGCAGCGCACTCCTGCGCCCTCCTGCGCGCTCCTGCGCCCCGGATACCGACCCCTAAACGCTTCCTCGTCCCAGTATCGGTGACCGGACATTTGGCAAATTACTCACTTTGCTGATATTCTCCGCGAGCGCTGGTGATGTCACCGAGGCTGGCTCCCAGGCCGCGAGTAGCTCCGATAATTCCGACTCCACTCGGCATCCTGTCCGAAGCAACGCCATTGTTATTTATTCGCTAACGAGATTAAACGAAATTGCGTTCCTCTAAAGTGAAATGACCCCTTAACAAGATGTTCCGAGAAGGATTTTAATATTGCGACCGACCGCTGTTGATGTTGCTCCGAGATCATCCGAATGAATAATGAAAATTTTGTAATAGCGGTTTTCATATGATTATAAGGATGTCCATGTTATATTAATGTAGTTTAAAAATCATACTTATTATAAAACGAGGAAAGAACTCGTGATTCGACAAGTAATCTAACATGTGAACGATCTTGCGAATTGAAACGAGGTATAGTTACATCAATGCGATAACGTCCAGAATGTATTTTGTTAAAAGCGAGAAGAAAATAGTGGAAAAGTATTCCAAAAAAACAACATCGCGACGCATCCGGTTCTCCAAATATCTTTATAATATAAGATCATTTCGTCGGAATGATGCGTATCTCTTCTCTAAATTCCTTTTCGTTCTGGAGACGTTAGTGGCCTTGTTACGAACTCCTCATGACCCGAGGGTGCGGCACCTCTCAGATATACCGCCATCATCCTCCAGACGTTATTCCCGAGAATCGGTCCAGCCCTGTCGGGCATTGCGATCTCATTTTATCTTTTAACATTTTACGAGCAAATTGGAAAATTTTCGCAATATTCAAAGTTCAATAAAACTCGGATTTGGCTGTCTTTCATAAAATGGGTTATAACATGTATTACATTGTATTTCGGACCAACAAAATTAGAATCGAGCGTTTTATAATTTTTACGATATCGCGTAACCGTGGGACGATTGTCACGTTGATTGTTATCGATTATTCGGCACTGACACCCCAAATAGCCTCATCATTTCCATCCTAAATATCGTTTCTACGCGATTCGGAAGATAACATACCTACAAACATATTAAGCAAATTGCTCGAAAGATTTTATGGTCTGATTAAAAATAATGATCGGTTTATTTAGGCGAGCATTATACTTTAAACCATACAAAGATCAGCTAGCATTCATTCCGTTTTTTATTCACCTACTCCGAATAATATGGTTCACAAAAACCGAACGAAGCATTCATAAGCCACAAAACAACAACAAAAAACAAGTTCCCGAGATGAGAGGAGCCGTTTAGATCCCGACTTTATTTTTAACTACCAAAAATATTAAATTAGAAATATTTTTAAAAATATATTTCGAGAACAGAAATCGGATAGTAAACTTTTTTAATTGTATACAATATTAACGACGACTTAAAATCATTGAATCCATCGAAAGGAAAATGAATGGCACTAACAAATTAAGCTCAATTATTGGAATAATTAAAGGGTAGGATTTAAATACCCCACACGGCGTTATTATTTGCAAAAAATACGAATAAATTATCTCGAGCGTCGTGCGATAGAGATACCTATGCGAAATATTTGAAAAGTCGGTTTATGCGCGCTCCGCACACTTCGGCTGGACGCGTCCGCATACGAGATGTTCTCATTACCCATTCATGGTGGGCCGTCTCCGGCGGATAAGTGCGGAGGACAGCCGCTGGAGCGCTTGATTTCTCTCTCCTCGACTTACGTGCATGTCCGTAATTATTGCTGATCTCCCGAAGACAGGTAAATGTTTACGTTCGGCCTTCGAGCCTTTCATCCCCCCTCGCCGGAACCCCCACTTCCTACCCCTCGCCGCCCCCTGGGCGTTCCTCTTGTTCTCGCCTCACCTCTCGACCGGCGCGATCTTCAAAAAGAAGAACTGGCTCTTTTGTTTCGAGAATTAATTGGATAGCCGGCCGCTCTCTGTCAACCGAAATACTTAGCAGATTAGAGGTCTCGGGTTTAAATGCGCTCTGGAACACACGAGTGTTCGTAATGGTCGTTATTAATTAATGGATCCTCGTATGTATCAACTCGGCATTCACTATTCCGAACTTTGCCATGAGCCTTAAAAGATACACACAAAGAATGCTGTCGACACTGTTACAACACGATATCTTATTCGGTGAATACAATACCCGCGCGAAAGATAAGGTTTCCAAGTGGTTTCGGACGGCACGTTATAATATAACTTTGCAAGTAGAGTTTTAAAACTGCAACGAAGATATCTCTAAAATTTCCATGAAATCTAATGAGGACTGTTTTTTTCCTAGGTGTGCGAAGAACAGAGGTGCCAAGAAGAAGTATTCCCCCTAGCCATGAGTTTCATGGACAGGTTTCTCAGTACGTGTCGCATAGACAAGAATCACCTGCAGCTCCTAGGAACCACCTGCCTCCTTCTGGCTTCCAAATTGAGAGAACCCAGTTCGAAAGGTCTTCCTGCCGATATCCTGGTCTTCTATACGGACAATAGTGTCACAATTCCCGACTTATGTGTAAGTAATGCTTATAAATCATAATATTAATGTTACTATTATTTACGATTTATTTCGGTTGTTTTTCTCATTCATTAGGCGCTTGGTATATTTATCAATCTTTGATTGTATCTTATTTTTTCGCTCATGACCATTCATCATCGTTTAATCCTAAAACCTGCTCACTACCTGACTAAAGTGTTCAGTATACTATCTTATAATAGTACGTATATATATATCGAAGGATTTTTTACAAGTTGAATTCCTCCGCAAGATAAATGATCCGTAATATTGTCACCCGTTCCGTATCCTAATGATCCTAATGTTTATCTTATATTCGTGAGAAAATACTAGGACTCTTGTTTTTTCCGCCACCAAGATAAATATAGCTAAATCTTCAATTAATTTATGTAAAGCCTAGGGAAAGAATAAACCATGTATTATTTGGAAATATAATTAACACGTAACATGAAAACAAACTCAGTACCGTGACCTTTAAGCCTTGAAAACATTTCATTCATTCTTTGCTCTCGGTCCACGTCACCGGTACAGGAATGCTTTTGAACAAAATATAAAGAAACAATCGGCACTCTTGCCGTGTTGCTTTATATTTATTGTAGCAATATATCACGGTGATTGATTTGAATATTGTGTTTCTACGGTGCGAACGGATTATACCTACCTGACCACTGCCTCTGGCCTGTGACTAGCACTCCCATTGATTAGCAAAATGACGGTTGGCGGATATAGACATTATACGAGTATTTGAACGAGTTTTTTTTAGAGATGTTCTACCTCGCATGTATGCGGTGGTTTGTAATGATTTGCACCTAACATCTGTTTACTTTACAACACTTAAGCATTTGATAGTCGTACGAACATTTTTAATGCATCGACCAAATAAATTACACGAATTGAATTTATTATTATTTTACACTAAGGGAGCGAACAATCCTGAGAAAAATCCGGAATTTACATCGCTTGTCTTTGTTGAGCAACGTAACACAAATTTACGATTTTGTTAATAAAAATTCATATTATAAAATTAAACCTTTTTTTTCAAACTGATTCATTTCTTTGGTTAAATCCACTTTTTAAAAGGTACAATTCTTGTTTTCTTCATCTACATTTTATACATTATCTTTTTGTTATTCTCTTTTTACAGTATTTGTAACTCCGCATAAAATTATTTATTTATTGAAAAAATTATTCATTTTAACAAATCATTGAGAGTATTATGTATGTACAGAAATACATATGTGTAATATGTTAATATATATATTTTTTATAAATTCGTAAATTAAAAATATGATTGTTATTGAGATGACTTATATGCCAAAATGTATTTTGCAAGTTTTTTTTCGAATTTGACATTTTTGATACCTCACACTACTTATGCCTCCCTGGTCATGTACTCTTCCTAATGCCTTGAAGGCTTGCACGAATGATTTTCGCAAGAGTTGGTTTACAGTGAATATTCATCTTCTGACTATCATAAATTCCATTCTTTGTGTTATATCTGTTCGATATCTTTTCTCTCGCTCTTTTTCTTTAAACAAGGTAGAAACTCAACGTTGTGGAGCAGTAAAGACTAGCACCGACAACGTTTCAATTACCTCGATGTAAGAATAGCCGACATAACTGGAGAGTCATAAAACTGTGTTAAATACTAGACGCCTGAAAGCCCTGTAAAAAACATTTTATCACGTAGTTCGTGTTTATCGAAAGTTTAATACCACTAAATAATAATGTTATCAATTCGAAGAGGATTTACGATTTGATCTCAGTCAACCGTCTCGATTATATCGGGACGCCTTCGTAAATAATTATAATACACACATATTTGATCAGTGGAAACGTGAGAATGCTACGTTGTTTATACAACTTCTCCCTGCTCGTGGGCGTAAGGCGAAAGAACAAAGTATGGACATTATTATGTGTTAATTGTACAGTCTCTCGCCTTATGCAATGAAGCTTCGTCTCCCGCTCCACGTGGCAAAGGTGATGGATCGCGAAACATACTAATTTGCATGGACGGTTGGTATGCCCGCGGATCGTGCGGCGAACTTCCTGTGCAGTGGCGCCTTGTTGCACGCAATATGCATTACACCTCTCTACGCTGCACGATCTACAATACGCATTCGGCGTAGACCTAACTGAAATATCAACGCAAAAGGAATCTCCCCAAATTAATCGCTATTCGATACATTTTACGATAAATTGTATGCGCTGGCGCCATATCAGTTAAAGAATTATGTCATGCAGATAAGATAATGATACGACAGTAACTGATAAAATATGTGGGATACATAATTTAAGAGAAACGGTACATAACATTAATCACTTATACAGTCAATTATATGTTAAATGATATTTTGAGATAACATTGTTATTTAATATGTCGGCTTCTTCGTTTAAAAGATTATTAACGATAAAATTATTTATAGTAAAAATACTTAGAAGTCATTTTTGTTGTTATTTTTGGTCCCAAAACTTCATGAAATAGTCATTCAGTATATATTACACTTCATCTCCGATTGAGAAAAGAAACTGTTCACTAATTTAAGACATTAGTTATTTTATTCTATCTATTGTATATGGATCAGAGACGTTTTTCTGGTATTTTAGTAGTAATCAATTCCCGCGATGCTATGAAATATCGCCGAAATGACATCTTGTCTCGAATAATTTAGTTAATGAGTCGCTTCTAGCCGGCTGGTTCCCATCACCTCTGGGGCGACCGTGACCTTGGCAAATGACGACATCTATTCATCTGTCACTGGCCGCGCGCACAGCCATCTCGCTTCTCGGTCCAGGCCGCAGGACAGTCGTGACATGCCCATTCCTTCCTATAGCAACTCGGCGACTAGACACGCGACCTCAGACGTGAACCGTCATTCACTAACAACTTCCATAACAGCGACAATTTTTACATAAATTTTAATGGCTTGTTTTATTTTATTTCTCTGATTTCCATCGCGCAATACTTCCATACCGAATTTTTTTTTAATTTTTTTTTTCATTAGCAATTTTACAGTTTTATACCTTTAGGTTAATTATTTTAGTACCTATCAACTTTCACAGTGTTAAAGATAAGTTTAACAATTTTATTTTATTTACAAACACACACCCGCGTTCTCATTAAGAAGCATTGCCTTTAGAACCCCTTAAATGTCAATTATGTGTTTTTTTTAACCATCTGTGCTGAGAGTCGATATATCGACTCTGTTATAATTTCCTAAACCGTGGCCGTCAATATACCGACGACGACGCTGCTATATTTTAGCGGAACGTGCGCGTTTCAAAGTTCCGACTCGTCAATAATATTCACATAAAATTACTAATTGTAAAACGAAAAACAGTATTAAAAAAATGTAAGAACCTTAAAATGTCCACTTACTTTGAAATGAGCGATTTAAAAAAAAAAGTCTTCGTTAATTGGGAAAAAAATCTAAGCACTTAAAAGAAATCCATTACCGAATAATAAAAAATCAACAAAACAATTCAATAAAATTTTCCAGCACTGGTTCGAAGACCAGCCTGTTAAATCGCAATATTCCCCCCCCCCCCCTTTCTCGTCTCGCCCGAAAGAGACTCCAGCTGATATTAGTACATACATACATGTATATAATACAATGTGTAAACAGCTGTGGCCCGAAGTCCCGACGCGGCGAGTCGCGGCTAGACAGTAAAAAAGGCACGATTTTGCCGAGTTAGACAAATACTTTAGAAATAATTATACATATTTACACACAAAAAAAAATATTTTCTACTTTAAGGCTCAGTAATCGTTAAGTCGCAACATAATTTTCTCTAAATCCAGGTAAAATTTTACGTAATAGATTTTTTCTCGAAACACCGTTTTTGATTGAATAAAAAAAATTTCTTCGAAATATAGTTTTGAAAAGAAAAGAGTTATTGAAAGGTAAGGAGTTAAAAAAAATATATAAAAATATTTTTTCAATATGTATTCTAAAAATTTACAAAATACATTCTTTAAAAAACATCGGGCGTGAACAGACATGTGACCTCTCCATAACATAACATATAATTGACACAATATGTGATATGGATACGGAAAATTAAGTAAATATTAATATGGTGTAGTGAAATCATGAAAAATATACCTTTTTTATAATTTGGTAGAAGAAATTATGAGTACATATCTGAAAATTTGATTTGATGCAAAAGTTGTATTCGATTGCAATATGCACATTGACCGGGTAAATCCGCATTTTTCCGTCAAGCAAGTTCCCAGCGAAAACCTGAATTTCAGAGAACGCGTTGCATGCAAAAATAAAACGGTTAGCCGAGGATTTCTCGGAACCGCCAAGAACTACATATTTTCGAAATCTAATCATTGGCAATGAATCTGCATTGAGGAAATTAAAGGTGAGAAATAGCTTTTAATGTTGGTTTTAGCACCTAATAAACGACCATAAGTCATATGGTCGAAGGGTTGGATGATGATGTCAAAATATTTTATGAATTAAAAAATATTCTTATTTTTTGTTGAAAACTGTCTCTTTGTGCCTTTTACATATTTTACGTTGTAAAATTTCCCTAAAAATCGATTGCTTTTGTATGGTAATTAAATCCCATATATAACTATTAAAAATTATTTTTTATTCGATCTTCTTCTTTATACATTTTAATGTATAATGGTACAGAGGGTATCATATTTAACTTTAGAGGTTTCGTTTAAAGGTGAATTGTGAAAATTTACAAAGTCTTTTGTTTTACCAATTAGAAATCAATACCAACAAAAATCTGCCATATTAGCCAACATGCCAACCATCATCCCAAGATGAGGTTTTACATGTAAATTATTTTTAAAATTTTCTTCACACTTGTAAAAATATTAGATTTATTACATCCTCTCGTGTTTGTTAAACAATCAGACCATTTTACTGGCGCCACGGTCAATTTATTGTACCGGCATCAGAATTAGACTCAACTAACTCCGATTCCAGGTCGTTAGAAATGATTTGCTGGGCGTCGGTCACCAGTCAAAATATACATAATCATCACCTCTAAGGCGACCATAAAGAACTTTAAACTTTCATAAAAGCCAATGACAAATTTCAGCTACAAGTTTAAATATCCAAGCTGTTTTGTCCGTTAACTTGCAGATTATCCAGGATCGCGTATAGAATACCAATTATTTAAAATTAGTATACATTTTTATCACGTCTGCTTATATTATGTCAATTTCTAAGAACACCAATAATGTGGCGAGCAGAACATACGATTATGTCAAAAAAAAGTCTTTTTTATTGAAATGATACCCATTTTACTTAAAATTCGTGTGACATTTTCCACATTACTATTAAAATCTAATAATCCGACTATCGGCTTTTTAATTAACTGCCGTTTTAAAATGAATCAAACAAATCGAGAATTTAAATAATATGGATATCGTATTTTATCATTCCATAACATTTAGCGATTCGAAGATATACTGATTTATCTCGGAAAATACAAAGTGGACATTGAAATCATGATAATTATACTAATAGTAGTAAAAATTGTTAGTATTTTAAAACATAACGTAATAATAGATAAAGCAAATTATATGATGTCCATATCTGCTAACTAAGAACATATCTAATTATTCTCTTTGGCAGCTGCCATCGTGGTTTTTTAGTCCCATTAATTAAAATAACCATGTATTAAGTATTTGATGTCCCTCTATTTTAAGAACACTTAGATCATAGACAATATCAATAAGAAGATATACTTAATGACGTACTAATACATTATACCTATTTTAATGTATAAAAATATAATATGACAAGAGTAAGTCGCTCTCCATAAAAGTGGTATAAACTCATCCCGTTTATATTTCGGTCAAATTACTTGTTATCATAAGCAATATAAATTTATCATACATTATACATAATTAATTCATAAACCTGAGTCAATTTATTAATAAAATCCATTCATTTATTTTTATCTGGGTTATTCAAAATTATTATTATACAGATTGCAATAGACCTCTAACCTCTTGTTAGAATGAATGCTTTGTAATAATTTTGATCATCAAATAATACAAAATACCCCACTAAGTGAAGACAAAAGCAATTTCAATTAAAATTAGAAGTAAAATTCTTAACTTAGTCCCCTATCTTCCGTGAAGCATGCGGGATGTGCAAAAAACGACGGCTTATCGCTTCGGAATAATAATTATTATCGTTGCAGAGCTCCCCTTCAAAGTCTGAGCTATCATTTTTTGCACGCCACGATAATGTATTTAAAAAATAAACTTGGAGTTAGTAAATAGCACAAGTAAATTTTGCTGCATAATCGTAATAATAATTACTTCACTATCGCCTTTTAAAGGTGTTTATTTTAATTTTCTGGGTAACCTTTTTATCATTTTAACTGATAGCATACAAGGTCTCGCGGGAATTAATTGAATTATAAATTGTAGCAATTTTTGAAGAACGAGCGATACTATAAATTCCTATAATAATTATAAATATATCCATTTACGTTTCTATTCATCAGTATATATCAGGGAACCACGCCGGTCGAAGAGATCGCTCCGAGCTCCCGCGGGTACGAGTGCGCATGCACCGGCTGTTGATGAACGAACCTTCGAGGATTGCGTGACGTCACATCCTGCCATCTCCTTGAATGGCCAGCCCGTGAAATATGAAATATTATTGGCCATGTCATTTTTGCCGGTCACGTAGATGTTTACTTACATATTATAATATGTTCGAGAAAGACACGAATCGTCGCTGCAGCGATGCCACAACTTAAACTGATTTAAAAAAATCTAACGTTCATTTTTTATTGAATGACAAGTGCATATTATTATTTTTTAAGCTAAAAATCAAGCACTCGATCACGATATACTCGTCGAAATCACTTATGTTAATATTTTTTACTACACTATGGCAGTATTGTATATCGAGTGCGATATTTCACGTCTTTGCCGATCGCAGACGCTGAAAAGTTTATTATCGCCGGCATGCGGCAACAGTGCGGTTCTGGGGCCCCTTTGGGGTGGTGCCCAGGCCACCAAAAGCGCTTCTATTGGCGCGAGGCGCTCACCAGGGCTGCCATAAATATACCCAATGAATTCAAGACACTTATATCATTAAAACTAACTCGCACAAATTAATACTTTTGCAGTGCAATGATTGGGAATAATAGTCCAAATTACCCTGTAAGTTTCTGGGAATTTTATAATTCGCCTTTTTATATAATTTCGATGGGTATTGCTGATCTTTAAGCGGACCTATCTAACTACCGCTCAATGTCCAATCTTCCCGTAATATCTAATTTATTAGTGATAATATTATAGATTCACTTAGTAAAAAGGCGATATCTGATTTCTTTTTCGGACGTTACATAAGTGCTGCCTTCGACTCGGTAAACCGCAATATTCTGCTAGCAAATTCGAATAAAATACGACAAAGCCCATGCTTGGTTTTGCTATAATCAAATTTAATCGAGGTAATATTTTACGAAAATTTCGCTTTGTAAAATATTTATTTTTACCAACCCTAGGACGGTCTATCGTGTAGACGCCTTAGTTGAAAGTGAAAACCGTTCGTCTGGCTTCGCCGTCTGAATCCACGTTTAAGCTCGACCATTATTAAAGTGTCACGCTTAACGACTTTTTTCGCGTCAGCGTGAGGTTTCGAAAGAATCCCATAGAACCGGCCATCAGATACAAAATGTAGAGCTCGCGATGTATCGTCCCGTTGTGATGACCCTCGACAGTTCGATATTTCTGCAAGAGACATATTCGCACAGCTGTAATCAATATTGATGCGTTAATTTGAATCCTCGCATATATCGGAATTCTACGAATTCCCAGCCATTAATTAATCTTTTAGTTTTAGTTAGCTCACGCGAGAAATAAATTGGATATTGTAAAGGAAACAACCACATCCGCCGTGTTGCACGAACTGGCGATGATTACATAACTTTATATCAAATTAGAATATAAGGATATTTTATGTGGGATTCTCCTAGATATATTGAAAGGTAATTTTCCCGAGGATAGTTGTCCGATGTCAGTTGTAATTCCGGCCGTGTTCCGCATGCTACCAAGAATGTCACATATCAGCATCGAGTGGCGATGACATGAGCGCACTTCTCCAATTTAGATTCTGGAATGTTTGCAGACCGAGGCGCTTTCGGCGACGGCCTTTTTGACCGGCAATTAAGCTCTGTTAACCAGTTCCACGCGAGGAGAGAAAAAAACGAAACCGCCCCAGAGTGGGCAAGCACCGCCCGCCTTTATCGAATGTGGAATTCCACGAAGAGATATCGATAGCGCTGCTCCGTTGGCGCTTCCGAGCTCGGGATCCGACCCGCCGACTAGTTTGGTATCGTTAAATACGACCTAACAGGAAATATGTTTGGCGACTTTATGGCCACGAATAGGGGATACAATTATTCTAGTTTCGTGAGTGTTACGGCCGCGGAGATAGTTCCTCGCTATCGGCTCTAAAATAAAATAAATAAAGAGCTTATCAAATTCCTTTTATCGGTTCGCTGCTATACATACACATCTAACGTCGACGTATCTAAGTCGCGACGGCAGAATAGATTTACGATGTTATCTCGGAAGTTTTTACGGCGGTGCGGAGCCTCTGTCGTCTCGGCGGAGTCGCGAGGTGGCTGCCCTCGTTCGAATCCCGAAAAACCAGCCCTTCGGGCCCGCTTCTTCTCTGACGCGTTTCGGGAATTCCTCTTCGGCCTCTCTCCATTCCTAGTTTTTGTTCCGAGGAATCTCCTCGCTCGAACCAGAACGGAATTCTCGATCGATCGAATTCTGAAAGGGTTTACGAACTTTCACCCGACGGTGACTTTACGCCCTCTGTAATTCGTGTTACGAATCGCATTTCTCTCGATTTTTGAGCTACTCGAACTAGATCTCAAATCGTCGAGCTGATGACTTCCCGATTGCAGAACTACGCTCGGATATATAAAAGCGCTCCAGACGAAGATGTATAAAGCTCTCCCAGGGACGACACCTCTCAACTTTAATTCCGTTCCTTCTCTTTATGCCGGGGCATCTTTAACACTTGTCGCAATATGCAACGCAAATGTCGCCAAGTCGCATTTTTTAAACTTCGTTTTGCATTCTCCGACCGTTTCTTTACATGTTACTCGCTTGTGCATCATGCCCCGCACCCATTCTCGCTGATGAATGAATGACTTTTTGTTGCCATTTTGTCTCCGACACTTTTGAGTGCGCCATGACACGTGTACCTACATACTGAAGAGACACTGCTTGTGTAATACATTCGAACAGCCCTCGGATTCCTCGCTTCGTTGGTGCAATTCAATGGAAATGTTTGTGTTGAATAGTAATTACAGCCTTCGGAGAAGAATCCTACTCTGTCCAATGCGTAAATATAATCTGTCTTGTAAAAATACTAAAAAATTGTGGCGTTTTGGAATTCATAAGTCGTATGTTGACGTAATTTTGCAATTCACAATTATTTTCTGAGAATACTAAATGGGCGGTCTTCTTGTATATTTTCACTAACCGTTTATAAAATTTGATATACCCGCAAACAAAAGTATCACTTCTTTAATTTAAATATAGCTTAAACAAGAAAAGAAACGGAGGAGATAAAATAACACCGAGTGCACAGAGTTTCATATTCCACAATACATCACGGCCAGTAGGTGTGCGTAACACATATACCGTACATGTGTACTATGTACGTACATAGCTGTATGCGAGTCGAGTGTTATAGATTGCAAGTCAGCTGTGAACAGCTGATCACACTGAAGGAGTCTTATCACCAATGTTTACATAACTGTCAGCGGTATCTCGCTAACTAAAATGTAAGAACAGATGAAGAATACAGTCTGAATATTCTCGAAATACATGTTCCCCGAACCGAGATATATACTCGTATCTACCTACCCGACAACAAAATAAACTGGAATTACATAATTTAAAGATAAGCCGTATTTATGAATGAAAACATTATTTCATTCAAGAAATAGAGTAGTAAATTTATTCGTCTACTGTGTAGTTTCGTAACAAATTTCTATCATTTAAATTTATAAAATGAAGCGTATTTACATATCAAATTTTTTAGCGTATCCTACAGAGACTCTTGTGTCTTACGAAAACAAATTACCTTAATAATCATTAATAGCTTCCTGTCTGAATAAAACCGATGCAGACTTCTAATTAACATTTTCCAGACATTGGTTTTAAAAATCGTTAAAATTAATACGTTTTCCGAGTTAAATTATAATTTCTGCAGTAATAAATATTATAGATATACTACTTGCGCCAGTGTGTCGCCATGTGAATTCAAGCAAGTATTTAGGACAATTGGTTTATTTGCTTTTTATATCAGCTGTTTGATGAAGTAGTCAGATAAATATAACATAACCCGTTTTTACATAGTGGTAACTTCATATATATTTTACATATAAAAATACACGTTTATAGCTAATTATTTTTTGACACGTCAATTTAACGCCTTAAAAAAACCTAATTTAATTTTTTAAACAAAAACGTATGTTGTATTACTCTGTTGACTTAAATCTCCCAGCTGAAAATCTATGGGGATGTTATAGAAAATTCTCTAAATAATACTCATTTACAGAAATGGGCGATAGAATTGAAAAACAAAATTAATAACGAAGTGTTTACTTAATTCGTTTTTCTTTATTCCATAATTTTATGTTAATCATATCAATATGTGTACAAATTTGATTGCATATTGCGTATTTCTAGTTCCTAATATATTGGACAATTTACATCAAAAACTTAGGCTGGAAAAAAAACTAAATGTAACGAATACCATCCCAATCGGGTAGCTGAAAAATCAACGATTATTTATTACTTACATACATGTCTACTCATTTTACCAACATTACAAAAAAAAACTTGTGGTATCGATAAAAGTAACTTATTCTTACACTATTTTTTACGCACAGTTAGCCATAGATTAGGTATATACATAAAGGAAATAACTAACTTATCTCCCTGTGAAATATGTATTTTTCCCTTCGTCGTGGTTAGGAATTATGAAAATAAAATTAATGAGTTATACTCCTAACCAAGTACTATAATAACATTGGCGTGCGAGCGCGGTAACCCATAATACTGTCCAGGGCATTGCCGTCCGCTGAGGAATATTTGCGCTTACTGTGGGATAACTAAACACGCGGGTAGGATCAACAAAGTATTGTCAATCTCTGGAATTCATTGTAAGCAGAACGATTCGCTAAGCTTCAAAGATTCGTACATTGTATATTGTTTCTATACAATTATGAGATGACTGAACTGATGCAAAAATGAGCTTACAAACAACGGTTTCCGATTACATTAATTGAATCTCTTTGTGTATTATCTAGCAATATCTTATTCAACTTTTACTTGGTATATACCTGCGCATATTTATATCTATTGTGATACGTATTTCGATGCATTTAATATCGAAACACGTGTCAAAATAGATTTTAACAATTTACATGACGTACTAATTTATATAAAAATAAATTTAAAATACTTACCACAAACGACTATATTTATTTCAAGTTTCAAAACTCTAATTTTGTGTGTTTTGTCGCTGAAAAATAACCGATAGAATTATAGTTTAATTTTTTTATATGTTTTTTGTAGTATGACCACGCATTTGCTTCATCAATGCAGTTTTCCATATTTTACTAAAAAAATCAGGTAGGCACTGCATACGTTCTGGATAAGTACCAATAACGAGGAAATATAAACAGTTTTTAATAAAAAGACGGCCTGTATATTTCGATTTTTTTTGTTTTTGAAAATCCCTTCAACGTGAAGAGCGTGTGACCTAAATTTGATTTGTGAAGCCTCCTGCGTACTCGCCACTCGCCACCAACCTCCGGGTAACAATGGCTGCCGTTTTATGTGATATCGACCTTTATCGATTCAGGAAACGGCTGCCATAACATGTGAACGTTTCACAATTAACTATACCTTTTATGGGTGAGTAAATTGTGGATCTTATTGAGTTCAACTATTACACAAGTGCAGGTAAAAGCGACAAGCCCTGATAATAAATGTATACACACGAATAACTGTGAAATAAAACAGCACCGATTTCCTTTTCATTTTTCTTTATTGGTACATGCCACCTATCACAGCTAACATTTCTCTAGTATAATTTATATGTTTTCAATCAGTAGTTTTAAAAGTATAGTACCTACTTTTTCCGATCCGTTTAAAACCCGTTTTCTTTGACCCCTATCCGTTCTCAGATGGTGTACAAGGCACCGCATTGGGTTGAAGCGGTGTCCAGTTGTTCAATGAGCGCTACTCTCAAGATTCTTGGATCTGGAGTGGAATATATTTGAAGACGTACAGATGACGTAAGTGAAGAAGTTTCTAACTGCTGGTGCAAGAGCATTAGGTGGCAGATCATGCAAGATCACTTTGCCCATGTCAATTGTTGTAGCCGATCGAATGGTGAGATCTCTAGCAATAAATTCGTCTTTATCGTCCCATCTTTATCGGATCCCCAATCCATAGGAACCAAATAAAATCTAAATTTTCACCTTAACTTGTATCCGTAGACACTCATTGCATTGCGCAACTAATCTAGATGTGCTCATAAATTATAAAATACCCTTAAGGTATTTTTCACGATATCAGCGCTTTGTAAATTGGCCATTCTATGTATAAGTATCGATTGAAGGCATCGGGAGGGGAACAGTAGGTAATAAATTGAGAGTTATAATACGAATTTGATATCCCAGCGGTTCGATGTCGTTCAACTTTTTATGAATGGGGAATATTATACATTTAATATTCACAGCTGTGATATGGTACCGGGCCTAACACTGGTAATAATCGGATAGATAAGGTTTGCGGTTAGTGGTTTGGTATAAAAATATAATTATTAACGTTTCCGCGGCCGACTTCCAAATTAACATTTTTATCTCGGGATAACTTCCCTCAGTTGTATTTTCCTTCTTGCTTCACCTCACGTTTATCCTGTTCTGTTTGCTATTAATTCACAATATTCTGATTACGTTTGTAATGATGATAGACATATCCGCTACACAACTGGAACGGTAATGCAAAGTAAAATGCAAATTACATATGCATATTGTAAACAACGAATCAATCTCCTAAATAATTCTTCAGCAACTCTAACGATATGTACAACGGTGTTTAAAAATGATGCGAAATGTATCGAAGTAGATTTTAAGAAATAGTGGTATTTACTACATAAATAAAACTTAAATTAAAAATAGATTGATTTTATCACAAAGTGACTGCCGAATCAATTAATGACATATTTTTATAATTTATATAGCACAGTTGTGCAGTCGCATGGTTCATTTCAGGTACCTACATAATGTATTATCGAAGTTGATAACTATAATACATTTAAAGTCATGATTTGACCGGTTTTATACATCTCAATCTTTCTCGCATTCCTATCGATGCTGCGATGGTGCAAGTAAATAAGTAAAATGTTTGTAAAATAATCGGGTTAGTTTCCCAGAGAGTTCATCGTACTCGTTTGAAGGAATGTTAGCAATGCAGACTTTTCGAGAAGTCAATTATGTATGCTAAATTGAAACATACCAAATCAAATAATGGCTTCCATTACCTCAGCCTTATGCATAGGCATGTGTGATTTATAATTTATGTCATAATATACTTCCATTTGAAAAATTAAATTAATAAATCAATTTAATTATCATGCTTTATTGTGACACGTGTTTGAGTGAATTAAACATCATTAGGAAACACCGGTAATATAAAGGACATTTCGGTACAATAATTAGTGGTTTTTACCAATTTAACGTTAATTTTTAAAGTGATTAATATAATACTAACATTTTAAAGCAAGCAAAGCGCTTGACGACCGGTAATAAAAAAATATATATATATTTTGAATATTGTATACTAATCACAACAAACCATACAATAATTCACTACTACTCGATGACAAAAGTAGTCGTTTATGAAATTATAGGCTCACATCGAAAAAACATGCTGACTATAAAATATTTTAAAAAGTGACAATTTTGCAGTGGAAATTCGGCTCAAATTAATCAAATTTTAACCCTCTTTAAAAAAAGATATTTTTATTTGAAAAATTAATGGAATATTACTGTTTTTTGGTAAGAATAAAATTTTAAGCATGTTTGTATGTACATATATATTAGCATTAATAAAAATATATTCGTCTAAAAACGTTATCACTATTCAAGAGTATAAAAAAATATTGCATCAACGTCTATAATTTTAAAGACAAATGCTGTTAATTTACCTAGTCCAAAAACTGTAAAAACAAACATAAATACGTGTAATATTTTACCAAAATGTCGTTACATAAATTCCACGAACTATTATTATTTCATATTATTTTTTGACATCTCATCAAAGATGAAGAAGAATATGGAAGTCTGGGCATTTACGGGGCTTACGACCGTCATAGGCTGGTTTAAGTGATCACTTTACACACGTGTAACATTCACCAATTCTACCCATTATTGACAACCACACTACTCAAATTCTTGGGAGTTCTATATATATGAACCAATTTAGAAACCTTGTTCACGAATAACTAAAATTCACTAGAGACATCTATTGGTGAGATTTAAAGAAGCTTTTAAAGAGATAATCCAGATTTTGTGAACAAGTATTTGGACACACTCAAAATGTTGTAAATAAATTATCTGGTCAAATTATAAGCTTAATAATAAAAATGAAAATGGTATTTTCTGGCGTTTCTCATGTGTGTGATTATAATCCGGGATTCGGATCTCACATACTAATATAAGAGTTTCTGCTTAATAAAAAGCTTCTTTAAATCTCACCAATAGATGTCTGTAGTGAAGTTTTAGTTATTCATGAACAAGGTTTCTAAATTGGTTCATATATATAGAACTTCCAAGAATTTGAGTAGTGTGGTTGTCAATAATGGGTAGAATTGGTGAATGTTACACGTGTGTAAAGTGATCACTTAAACCAGCCTATGACGGTCGTAAGCCCCGTAAATGCCCAGACTTCCATATTCTTCTTCATCTTTGATGAGATGTCCAAAAATAATATGAAAATAACTCCTGTAATTGGAGATAATCCAGATTTTGTGAACAAGTATTTGGACACACTCAAAATGTTGTATTATTATTTCTATGAAAAGTATACTAATATTAGCTCTCGAATATCTTGTAGTTTTTTACAACATGCCAAATATCCCATTTGAATATAGATTTAGATTAGATTCTCTTTGGTTCTGATTTTTCATTCCGAACTTAAAGTACACCACACACGATGTTGAAATTTCAATTCATACTACCTAATTTAAAGTAACAATAATAAAGGACTTATGTAAAAACACGGCACTGGAAAACATCTATAAGGTAACAATGACTTTTTTATGTTTGATTAAAATGTATAGGAATGTTTTGAACATCATGTTTATATTATAGGAATATTTCTAAGCATAATTTACATACGAATCTAATGTTGGAGAATATATTCATCTCACGTTCAAGGATATTTCATTTAAATTTGACGTAGTATTAAAATTATAATAATAACATTCCTGTCGAGTAGCAGATACGAGTTCTGAGATCTTGATTGTATTTTAATCTTATAAAAAATATTTAAGTCATGCAAAAAGATTCATAAACATCGTGTATCATTTTATACACACAATTGACTGAAATGTGCTTATTGATATTAAAGTCATTTTACGGGAAGAATGCTTTTTTTATTTATTAAATTACATATGTATAATATGTATATGATACTTGATAGTATTGTATAATGTTTTAACGAATCTTTATCCTTCAATGATTCGTATTAAAACGCTTGAATAAATTAATTTCTCGACGTTTATATTCTTAATTATAGTTTAGTCCGTGAGAATATTTTATATTGGAATGAAGTGAACATTATATGATAATGAAATTATTTTATATAATATGTATAGGAGAATACATACATATGAGTCAATTAGAGCGGCAACACACGTAAGACGTTAAACCAATAGGTAAAATTTTAATTAAAACCTGTAAATATTATTTTAATTAATGTTTTTTTGGATTGCGATTATATATATTTATATATATATATATATATATATATATATATATATATATATATATATATATATATATATATATATATATATATATATATATATATATATATATATATATATATATATATATATATATATATATATATATATATATATATATATATATATATATATATATATATATATATATATATATATATATATATATATATATATATATATATATATATATATATATATATATATATATATATATATATATATATATATATATATATATATATATATATATATATATATATATATATATATATATATATATATATATATATTTGTATGTGTGTGACTGTAAATGAAGTAATCATATTACCTACGTCATTTATTATCGCCATAGTAAAAAGAAATGGGAGAAAGTCCAAAGTGTTACAGTGTAGATATACGTAATATATAATGAATGTAGATAAAGGAGACATCTCGCATACGTAATATTGAACACTTGTTTGTTTCCCTCCGCTGAACAGAGATGGAGTCACAAATAACGATCAGCTGGTTCATTAATGAATGCGTGAACTTGCGCGGGTAGGACGAGAGACGAACTCTTCTATGCGCAACACTCCATTGATGAAAAATGTGATCCCTCTAGTTCAATAACGCCTTAAGCCGCAGCGGTCCGCGCGAGCGAGTATGAATATTAAAACAACAGCGCCGACACGAGCTTATGGCGTGCCAGCCTAGGTAAACAGAAACCTGTTTGAGGATTATGTCAAGATGGTAAGGGTAAATCCGGAGACTATGGCTATGCAAATATTTTCACATATTTTATCAACAAAAAAAAAGAAATTCTTCGTACGTACTCAAACGTTTACTGGTTTCGTACATCAGGTTATTAGTTGTGAAGTAATATCAGTATTTATGTGTGCTACATTTTATTAACTTAATTTATTATCGACCACAAAGTTGGTGCGATGATACACTAGTGAACCTATTAGGCGATATATGCGATTGGCACTATCCGAATGTAATATTCGCGCTAGAGGGAAATAATAAATTATCACGAATACATTTCAATTAATGGCCATTCTTAAACCTTTGTTAGGTTTGAAAGCAACCAATAAATTTCCTGTTATTAAATTTAATTCAATTTAAACTGAATAAGGACGTAATAATGTTTTCTGCGTGGAACAGAATGGCGCGAGTATTTTATCAAAAGATTCTTTATTATTCGTAGCATCGTTATTTTTGCATTTCGCGTTGCTTGTAAGATTTATGGCTATAGAATAGCGAAGTACCTCAAGGGTCGTCAGTGGGACCTTTCGCGCCTTGATTTACTCCGAGGAGTACTCATCGCCGTGTTGGAAGAGCTTCTATGAAACGAGGTGACAGTAATTATTCATACAAGAGAACCGACGTGCAGGTGATATTACAAAACACGCTGCAATCGCGAACGGATACACAATGAACACACGAGGCCCTGTAGCGATACACCAGCGCTACGCAACTACATGCTTCGCATACCTGTACACCGCACACCGCCGAGTCATCCCTCTTCTCCGCTTTGCCTCGAATACTAACAAAGTTCTCGAAATAAAACTAACTTTATATTCCTCGCGAGAAGAGTAAGAACCGAGAACCGCCGTCGGTTTGATCCTTTCTCGGAACACATTCCTTTCTGGAGGTCCTTGGGCTAGGATGCGAGAGATGATAATATACTCGCGTTTCCTAGATTTATAGGTGTTTTTCGACTCTAATTGTGTGAAATTCAATGCGTAAAGATAACAAATTATAAGACGGTTCGGGTAACTTGTTTTTGTACTCTTTATAAACTGAACAGGAAGCAATAGTGGTTTGTCCAGACCGGACAATATCGTCTGTTTTTATTATTCCTCGTAAATTGCACTTTTTTTACCTAACAAGTACATTGGAATATAATAGTCTTTTAGCTTTTTGAGTTCACGAACAAAGGTACTAACTGTTCAATTGCTCATTTACAATAACGTTTTGTTTCCAGTTAAATAAATCATGTACAATGTAAAAACATTAACAATTTATTAACAAAATCTCCGTACATTCATTCATGATGCACTTTGGTCGTACGTATATCTATCGATTTGGGTTTGTGTTTGATATGTTCAACGTCCAGCAGAGGTACGTCATTTATTTATATTTATTTTAAAAGGTGCATAAAAATCTTACCAAGATGAAAGATTTATTGCTTTAAAAATAAGCTTTATTTATTATACCTATTTTGCCGAAAGATAACGAAAAGTTAATAACTTCGTATACATTTTGTTAAAAACCTCGGGGGTGAAAAAACTAATGTACCGTTGGAATTGGAAAGGTTTTCTTAGAAGGATGGTCCCGTAAGGGCAGCACCACATAAGGGTAGTGGCGGCTTCCTCCTCTAATCTATTTCAGCCGTGCGGCGACAGTGAAGGCTTTACGCTAACGTTCCCAAGGCCTTTTCCCACCCCTATTTTCATAGAGCTGGAATTTGGGGATTATTTTGACAGTCATTCGCTTCATTGGGCTCTTGGAATTTTAAATTTAAGAACGTGTATCATATTTTCAAATATCGTCCAATCATTAGTATCGATATCAGATATTTGGAGCCATATATAAATACATAACGATACAACCACAGTACTTGCGTTCTCATTTCACTAATGAACAAAGGAACCGATATCCAAATCCAACGTATCGAAGTGGCTACATATTGAATGACCACACAAATCAATACCCATTATGGATTGCATTTCCATTGGAGCCAGACAAAACCCCTCCGAATTAGTGACGCCATTTTTCAAATGTTTAGTATTTTGCGAAGGAATGTGTCTAGGGGGTTTATTGATGGTTTAGCGCAGCATCTTCTGGAAGAGAGATAGTGTATCATTAAACAATTCTCAAAAATGTATTTATCATAAAAATTTCTACCTGTTTGAAAAAAAATCCCAAGGACCATAGTTTAACAAAGATTCTGCTCGCGATCTCCGCTACCTGCCAATTGACTTTATACGCCTTTGTTTGCCCAGACTGGGAATAGTAAAGGCCGGTCGAGATTACAAAAGTCCGTTAAATCTCCAAAATGGCCCTACGCGTTCGGGTATGATTTATTAACCGCGCTTTTTAATCGGAATCACCTGTCGGGCCTTTATCGGCATATCGGCAACGGCAAAAAACGTAAAGATTGTAATTTCCTAAAGCAGCTCCGGCCTCGGAAAATTCCCAGGACTCGCAGTAAACCCCTGAACCGCGACGTTTTATTACTCGCTTTCATTTCCACTGTAATCTTTTTTTGTGTCCTCGATCATAACATCCATCATCACCGCGATTGATGATATCTTACCGCCACTTTATGCTCTTCGCAACATACACTTACTTGCGCTACGGGCGCATACGTACCCGTAGCATCAATCACGGGTCACGCTGTCTCGAGCTTGTTCTTCATGGCTGCTCTTATTGGTTATGAATACGTACACGGTCCCTGCGTTTGCGCATCTGATAGAAAGGTTCATATTTCGGCTCACATTTCCCATTTTACGTTCGATAGTACGTCCCTGCCAGTAAATACGTCGGGAAGCCTCTTCATCTCGAGACAGAAAACACGATCACCGTATAACAAACCCGTTCGGCATCCTTACGAGACACAAAAAGCTGCGGCGGAATGGATCTCTGTTTCGAACCGATCGTCCTCGGCGAATCGTGATCGCCCAACCCGCGCTCCTCTGTTTTCTGTTGGCGGACTGCGCGATGTTGCATGTTAACCGTAAATGTCCTCCCATGAAATATTCCTTCGGGCATGAAATATCTCTTCACCTCCTGCGCGCCTGATACCTGATGCGGTTCCGACCTTTTCGGTTCTTTTATTTCAATTACATATTCATGATGTCAATGTTTTTGTTCGATTATTATCGATTACTATAAACAACTTTGCAATAATTCATCACACAATGAATTACGACTGGATTCCTTTTTGCGTGTTTATATTTTGAAATACTGACTGTTACATCGAAATATTTCGTCAAACCGCCGAAAGTGCGTTCAGATTGCCATCACGATGTGCGGTCTGTTACAACTTTCGTCCGGGACGCTAAAATACCACACGCGAGTTAATTCCCTCCAAATATTCAACATCTCAATTGCGAGGATTTTTCGCTTCGTGAAGAATTTCCAGCATCACTTAAGTGGCAATATGGTGGGATTAATATATTTATCACTTCAGAAGTATTAACCTCACGAGGCGGCCGAATAATATTTACAAATTTTCACGATTGCACGTTTTATAGCCGGTCGCGAAAATGGCATTTGATGCTCAATAATTTATTTTAATTGGTATTTTATACATGTTCACGTGTATATCGACGTCTCTCCGGCGGGCTATTAGCCCTTTCTCTCTTGCATCGCGTCTCCGCGCATTTCCCGACCTGCCTCCTGCTCTCTTGTTCCCCCGTTTTGTCTCGGGAACGTCGTAATCATTGTTCGTTATTATTGCAACAAATTTTATAGCCGAATCGAGTAGTCGTTAATTGCTACTTTGGCGGTGCTTCTTTATTTCGCCCTGCTGCGTGCGTATCGGATCCCGATCAGGTATATAAATATGGAGGCGGTGATTCGAAAAGTGCTTTCTCACCAACTTACATTCCGAGCGTTAAACTATCGAAGTCGTCTCGTACCTGGATCCTCGGAAAAGAGTAATCTCCGAGTGAAAACTCAATATTGGCTTTGGGGACAGTTTTCGCGAATTCGCGAAAATTACAACGCCTCAGCTGTGCGCCTGTGCTCCTATCGTGGAAAGGTCGCCTTGCCGGCTTTTTGTGTTATTATTCATTTGCGACACTGTAGAAAAACGCAAAACAAGCGAAATCCATTCACATATGTTGGAAAAATAAATATACTAAGCCGTTCTCCTTGGTGTCGGGCCTCGTTAGGTTAGCTGAGGTAGCGAGTGACCTTGCCGCCATTATCTGCACCACTGTCCCACGGTGTCTACTCGCCCCCCCCCCCCTCGCCCCTCCCCCGCCCCGCGCCCGCGCCGCCCACCGGGCTCCTCTCCGACTACCGGCGGGGTACTTCCATTCCATTGCGCTGCCCTTACGGCCGAGGACGTTATACCCGAAAATATCATTACACTAGAATACTATTTGGAAATATCACTACGCAAGAATACCACTTTCCCAAGTATCACTTCGCAAGAATACTACTATTTGGAAATATTACTACTCAAGAATACCACTTTCGAAAATATCACTAAACAAGAATACTATTTGGATATTTCACTACTCAAAAATTCCACTTTCGAAAATATCTCAACAGAAAAAACTACCACTTGAAAATATCACTATGTAAAAATACCACTTCCGAAAATAATGTATCTGTATTAATTTTAATGGATGGTGAGAAATTATATTAGAAAGGGATGCAAAGCTGAGTGATAATTGAAAATATTAAGATATCTTCTTTGTGGTGGTATGGACATGCAGAGCGAATGGATGGAGAGTAAATGTATGTATTTGGTAAATGAGAATAGGAGAACAAAACGAGAAGGCCAAGAAAGACTTGCCACGACTAAATCAACCAAAACCTACAATCTAGTCATGTTTGACTGTAAAATTATAGTTGTGGCAAGGAGCATACGAGTTTGGCCTTCCTTTTCTCTGCCTACCCCAGAAGAGAACGATAATACTAGTTGTAGTTGTAATGTTCGTGTATGTCTTATAATATTCCATCGTAAAATATTCCCCCCTGGGCGAGAGAAGATAAAATTTGCGAAGTGCTTTTAACGCATCGCCGGTGCTGACCCGGCGTTTACAAAAATGGGGATTTTTTCAATCAAATAAAAGCTCTGGTATTCTCCCACTAGTTATTATTTAAGCTACGTTAATTATTACTGTCGTCATCTATCATTTCTTAAAATAAATATAACGCACTACCATATAATCTTTTAAATTTTGTATGTACGTGTTAAATTAGAACATCCGTCCCTCCCATTTTGCTTACACATCTTACTCGCCAGAATAATATATTTTCTCATTATAACTTGTATTTTTCAGTAATAATAATAAGTTATTATTTCCAGTAATAGTAATAAGTAAAAATTTCCAGTAATAATAATAATAATAAATTTCCAGTAATAATAATAATAATTTATGTAGCACCATTTTCGGAAAATACTACCCTAAGGGTGATTTAACAACTGTTAGGGTTTCAGCTACTTTTTTCTCTTAAAATATTATATTTTCTTTCCTTCCACAACACATTTTTGTATTTTTTTTTTATTATAATTACTTTTAAATACTCCTACAAATGTTTTTCTCGACAATCTTTCTAGATTGTATAAAAAGCTCTCAATATTAGCTATTTTTATATATTTTAAAGCTCTCGCCAGTGATACCTTACTCGACCCACGTAGTACACATCATTTTAAAATTTAAAAAAACTTACCTACTTTCGATTTATGCCGGAAAATATAACTGTCTCAATAAATACTTAAATGATATTTCTTAGTTTTGTACTGACAATTCCTGGTTGAACTGCATTTTATATAATAAAACATCAACTGTATACTGTTTTGCACTTTTCTGTCATTGGACCAGTGTCCGAATTTCTTCGAGACTCAGATCGGTAACGATGAAACCCGGTCATTTGTCAAATGAAATAAATGTGAAAAAAAACATATTCTTGAATAACTATTTAATACATGTAAGGTATAATTATTTTTTTCTAAGCATTTGATATTTTTTATTCATAAAATGAAAACTGATGAAGTAAGCAGAATCTAGATCAACCTGTGTATGATAATATCTACTGATTTTTAGATGATGATTATTTCTTCTGGTATTTTAAATTAAGGCACATTGTTGCACTTTCCAACGAAGCTGTTCTAGCCGCAAGGAAGTGTCCGTTGACCCCAGTTTTGCGGAAGGCCTGGATTTATGTAGCGCATCACCATTACATGAATAAAAACCCATCACTGCAAAATAAGAAGTAATTAAACTTAATTATGCGCATTCGCTTAATGCGTGTTTTATGGGTAGGAAATCTTTTTGAAATAACGAGGACTAAGTACAAAAGTACACAAATTGTCTTGTACCTATGTCTTTCAGCGGAAACGCTTTTGTCAGCAATAATACTAGTAATATTAAATTTTATGTTGTTTTTATTTCGAGCCGAGAATCCCAGTTAAGTTTACTAGCAATTAGCTTCCGCTTTACATTATTATAAAATACCTAATCAGTACGCTGATTATCAAAAGCATTATCACATATTGCGTGAATGGGGGAATATCTTACCATTTTTTATAAATATATTTGTATTCAGTTCACTGATTTCCTTTGTTTCTCAGAACACAATCTTAAATTAAATCAAACAAAAGCTAATCCAAATATGATTGCTTCATCACATGTGTATCAACCATACATATTTCTGCGTCAGTAACTTTGCACAAATATATAGTTTTTTCGTGGTTGGCAGTCCTGGTACAAGCTCCAAAGGAAACCATGGAGTTGGCAACAGAAGCGTAGACTGAATGCACTCAGAATGCGATATCTCGGACGAATATGTGTCAAAACCATGTATGACAGATGTTCGAATGGTGAAATAAGAAAGGAATGTCAGATTGAGATAAGCATTATCGATAAATTAAAGGAAGGCGAATTGAGATGTTTTGCGCACGTGGAACCAATGAGTGAGGAAAAATCTTTAAAAAATATACTAGGCGAATGTGGTCGGCACAGGAAGACCGAGTTAGACTGATTAGAGAAATAATCGGCGGGTACGCGTGAGGAGATGAATAATGTTTGCAAGAAAGGGTGGTACGGCGTTATGTTCTCTATACGGAGAAGATAGTAAAAATATATTGTTTTTGTACTAACGGGCAGTTTTTGTTATTGTTGCAGAAATGGGAGCTTTTAGTACTTTCCAAACTGAAATGGGACATGTCCGTGGTGACTCCTCAAGACTTCCTCTCCCTGCTGGTAGCCAGATTGCCTCTGGGCGGTTTTGTTAAGACCAACATGGTCATCAGACATGCCCAAACCTTCATCGCGCTTGCAGCCAAAGGTAGGTTCATTTTCCACTTCTTCGAGTACCTGAACGATATATTTTATACATTTCTGCTGATAAAATTATCTCATGATTCAATTATTTAGATATAATTCTCTACTGAAATCAATTTTGTCCACATTACCCTAATTTTCAGTTCACTGTGTCAATTCCATCCCGATATGCACATTTCAACGAATACATTAACTTTTATTGCGTTATTTTAATAAAAGTGTATCCACGCGTTCTAACATGGCCCGAATAAGTTGTCACACTTGTTGAACACTGTTTCTCGATATGCCTACAGTCTCGCTTTTCTTTAATGATAAAACTTCGGGTAATAAAAAGGCGAGTTTTACGAGACTGTTTTAGGCATTTTTGTGATGTCACCATCCTTAGCTGGAATACTAAATACAACTCGCTATCCGCTCGGGTTGACCGAATACAAGGCCATTTGGCTATGTGTTATTAGGTACCACTGCACTGAAGGATGTCATCTAAGCTTTATTCTATAGGCGATATAATGGGCGATTGGTCACAACAAAGCACCGAGCATTTTGCGTTTATTTAAAGCGACACGTGACAATTCTTAAGGATAACGTGCATTATTATATTCTGCAAATTTATTTGCTTTTCCCTTTTATCTAGTCACTTTTTGAAATTAAGTTTAATGATAACTTATACATTTTACTACGCTTTTTGAAAAATTCCGCCCTTTTATATATTTTCCAGAAGCAATGGCCTCGCAAATAGCATTAAATCCAACTATTTTAATATTGAATAGAGTTTTGTATTCACGCAATACTCGATACATGTGAAAACATTTTCAAATAACGTTTTCGATACGCCGGCGTTTTATAGAAGCATAAATTACAAACAAAATTAGCTCGTAAATTTTATGTGCGGAGAAGAAATTAATATAAACGTAAAAATTCTACTATAACCTTAAAGAGGCCATCCGAAGCGCGGGATTGAGCGACTATCGGCTATCCACAAGCATAACGCGCATACCCATATATAATACTAAAACCGAAAGTGTTTTTATAGCACTAGATAATTATATTAACAATTTGATTGTATCGACTCTCTGCCGCCATTCGAAGGAACATCGGAACGTCCCAAAACGTTAATAATAATAATAACGTATTCACTAATAACGAACCCCCTCTCCGCGGGCCGCGGTATATTCCCAAAGCAAACTTTTTGCTCTTGCTCGGAGCGGAGATAAATAAACCGAAAGGATTTGGCACCTCGTTATTGGCAAAGGCCATTACATGATGGATTGTTCAGATAGCGATATTTTACATTCGGACGATATATCCATTCTTCGGATCGGCGTTACATAAACTCAACACCTCTAGAATCCTAACCACGCTGTTACATCGCGGATAACGAATGACATTTTAAGCCAAACACTTCATAAATGAGACCAAAGAGACATGATTTCACAAATTTTGAGATAGTAGGTTCACTTTGCTTTTTTATGCTTTCTCAAGATAATATCTGTCAATATCCTCAGTAAGTCCGTAAAAATTGGAAAGGCTCTACGGGGTAACATACGAATTACTGATAGCAGTAACGCGTTGAATGACTACCCAGCGAGATGAGCTACATCCTGCGGCCTGTCATTACCATATTATTAAACATTGCCTTAGGCAAACGGATCCATTGTTTTGATAAATATTTCCTTTGTATTAAACTTAGATGTGTAACTTTCGCAGTTATCTCCAGCTGTAACCGATCATTCGGAATATAATTATATTATTACTACATTTCTAAGTTATTGTTTTGTTGAAGATGCGCCGTAACAAATATAAAATAATATGACGCAAGTGTTGCAGACTTATTTATTACGTCTTGGCCAAAAGCCTGCTGCGATTTCCCACACGGCTGAATGCATTCCTTCAAGAACTGAGTAGGCTCGAACAACAGCCACGGGTATTGTAATACTGCCATTATAATGCCCGGTGCAAGTGAGAAATGCCCATTCAATAATATAAATACATCGACAAACCGATTCTGTGCGATCATAACCCAAACACAATTACTTCTTAAAGAAAATTTGTTTGAAAATACAAATAATGCGAACACGACCCAATGCCAAAAAGAAGGAAAACCAATGCTTATTAACTTATTAGGTTAGAATACTCCGGGGTTATACTCCTTAAATAAAAGACATAGTTTAGTCAGTTATGATTATCCTACAATAATTAAAGAAAACACTTCGTTTTTTACCACTTGAGTTTAATTATAGACTACATGTTTCAGAAGCTAAACTTCCATCATTCAGGTCTGTATAATAACTAAAATATAAAATATAAAATTGTTCTATAAATAAGGATAGGGGGAAAGTAAGGGGAAGGGGTTAGTCAAGGAACGGAGTTTGAAAACAAAGGAAAAATTGAAAGCAATGGCGAAGAATTTTGAAACAATATATTATTTAATAAATTATTATTAGAATTCAGGTTTTTTTGTATTTCTAAATTTTCAAGATAATTCATAATTTGGCCTTTATATGGAACAAGGTGTAATAATTTTAATTTATGGGAGTGAAATGAGTGATTAGTATCTATTATATGATTTGCAAATTCCGAAAAATAATTACTAACAAGACCGCTTTGACGTTCTTTAATTCTAATCTTTAAATTTCTCGCAGTTTGGCCAATATATTTTCTATCACAATCTCCACACGAAATTTCATAAACACCACTTTTTTGTAATAAATCAATTTTAGATTTTGAGTTATCGAGGATTTTATGTAAATTATTATTTGTATAATATGCAGGTTGGATATGGGAGGGTAAGATTTTCGAAATATTTTTAGTTATTGAACCCGTATATAAAATTTTTCGCCAAGATTTATTTTTTATTGAATCATTATTAGGTGCTGAATATATGTATTTTTTGGTAAAATTATTTTTAATTTTATTTTTTAACATTTTATCTATTAGCGCGCTATTATACCCGTTGTTTTTTGCTATTAGTTTAATTGTGTTTAATTCACGATTATAATTTGAGTTACTGAGGGGGATATTAATTAGTCTATTTAATAATGAATGGAAACTGGCCATTTTATGTGAAATGGGATGAATGGAATCAGCTGGAATGACTGTGTCAGTGTGTGTTGGTTTACGATATATATTAAAATCTAATTTATTATTTATAACTTTAATCGATAAATCAAGAAAATTTAGGGTATTATCGTCATTTTTTTCCACGGTAAATTTAATATTACTATGTAAAGTGTTGATGTGGGTAAGGAATGAATCTAATTGTCTATCAATTGTAATTATTTTTCGGAATTTGCAAATCATATAATAGATACTAATCACTCATTTCACTCCCATAAATTAAAATTATTACACCTTGTTCCATATAAAGGCCAAATTATGAATTATCTTGAAAATTTAGAAATACAAAAAAACCTGAATTCTAATAATAATTTATTAAATAATATATTGTTTCAAAATTCTTCGCCATTGCTTTCAATTTTTCCTTTGTTTTCAAACTCCGTTCCTTGACTAACCCCTTCCCCTTACTTTCCCCCTATCCTTATTTATAGAACAATTTTATATTTTATATTTTAGTTATTATACAGACCTGAATGATGGAAGTTTAGCTTCTGAAACATGTAGTCTATAATTAAACTCAAGTGGTAAAAAACGAAGTGTTTTCTTTAATTATTGTAACATGTCTTACCACAAAGTTAATGCCGAAACAATAAATAAAATATGATTATCCTAAATATTAAATATAAATCTGTACATAGCTCGAGGATAATTAATAAACCAAGTGATGAACTGTGAGAACGTCTCGCTCGTTCTGTAATAAATTTACATAAATCTCGGGCAGGACTAAAGGGACCCCGAGGAACCATTCATATGTCACTCTTAACGACGAACAAAGTGCGAATAAAATACCATATATTCAAATACAAAATGCGATGCAACACAACAAAGCCGAGCCGCCCTTACAACGCACAAAAATCATCAATTTAATATACCTATAATATTCAATTAACATGTGATTAATAGTGTTTTACGCTTAATGAGTTTTGACGTAAAAAAAATTAATACGCGGCGCCAATCTAAATGACTCTTATCAATTATCTTAATTATAAGCGGGCAAAAATATTCGGAGTAATCACTTTTCATTAATATCCGACGGTTGATGTAGTAGACATCGATCGTACGACTGTCGCGACGTGTGACTGAAATATTTTGATTGAAATATTAATTTTCATTCTCGAAGAGATTCGGCGGAAGATACGATCTGTAATGGAAAATTTTAATATTTGCACCAGGGTAAAATTGTATAATTTGTCGGCAACCCACAATGGGCCGCAACCGGCAATCTGCAGCCTCCGGGGCCCTCTTCCCTCCCTGTCAGTTTTCCGAGGCTTCTCGTTCATTCATCACACTATATTTATGTGCACAGACTCGCCGCCCGCCCATACTCAAATTTGTTAAGAAAATTGCGAAATCGCTATTACACGCCACCGATCAACGAACCCGGCCCGACGAATTTGCATCGGGGAGGTTCGATAGCTAAAAAACACTCATTTTATCTTCAATCAGAATCGAGATGTGTTTATAACTTTACGTTAATCTTGCTTACGTTTTCACCGCTACAAATTTATAAAAATTATTGGGGCCTCAAAAAAATTATCAAAAATCTACCAATTGTTTTTTTTCTATCCGACGGCACAGTTAAATTTGTCACTTTAAAATACACATAAGATTTTGTAGGTTTTTGGTATTTAAAACCGTAGATCTAACTAATTTTCCTTTACGTGGTTTTATAATTACGAACTAGTGGTCTAATAGAAACATCTCAAAGGCCTTTCGTAGAGAATGTGACGTGTTGTAGGCCTGCGCCCCTCCACAGAGTGCCCCGCTGGCACGCAGCCACGGAGCGCATGCCCCAGGAATGTTGATAATGCGGTCTTCACGAAGAACCAGTTTGCTTCACGCCCGAAATTACTTTAAATTACACGAATACTTAAACCCTCACATGAAGCACATCTCCAATGATAGACCTATTATCTCCCTCCTCCCCAGGACGAGCGAATCGAATTTGCCAAATTGGATCCTTGACGGGAAACATACGCGAAAATAGCCGCAATTAACATTCAAGTGTAGTAAATATTGTTAATAAGCTTGTTATGACAATTAAGTAGAAAGCGCTTGAAGGATTGGAAACACTATTTATTCTACTTACTTATTACAAGAACAGTAGGTACGTAATTTTCAGAAAATATATTTTCTCGTGAAAATCTGAAAAATATCTAACCTGCTCAGTGTCGTGTTACTAATATTCCATTAAACGATAATTAATAATTATGAAAAAAATAGCATTTTTACTCAACTTTCTTTACACTGGCGATTTCCGCCACAGGCTTGGCGCCGCGCAGATACCAGGCCGGCAGAACTCGCAGGAGTCATCAGGCATTCAGCTCGCCCCACGTAGACTGAACAGCGCCAGAGGAAATAATAATAGTGAGAAGATGCGCAAGCGCACCGCGACCTGTGTACATTCCTGCTCTTCTGGTACGAAACTCCTAATCTCACAACCCGAACAGAACGCCGCACACCTCACCGAGAAAGCTCGGTAAAGCTCGTAAAGACGAGAGAAAATATTTTATTTTTGTGCTGATTCTTTTAAAATTGATGTTGCTTATAATTACATATCTGTATCCAGGTATCAAGTAGTATTTGCTTTCTCCGTAGTGAGAGCTTTCGTTACCACAGAAAACAATGCTCTCGAGACCTCCGTGTTGCCGACGCCGACGGCTATGCCACATATGCATTTCGCTCAGGTCAATGTAACTCGGGTCGACTTCACGGTTTCAGCTTTACCATTCGTATGTGCACATTAAATTATTTCATTGAATAACAATACCACCGTCCTGCAAAGTCAAAGTATTCCGATACGTCTCGACTTCATAACAACGCCAGTTTGAATTCTTTAATTTTTCATGTTTCTTGCCACCGTTCTGGAAGCAGTATATTAAAACTCCCCTAATTTGAATCGCTCCCACATGTTTCGTATACCTTTCCGTATCTCAAATGCAAAACCGCGTATAAATCTACATAGTTTTCGCGTTCATTCGCACATTACCTACTTATGTTCTCAAAAATATTGCGATAGCTATGGTCCAATAACCTTAAGACCTCACAAAACAATAGTTTCGCAATAATTGTAACCGAGACTTGAATAATTTTACGAGCAAATATTTTTTGTAAGTAGTACAATATTATGTATTTGTAGCGTCTGGATGTTATTCCCCCCGAGTCATTAAAATTTTTACCTCGAATGTCTATTGTGGTTCTTCCTTTATTGTAATATCTATTGTATACAGTTTATTGACTCTCAAATACGTATTTAAATATATTTAAACTTTTATAAAATGGTTCAGGTTTATTATTCAGTATTGCACATCGATACCATCCTCTCGACATGTCGATATTACGCTTTATTTTTTCGTGAATTTAATCTTTAAAAAATCTCATATGCTTCGAATATGGGCTTATTTTTTCGATCTCGCATTGTCGCGAATTCTTAGGTCATGCTCTTTAGGGTTAACGTGAACCGTTGCGTCTCGAGCCGACATCCGGTGCCGACTGTTATCTGTCTGCCGATGCAGTTTGCAAATATTTTGCAGATGAAACGAGATAGCGAAAGTCATAGCGAGGATGTGTTTCCTCCGTGATGTTACTTTAATTGTATCATACGCATATGCAACATCCTGTGCCGAATAATGATACGTGTTTAGTAACCTATTTTCTTCAAACAACGATGTCATCTTATATAACCTATCTTTTCTATTTACACTAAGTATGTACTTTCGAAAAAAGTAAACATACTCTTTTTTGACCCCCAGCAATCTTGCTATCCAGTAATGGTTAGCATTGTTAAGCGCTTATCGCTTATTACCTTTAGTAAATATGTTTAGTGTATGTACGACCATTGCACAAATAATTATTTACCCTACATGTTGGTATGCTACTCACTGCGAAACAATTTCATTTCGCGATCGATGTTTTATTAAAAAAATTGTTAAAATAAAATAAAGTAAATACAAGTCATCGGTTTTTTGTTTTCGTAAAATGTTATTTTCTGTTTCATTTTAATGGCCGTCTTTTGATAGTGCGAGGAAGAAGGTATTGTCTATGACAACTGACTTAATAACCGACGCGTCGGTCGTCCCGAGCATACGAGTCACACATTTCTTGGCATTCACTAAACTTGTGAATAATGAATCTGTCAGTCGGCCATGCTAAAAGTTCAACGAACTATCACAACGAGGACCGGTCGCTAAATAATACTAAATAGATATTTTCCTATGGCGCAAATACTTCCCGGTTTTTATCTTAAGTTTTAGGAATTTTGTGCCAAGCACTTTTTTAATCGCTTAATTTATGTAATAACGTAAGCAAACGTGACGTAAAATCGGTCGTTAAGCGAAGCTTTCCAATTTCATAAGGGTACATAGTAACTACATAATGTGTGCTCGTTGCAATATTGCGAACATGTGTTCGAAAGCCTTCTGTATGACAGATTTCAAATGTACTAATTTTAGGCTGTTTAATTTAACGCCCAGAACTGCCCAGCTCGGAACATGTCTGGCAAAATATTACGTTATTGTTTAAAATTTGAAGGTTATACAAAACATAACATGTGGTAGCCTTGTGCGACCATTTTTTACAGCTGAGCACTGAATAAAAAATTATATGTTTTAAATATTATTCTTATGGTATCATATTTGTACCTATAGACTTATTTTTAATTTAATTTACTGCGCTTTATATAATACGTATTTCATATAAAATCGAAAATCAAACGAAATTCTGAAACGAGCTTTTGAAAACACCTAAAAAATATCAGAAATTTATATTACCGATGTAAGGACAAACATTTTATTATCTGTTTTGACACAAGAATGATGAATTTCAGCTTAGAGTGCCTCTGTATTGTTTTTGAGCTAATCTCAAATTACGCTAATTCCTTTACGATATTACATTGATCTTGAAAAATTGTGGCATACATTTGGGCTAAGTTAAATCTGTTCGTGTTGTTGCAACAATAATATACTGCCTGTTTGTGTATATTATCAGTGAATTTTAAAACAATTTTGTTCTGTCGAAGAGACAGGACAAAGGAATGGACCACCGTTGACGTTTATTCCGTGTATAATCCGCATATTTAAACTTCCGAATTAATATAAATAACAAACACATTTTGCTTTGCTTTTATCCTTAAAACGTATATCTATAATTGATTTTTTCAACTGTTTCTCGTCGTAAAGTTTTTAAGAACCTGCAGTTCGTCGGAGGTTCTGCAACGCGGCGCAGCTCGGAACGTTGCAACTCCAATAAACATAATTTAGCGTTACATTCCGCTGGCAACAGTCCGCCATAAAAACATCAGTCATAACTTTGCCGAAGCAATGTGAGAAAAGTGTTCGCTCGATTCAAGACCGACGGCGACGGTCGAACGATGAGAAAATTCAACGTAACAATTGTTTATTATCGTAGAACTAATCCTAACTTGAAGCGAAACGTTTCACTCGTGTTATTATGCAATATTTGACAAACCTTTTTGTGACATAATACGCGGTGGCTTATGACGAGTAGGTACCATTTATTTACCGCGATGCGTCGATCATGAGGTCCGCTAATAACGCGATCGAGTGCCGAAAGTCGCTCGGGCGCTCGCCGTCTCTGCCGTACTTGGTCCGTGAGAAATATTCGTTCGGCCGCGGGGAGGGACAATGGCGTCTGGTCCCGAACATAGGGAATTACTTCGCAAAGGACCCGACGGCGATCATCCACTTCTGCGGCCGGTTTTAAAATCATCTCCCTATACCGGCATACCCCCTCCGCGTATTTATCTACCTACGTCTGCGCCGGCAATCATAACACGACCGTTGGAATCGAGTTTCGCAATCCACAAAAAAGGCGAATCCAATCTAGAGCCCATTCGGCGTGTAGATAATTTCGGATGTAATAGAGCTATCGAGGTGGCACATAAATGCGTAAGGATAATGACTGTTGCCTTAGGTCCGGATCTCGTGGGCGCATATCGCAAACTGCGCCTACGACGTAACACTTACTTCCCCTCTACTGCATTCGCGCGTAATCTTCAAACAGTATTAATAAATTTTATTTTTAATATTATTTAATATTTACGTGACAAATAAGGTCAGTCTACATTTGTAAATAGACGAAGGTGATGGATGTGGCGCCACGAATCTAATCGCGATACTTAATACCTTCATATTGTGGGTACCTATACATATTAAGGTGCTATCGGTGTTTGCACGAATGCAAGTTGCATAAACATTGCGGCTTATTTTCTCGAAAGTTCTAATTTGCCGTCAGTCAAATATAATTCCACATGCATGCGAAGCTAATAGCGTTATCGATTCCTCGTGTTTTAAAAATCCTTAATTTTGAAAATTCGCGTGCGCCTTAAATATTGCGTGAAGTAAGTTTCGGAACACCGGGGATTGGATGGCGGTATCCAAATTTATATTAACCGCGAACCTCGCGGTTAAATAAACTTGTTCGAATGGACACCAATATTTATTATAGTGTTAAAATTATATATTGTTTTTAAATCAAACACTCTCGACATAAAAGGGTCAATTTGTCATTTAGCTTGAAAAAATTGTAGGTCAAACTTTATACTGACAGTGAAAATTCATTTTAATCTCAGGATTGTTTTAAAAATACGACATTTTGGACGCAGGATGGCAAGAGATTGATAACAGCGAAGGGCTCTCAAGGGCGGTGGAAGAGATAGTGGTATCTGAGGAAACCACTATCGAAAAAACTATTTCATTCATAACATATAAATACTCTGTTCCTCTAAGGTTATCGCGTGTAAAATATCAGTGCGTAGGCGAATGTAACATAATGCACATTGCGTTTTATTGGTTGTAGCAATCGTTGTTTAATAGTGACTTTTAGGTAAAACAACAACGATCGGACAAGAAACAAACTTAAATCCTCGGATAAAACTACCATATTTATGATAAAAACTTCCACTAATTCTACCATCACGCTGTTTCTTAACAGGGATAGGCAGAGAAGATGGAAAATTACACTCGTGTGTCAGGACATACACTCTTAGCTTCTTCTACATCATTACAATTAGTCATATATGCCCTCCAGTTACGTATACTTTTGACACTACCAGATTGTTTTTTGCTTGGTCCTGCCAAATCTTTTTTGGCCGTTTTCATTTTGTTCTTCTATTCACATTTTCCATATATATCCTCTCAGTCATTCCCCCGTCATATATTCACGCAATCAATGTAATTCAAATAAACATGGAATTATTTATATGGCTTTATAATATTCACAAATAACTTGCCATCATTAGTAGTCAGTACATTTCCTGAAAAACTTTTTTTTGTCTACCTACGGTTTAAAGCTTCGTATGTGGAAAAACGTATGTATGTAATAAATACGTATGTACATTCATAATACTATCTACGTTTGAAGACTGTAATCGTATTGTCCCCAAAGTCACACCTTTATTTGAAGTTTAGTTACCAATCTAAAAGTACATCGGTTCATACATTGTAATGATCTAATAAATTTCGTAATCCAGTGATAAAATGATACCTCTGCGCATTTATTAAATTACCACTCATTTTCAAAATATTATTTGGAAAATTAACAGAATAGTTACATTAAGTTATAGGTACACATATACGAGTATTAGAAAACAAGTACGTGCAATGTTTCAATTACAAATTCCATATTTGTAAAAATACCTGGAAGAGGGTCGTGAGGGAAGAATTGGGGAAAGATCAAAGCTCAAGTCAAGGTCAAATTATAAATATAGGAACTTTGTTTAGAGTTTGTTATACTCGTGGGAAGCGCTAAGTTGTCAGTTGCCCTGGTGATTCGACTGGGAGCTCTGCGAGCTAAACAGTTTCAAATAATTTCTTTCTTTTTGCCCACAGATTTCCAATTCACAATGTATACCGCGAGTACATTAGCCGCCGCCAGTATTGCTGCAGCCCTCCAAGGCTTGGATTGGGGGACCAGAGCCAACGTTCCTCTGTCCGACTTGATGGCAAATCTCCATCACCTCACTGGAGTCGAACAGGTAATTTTTGTCTCAATACTAACTCAATACTACCATATTAGCTAATATTTTAAATAAAAATACAGAATTTATTTATTTAATGACCTCCGGCAAGTGTTAAAACTGATGTCATCTGAATTTAAAAAAAACACCCAACATGTGTAAACCACTGGTTCCTATTATTCATTCTTTAAAATGTCGCCTTTTTGACAAGCGCCATCCCGCATCTGTTAAAAATTTAATATTTTTTGATACTTTACTTCAATTAATTTGATTATTTAATAATAATAATTTAATATATTGAAATGATTTATATGGCGCCATTTTTGTAAAATACTCGTTCTAATAAGCACCTCAAAGGCGCTTCGTTGTAAATGAATTAAGGAAAATAAAATTGTGGAAGTGATTTCGTAAACGAATGCGCGTTTAGTTTTTATTTTCTAATTATCACCTCGTTCTTGCTATTTCTAATTGCTGGTATTCTGAGCATTCTATACCATCGATCCCGTAACAGCTACGCTTAGAAGCAGATAAGAACATTTTGCCTATAGCAGTTACTATATAATATGTCTCAATATATATTTTCTTCTTCTTTCAACCCCTATCCGCCCCCAATAGGGCACTTAATCAAATAGACACAGTGTCTTCTTTATGTACAAAACTTTTTTTTTCATCTTGTTTAACAAGTAACAAGATTTTATTCCATACATTGCAGTGTGCATAATGTTTTCGTAGATCATTATTTTTACTCAATTTTTTTCGTTTAAAAGTTGAAATAATATGTTTACTTATATTTTTCTCAATTTGTTTTAGGATTATCTTCAGGCGTGCTTAGAACAAATCGAGCAAATGGTGCAGAAAACTATCGAAGAAGGCGTGAATGACCCAAACGGGAGAGCGCATGTGGGGAACAACACGGGGATGGCGTGGACTCAACCCCACAACACTCCTGAGAAGATGGTGGGCAAAGCCGGCACACCCACCGACGTCAGAGATGTGCACTTCTAACCCCGACATCTCTCCAGTCGGTTCGCTTCTGGCCACACCATTCCTTCAATGGCAACACCGTGACATCTAACACTGACAGTTACTATTGACAGTTCAAATTTTCGTGGTGTAATGAAGAAGAAATGCGCAGTATTATCGGACACGGGCTTTTGCCTCGATACGATCCGAATGTGAGTCAAAGTGAATAAACGATAGCATTGTACTGACATTATGAATAAATTGCCTATAGTGCCTCAGTGCCAAAAATAACTTTCAAACTCGTACCTAAAAATATACTAAAAATGAAAACGTGACCCCATGCGTGTCAGCGGATCACCCAATATTTGTGTACCTACTTGTGAATGTTTAAATCAATTGTTTTAACTATTATATAGTTTTTTTTTTATAAAATGAATAAGATTTTAGTTTACATGCTTAATTCGTTAAACATATAAATGATTTATATATTTCCTATGGAAGTGTTGAAACCGATAACAATTATATTATTTAGTATTGAGCTCCCAAATTCATATTTTTTTAAATATCAATATTAGGGACTACCTTCATTGATTCTGTTGAATGTTATTCGTTTATCTACTATTATTATTTTATCATATTACAGTAAGTCCTCTATTGGCAGTATTGTATGCCCATGTCCAACGGTTTAAATCCATTCAAATTAGTTTGATATTCTAAATTGCAAAAGAATCTCTAATTTGACAATAGTTTGTAAGGTCAGTTTAGCTACGAAGCTGTTCGGTGATGCGAGGAGAATTGTGATGCTACAAACTCACCCCTGGGTAGCTCCAGCTCCCGTCACTCATTTAAAACATCCTCGTTTTTATTGTGGTTTCTCACCTACATCACAAATTTGCAAAAGTTAAATGATAAACAGACATCTCCATTTGTCGCACCCAGCAGCTTCATAGCTATTAGTTTGTGGCTCCGCCACTCGAGTCAGATGTACACAGTAGTATTTTTGCATTTTACATGCAGTATTTTTTAGCAAATTTATGCCCCGTTCACTGCCATTATGTTTTGTTAAATTGGATCAATTGATTTTAGCTTTAGCTTTTACTACATCGATGCTAAATGAGAGGGCAGTGATGATGGAGCTAGTATCGCTAAAATTTTTAACTTAGCAGTGCAGGACTATATCGGGAATAATTTTGTATTTTATGAATAAAAGTCTAAGCGAATGAGATACTTTTGTTGGATCGCTAGAAGCCAAGGGCTCTTTAGGGGCCCAATTTCCAAACCCAGTAAGGACGTTTTGTGAAATTGTTCATAAAACAATAAAAATACTTTTTTTGTAATGCGCGAATCTGCAAAAATCCAGTTTCGAAGCCAGTAGAGCACGGGCAAGTTCGAAGCGTCGCGGGATGCTATTAAATTTTATAAAAATGTAAGAAATGCCAGGTTTAAGTTGTAGGATTAGTCGGAGACGGTGAGAAAAAGGAAACATCTCCAAAATAACCCCCTTACTTAGTTTTAAAATTGGGCGGCTATCTTGATTGATGGTTATCGATAATCAACCTAAGGCCGAGAATATGTCCAGCGATAGTCTGACCTACTTATAATTTAAATATTATTCGGATAAGTTTGAACAAAATAAGATTCGTATTTTGTGGAATGATCTAACTTGTGATAGCCTGTGGATAATATTCTTGGCATTGTATTCTGAAGATAATGTAATGAATTGGGGGGGAAGCAATACACTACGCTTTAAATCTTATCCATGTTATTTTTATACTTGAATATCTGAGTACGGATACTTAGATAATTCCAATAACTATTAATGTAGGTGTATTTTTTTACCACTTTCTATAGGACTATGAATATTATTATATAAGACAGTTGCGGGGCTGATAGTTGAAATATTCAACCGGTACTCGAATTATACAAACAACCTTTAAATTTTGTTCTATGAAATGTATCACAGACTCGGAGAAACTCGGCGCGCCGCTTTGGTTTGAAAAGTTCTTCCGAGTATAATTATTTTTGTATTTGACATAGAAACCGAAGCGATCTATAACGAGATATTAAAAATCACTCCGGCTATGTCTAAAGTCTACATAATGAGTGTGACACTCAATCCTCTCTATCTCTACTCCTGCAGGGAAGCAGTGTGATGGTAGTATGTAGTAGCAACAAACCACATGGCTTGTTAAACTTTACATCTAAAACCTAAGCAGTGTCCGAGTTACACAAGCTACTAGTACGAGCGCGGGCATGTAACCCCGAGTGCCTTTGCCATTAATCTCCTTTTCCTACCTACTATTCCATTCCCATATAGCAATAATAATCTTCATCCTGAGCTTTGGTTACATCATCTGTCTCCTAAATCCGAGAATTTAAAGCGCAGGACTAATTGCCATGCCTTTGTATAATTAACGACCAAGTTAGCACTGCATCTATTTGATCCAGTGCCCTATTCATCATCGGGGTGTGAACAGGGGTCAAAAAATAATGATTTGTACATATGTTCTTTATATATTCATGGAACAAAGTTGTAGGCTGTGCTTATTTTTACATTGCACTGCATGCCAATGTTTTAAATTTGTATGAGTATAACCTTTTTAAACAATAGTTTACTAGTATGCATGAGGACCGGGAGCATTAGAAATAAGTCAGTTTTTTTATTAATATCTTCAACGATTGATTGTTAAAAATATGTGTTTTCATAAACATATTTATTAAAAATGTTTGTGTGGACACCTGTCGGTTATTGCAACTCTGCATACTTTGAATTGTAATTATGTTATTGAAAGAATTATTCTACTTATTTAGTTTAATTAAAGTGCCCTTAATATAATAATAATATACTTGATTAATTTATATAGCGCCATTTTCACAAAATTTTCTTATTTGCTGTATCTTATTCTATATCATATTTGTACAAACTTAATTCAAACCTTTTAGATAGTATTTAACGTAAATGGCACTATAAATTATCCTATATTATTATTTGTATCGCTCCTGTTTTTCACTATATTTTAATTATAATCACTAAGTTTTACTATCTTACCTCGTACCTAACTATTTTTTCTTAAATTTTATAATCTTCGTATTTGCGTTGTATATATTATTACATTGTAAAAATTTGTAAAAAAATTGGCTTCGGCCGTGAATAAAAAAAAATGTTACCCTGAAATAGCACCTGAAGTGTAAGACTGATCACCTTGCCTTCATGAAATTTACGATCAAGGTGCTGCAATGATACAATGCAGAGCCCTATGCACCCTTTAGTGCGGATGAGAGATGAAAACATCCCATAAACATATTTTTGTAAGAAGAAAAAAAACTAGTTTTATTATTACAAATTTATAAATTAAATTCAAGATCATGGTGAAGTAATTCATTTGATCAGCTTTTTAAAAAATGTGTTTAAATACACAAGTTAACTTTATGTGTCTAAATAAATAATGTGTATTTAACTTGGTCTTCACGCTTGTTTTTGCTTGGTAAACATGCTTGAAGAATACTCTAATTGAGCAAAATATTTCTTAACATATCGCTCACTCCTTTCAAGAACGTCATAAATCAAAAATCGTTAATTTTCAGTTGTGCATGTTTTCAGAATGCCCAGAAAATGTACTACATCCCAGCAAAAGAGACATATTTTTAACTTAATACAATTTACCCGCTACAGGGCAGAAAGTGTTGTTTTTGCATTTTGAAGAAAAGGTATTGTTTAATTATTTTTTTAAATATACTAAATATTTTTCAAATGCAGAAAAAACCTTCAGGTTTTACCTAAAAACTTCTGCTGCACAGTAAAAAGTTCAGTAAGTGGCTTGATATTTATTTTTAATACATTGTATTATATTTTTAAACTTTAAAAACGTTCTCCTGAAAAATCAAGTATTTTGATTTATGACGTTCTTGAAAGGAGTGAGTGATATGTATCTGCTTTTTGAAAAAATAATTACAAAGAAAGCTAAGTGTGAGTACCTTTATTATTGTGCATATTATCTGCATCAAGATGGTGCTTATATCGACAAAAAAAATGTAAATACAGTTGAAATATTTTTGTGGAAAAAAAAAAAATTTTATTCGTTAATTTGTGTGAACTCCGAAATTGTATATTCATTATTCATACTACAGTAAAAGCTTTTTACTTCAGATTTTAGGGGCTAAAATTCTTAACATATTTTGAATTAGCAAATTTGAAAAAAAAAAAAAAATGACAATTTTTTCAAATATAAACTAATGCACTGCGTTGTTTCCAATTCGTATTTTTATATTAATATGATAACAAAAGCTGTGGATCAAATTGGAAATATGCATATGTATTTTAAATCTGTAAAAAAATTGGATCTTACTGAACATTTTTTCAAACTATCGTATGAAAATTTGTTAAAGATTGTCGAATTATGGCTAAATTTGAATTATAGTTGTTTGAATTTATGAGCTTTTACTGTATGTAGAAACTGCTTGTTTATAAGATATATTAAATTTAAAACAATCGAGCATTTTTGTATCTGACTAACATTTATATAGTAAAGTAAATTTCCATAAGTTGTGTATTCTTTGAGCCGATAACACGAGCACAACTGTGAAAGGATGAGAATAGTCTTTATTACATAATTGTAAATATATATATTTGTCGATGTTGACTTTGTATCAAATTGGCTTCTGGTCTTAATAGATAGAAAGTAAATGATTTGAAGCACAATGTGTTCCTTATTTTTAGCGGCATCGAGTGTAGTTATGTAATTTTATATTGAACTGTGAAGTGAGAACCAGTTGGCATTATTTGTTGTAAGATTGTTTATCCTAGAAGGTCATATTTTGAATGTCTATAGTCATGTCCAGTCATAATAGGTTAAATAATCACCTTCGGTTTGTAAATAGAGTAAAGAGTAAACCTACCGCTTAGTCTGAAGTTATAACGTAAGAACTAACCTAATTCCGGGTTCCTATATAATCTAGACATAAAGGGATGGACATGCAACAATAATGTTCAACGAACACCAAGTAAGCTTTGTAAATGTGTAGAGTTAAGTTAGCACATAGTTACGCCACAAACCTAGCTAAGTTTTACACCTTAGTGTTTTCAAACAAGACTGCCATAGCATCGTAATTCCTCCTCCCTCATCTCTTCAAATAGAAAACCCACGATCTAATAAATAATTATATATTAATATTCTGTCTTCCAATGTAAATAGCAAAGTAAAGAATACACACTCGCACACATATATATGTGTGTGTGTGTATGTGTTTTTTTACTGAAATATTTTAGTCATTCTTTTATTATATTATTATTAACATTATTAATACGCTAGATTAACAATCTTTTAAAGTCCCGTTCAAGAGGGATAAATCTGTGACTTTTATATTTAAAACATGTGTAATTATATTTATAGTAACTAGTTGTACAGACATACATATCACATTATAATAAACCATAATTACAAGTAAAAGGGTAATTTCATAAAAAAAACTTTTATTATTTTATTCCTTGTATCCCCTTTTCAGAAGAATGAACGATCCCCTTTTTTGAAAAGTGAAGTATCCTCATTAGAAACAACAGAAAACAGAAAAGAGGGAAAACTTAAAACTATACCAGGAGAGTGTAAACATTTGCTGTAGAAAGTATATGTATTGTACTTTAGCCAATGAAATGAATGAAACTGTTTCTTGGTGATGTTAATCTACAAACCACACATACACACAAAAAGGTAACAAAGTGTCCTATGCACCATTTAAACGCAGATATGGACCAAATAATTTACCAAAAAACACACTTCAAAAAATAATTTGGCCATCAGAAAACATTCTAAATGTCGTATATATAACGTCAGCATAAAAAATCTAGCTCCATACATCCTAGGAGAGAGTAAAAACATTGTAATTTTAGTTGTGTACTATTGTAAAGCTCAGATGGAATTTCATTTCATATTCTAATGTTATTAATAGCAAATTTGCTGAATTACTCCTGAAATTCTAGATAATAATTTTTATCTTGTTCGAGCCGAAACAGCACATTGTATTTATGTTTGTAAATACACAAATTTATTATTACGTAAGGGGTCTACAATTCAGTAAAAATGTTATCAATGGATGTCTCCCTAAACAGCTGAACTTACATATCTTTTTATGGGACTGTAATATAATACAGCAATTAAATTATGTACAACCTCATCATTTTTTAAAGACATAATATAACTCCCATTCAAACATCAGATATAAAATGAATATACTCCACATATAAAATGATTTTGTCTTCAGCACGCTCGGCTACCGTTCTGGAGGTCCCGGGTTCGATTCCCAGGGGGGGGCAAATAAATATAAGTGTTTTTTTCACTCTGGACTGGTACCTGAAGCGGAGGGCTGATCAACTTTCCTTCATGTCTTAACAATCAAGATAGCGCTGCATTTATAAGATGCAGTGCCCTATGCGCCATTGGGGTGTGGATAGGGGTTTGAAGAACACCTCATCATTTTTTAACTCCTACCACTCTGTAGGCCAGACATTCTGGCCCGTATGATTCTAGTAGGCAGCTCCGTGGGGCACAATGTCTGGCCCAGCGCAGGTATAACTTTAATCACTGATTTCTCTATCACCCAAGTATATTCTACCAAAAAATATTTCAGATTAATATAGTTAATATTATGTAACGTGGTCAGACGAATTGCCAGACAGAGTGTCCCAAAATTAGGGAACCAAAATATTTATTTTAATGGTAGAAAAACGTCGCATTTTTTTGATCAGAGTAGCTGATCAGTTATGAGAAAAAATGATCAGAGTGGAAAGGGTTAAAGATATAAATCATATAACTCCCATTCGAACATCCGATATAAAATGAATTGCAGCAAAGGTATCTCAGGTATTCTAATAAATACTAATGTATGACTACATGTCTAACCAGAAGTTTCTGGAGAGAGCGGGTTGTTCTATGCGAGGGCTCAGCTCAGATGGGCGGGGAATGTCATTCGTATGGATGACTCGCGCCTGCCCAAAGCTATTTTGTTTGGTGAGCTTCTCGAAGGAAGGCGAAAGCGAGGAGGGCAGTACAGGAGGTGCAAGGATCAACTGAATGCCACGTTGAGGTTGGCTAGGATTGATTGTGACTGGGAGTCGTGGGCTAGTTAAAAACTAGGCAGTTTATTATTTTTTGACATCTCATCAAAGATGAAGAAGAATATGGAAGTCTGGGCTATTACAGGGCTGATGACCAAAAAATAATACTAAAATAACTCCTATAATTGGAGATAATCCAGGTTTTGTGAACAAGTATTTGGACACACTCAAAATGTTGTAGGCAGAGTCTGCTTATGGCTCCGGAGTATCTAAAAAGCTGCGTATTCCAGAGGAATAAATTGATAGACGTCTCACGATTCGATCAGCTACAACTGTCATAAGTAAAGTGATCTTACCGCGCACCAAACATTGCAATCATGCCTTTGCTGTTGCGGGATTGATGACATGGAAAGGTCTTCCACTAGCAGTTAGAAACAGTGAGAGTGAGATTATCTTTAGAAAAAAACTAAAAATGCATTAGTTTCCTAAATCATTTCCACAATTTTCTTTTCCTCGATTTATCACAGAAAAGATCCCTTGTTGTAAGGTTGTATTTTAGGAAAATGGCAATATACAAATTATCCAAAATATTATTATTATAACAAGGGATGCTAGTTTTGAAATTACGATTCTTATAAATGAAAATAATGATGTTGTATATCATTATATACATCATTATCTCAGAAATCGTTAGTTTTTCTTCCAATTGAAATATAAATAAACTTAAGTGATCACTTTATACACTGTGTAACATTCAATGAAAATGATACACAAATAAAACCAATTGAATATTTTTTTCAATTTATTGTTTTTATTTTAAGTAATAAAATTTATACAACACAATAAAATACATAGATAAATACATAATGTGTATAGCACTTTTTCTCCCCAAAATTAATTACAACACAATTTTTCATAAAAATACACAGGAAAAATATATTATTTGACACATACCATAAAATAATAAAATAAAAATTGCAATTGATAAACTTGAAATCGAATAAACCTTTTATATGAATTAAAATATATACATAATACAGTGGATTTCCTTATTGCGATCACTTTGATATTGTTTTTTTTTAACGGCCAGCTGATAACATTGAGAAGATAATTTAAAATACATTTGTAAACAAATTATTTATAACAAAAGTAAAAATATTCACAAAATAAGAGTTGGCAACTTTTGATTGCAATAGACAGATTATTTTGAATAATTAAGCATGAGGGTTTGAGATAACACTGAGCAACTGATAACATTATCTGAGATCATATAAGCGGGTTCCACTATATTATTTAAAAATACAAATAAACTAACTAAAATGATTTTAAGATTTATATAAAATGGTAACTTAAACATCTTTATCCATAATACTATTTTTTTTATCAAACTCATTTCACTTTATTACAGAAACTATTAACACACTAAGGATGGGATAGGTATTTCTACCCGTTTGGTCGATTGATGCTTAAGGACGGGAAGGGTATTTATACCTTCTGCATCGGCCTCAGTCATAAAAGAAGGAATTATTTCATGTTTTTATATAAATACATATTATGTACCAATCTCTTTGTTAAGATCTCAACTATATGTCTATATTATCGAATCCTGTCGCTAGCGGTCCGCATGCGTAAAAAAATACCCGTCCGAAATGTGTTAATACACCTGTAAAGGAGCCTAAAAAAAACTTTTTCACATTGCTTAAATAATAATATCTAGCGACAAATTGTTTTTTAGAGACAACAAATGCTTTTCTTCCATTTTAACGACGATTGAGGCTTTAGACGCACAAGATTTACTGCGTGATTAGTGTGGTTGGTGTGAAATCGTCACCGAAAGAGCATCTGAGTAGAATTCAGAAGAGAATGTGTTGGCAAAAGTGGCATGCACATTCCTTTTAAAAAAGGTGACCTTAAAAGGTGACGCTATGGCGCTCCCCTCACTAATAGCACTTCCATTTAATGGTTGAAAGTGTTAAATTTTTATTAAAAAAGTTAAGTAATAACAGTTGCCATATGAAATAAACAGGCTTTTGACAGATCTGTATCCATCAAGTATGTATGGAGTAATTTTTCCTGGAATTTTTTCAAGAAATCTATTTTATACAAATAGTGCAGTAAATACAAGAAATATTTTATTATTCTTTTGAATACCATACTCTATTCGTATTATGTATAAGAATATGGATATTTCTTTCACTATTTAATATTCTCAGAATACTGTTTCTATAAATGGTAAATATAATATTTTAAATTGAAAAAAACAACCATTTTTGAAATTTTCTAATTTTTTTATTTGAATTCCTATTTTTTTTTACTTGACACTAACACCTGTTATACTTTCATGTATTGTTGTTTAATTTAAATAATGTATGTATTACTAACTTTAAAATTTCATTCACACATTTTGTCAAAAAATATACATTTTTATATATATACCGGACATTTAATTATTAAATGTCTGTATATACCGGCTTGAAAATAATACTCCCGAGATGAAAATAATATTGTGCCAAATATTATTTTAAATAAAAATTAAGTTAAGAATGGTCCTCCAAGGGGGATATTCATTCCAATCATAAAGACACAATTCAAAATAATTTCAGAATTCACAACTAAACTGAACACCGTAAGCCTTATTTTACGAGAAGCCAGAAGCTCCTTTTAAAGTAAGAAAGGCATATCAAAGTCTGACTCATTAATATCACTAACATACAGGTATAATAACGTCTTCAGTACGAAATTCATCTTTAACAGCACCATTTCAATTGTTGTCAACAGGTATACACAATTTTTAGCCAAACATACTTTTTCCCAATCCATTACAATATGTTAAATGAAATCAAAAACATTTGTATATATGTACAGATAAAAAAATAAAAATCTAAATGCGCCAGTTTTATGAAGTTATATAGAGCATACGAGACTTGGGGATAAATACTAAGACTCAAAATTAAAATATATTTTTATTTAATTTTTATTTCTAATGCCTACTATCACAAATGTTAGGTAATTTATATGGCATTTTTAACACTTCCGCGATTGGCACACGGACTGTGTCACTGTCGATAATATCCATCTACAGTTCGGCACACAGTTGTGCCAGCGCAACACCCCAGATTTATATTGATTTTCGATATTCTAATCCTACAGATTTAAAGCTCAAAATTTTTATTATTCTTCTATTGACATCTATCTTAACCATTGTTGTCAAGCAATTTTTTCATCAACCCCGACCCTAATTATACTCGGACAGTCTGCCTCATAAAATAATACGGGAAAATCCGTTTGAGCTATTTCTCCGCCGTGGTGTCCGTACCACATCCGGGCAAAGGGTTAAGTTTGATTAGTTTAGGATGAGAATGATCAGACTAGGAACCGAATTTGCGAAGATTCTGAAAAATATAAACAACTTGAAAAGTTGCCTAAACTATGTAAATGTAGATTCGTTAGGAAACTAAAATATATGTTTAATTTCCAAAAAACAAAATGAAACGAGTATTTATCCCCAAAGCGGTAAGTCAATATTAGCATAAAGTAAAATGAACAAAAGTGGGTACTTCAATACTTTGAGTAGGAATGCTACAGACACATTGGAATAAGCAGCTTTTACATATGCACCACTTTCGGAGTTGTTTTGCCCCACAGCCAGTTTAGCAGCACGGTGGACGCACTCTGGGTATCTCGAGCTAAAAAAAGTACAAATAAAAACATCAGAATTACGTAATTTTTAATTATTTATTTATTCTAAAGATTCTTCTTCTTTTTCTGCTTGGTGTAGGCCTTGTGCCTGTTTTTAAAAGGGATTAGCTTCCTGCGACGTTGATTCCTAGCTGTCAATCCATCTCTTTGGTGGTCTGCCCGGGAGCTGTCTACCATGGGGTTAGCATTATTATAATTATTATTTGTAAAGAAAATGTTTCGAACTTACTCAATGTAAAATGGGCTTCCCTTAATCTGGCCGCTGCCTCCGGCGGGAGATTCTGGACATCTCTCTGGAGCAATTCCATTTGTCTGTTTCGATGTTCCCTGTCATCCTTCAATCTGATGTCTCTCATATGTCCCACCTTGTGTAGCTGAGACAATCTACAAAACACATCAATGTAAATTTTAAAAATCTTTTCAAGAATCGCGACAAGACAAAGGACGGTTACTGAGGCGTAAAAATAATAATTAATAATAAGTACAATTCATTACTTAATGCAAAAACCTCGCTAATAAACATTTGAATCACCAGGATTATTTGAATTTCAATACTTACAGAAGATCAAAGGATGTTTTTCACTTACTTTGTTTCTAAGGACTTGGCGTCTTCCGGAGATTCCCCGGACCTTTCTTCCGAATGTCTTTCGCTCGGCAACTGAGGTTTGCTCGAAGCTTCTAAATCCGTAACTTCCGACCTCTGTCCTTCCTTATCCTCTGCGGTGCCGGTTTCACTTTCCGATGTTCTCGACTGGCTGGAACTTCTCTTGCAACGTAATTCCTCATTGGCCCTGATCGCATTAGACAATTTCAGTTGTAAAGTATCCCTCTCTTCCAACAATTGCATCAGTTCCACCGTCAGCTCCTCGCAGCGGACATCTCTCTGGTGTAGCATATACAGAGCTAGATCTAGGTCGGCTCTCGGAGTCTTATCGAATGGATCCGAAGGAACTGAGCTTCTAGCAGCGGGAATTTCCGCCCCGGGTTTTGTATCTTCCGCAAATGTCACGTGACGCCCGGCCTTATTCTTGTAATTTTCTTGCAAATGTGAAATAGCTAGTTCTTCGTACGCTTCGGTTTGAGAAGCCAAATTTTCTCTCTGGGTTACAATTTCAATTTCCTGAGTCTCGAGAGCTTTCCTCATCCCTCGCATTTGTGCATCGCTTTCCGCAATCTGCGATTGTAGTTCTTGAACTTTCATATTCGCGCTCTTGCATTCGTTGATCTTTGTCTCCAATTGAATTTCCAAAGCCTCCGTTTTATCCCTCAATTCGGCGATGCTCTTTTCGTAAGATGTTCTCTCTTCGTGGAATGCCAGCCTCATGTTGGCAAGTTCCGCATCGTGCTCGTGGACCGTATCAGAAATCTTATTTTCAGCCTCGAACAGCTGCTGCCGAATGACCTCATAGTCTGAATCTTTATTATTTATGGTAACGTTATATTCGTACACTTTTCTGTTGAAGTTTTCCTCCAGTTGTTTTATATGTAGAACGGTCTCTTCTAGACTTTTATCTTTCACAGATATTATGTGTTCGTACTCGATCAGTTTTTGACTTCCAGATCTCAGTTGTTCCAACTCCCGATTCAACAGAACCACTTCACTTTCCTTATCTTTCAATAAACTTTCCCAATGTTCTTTATCTGTTAAACAACTTTCCCGTTTCTCTTGCTGTAAATCATTTGCACTACACAAGCTCAGGTACTTGTCCTTTTCGTGAGTAACTTTCTGTAATTGCTGTTTAGTTTCTTCGAGAACTATATTGCACTCCGTATACAAGTCGTTGGAATGTCCGAGCTGAGTTTCCAGTATTTTATTCGCTTCCCCGAGTGACTGTTCAACATTGGCAAACTCAGCTTCGCGCATAGCTAAATGTTGTTTCCACATCTCCGCCACTTCTGCTCCCCTTTGATCGATAGCGTCTGTAACGTTGTTTCGTAATTCGGCCAAATTTGAAAGGAGTGTCGCATTTTCCGAATTGAGTTTATCTATATTGTCTCGCAAATTCTTAGCGTCGGCTTCGTAAGAGTTAACCTTTTCTTTCAAAGAAATTATTTCGACAGTTTTCTGATCTAATTCTTGGGTCAAATTGTGAATTTGATCTGTAAATCTTATGACTTGCTTCGTTTCGTCGCTGATATTTTTATCATTAAGTTTCCTCAAAAGATTATCATATTTTTCACTGAGCTCTTCATTTTCGTAAGATATTTTTATTAATTCAGCTTTACAAGCGGCTTCTTGGGCAATTATATCCTTATGAATCATTTGCAACTCTTCATTATCTTTACGAACAGAACTGAGCTCCAACTCCATTTTATCTTTTTGCGTGGCCATTTCGTTGAATTTCTCTTGGAATTCATAGTACTCTTTCACGAGAGATTCGAGCTTTTCTTTTAAATCTGTATTCTCGAGTAAGAAGTACTCATTTTGATTTTTGGACTTGAGCGAGTGTTCTAGCTCCTTTTTCAGTTCTGAATTTTCTTTTACGCCGGTCTCTAGGTCGGCTTTGAGGATTTCGTGGGCTTTATTCAATTCATCTAACTGTTCTTTTAAGCTACTAATTTCCAAAGACTGAACATTATTTGATACAATACCTGATTTCAAATTGTCACAATATTCTGTGATTTCTTTTAGATTTGCATTCAAATCATCGTTTGCCGATTTTAACTCTGACAGTTGAAGCGATTCGTGAACTTTTAATTTTTCGATTTCTTCATTAGCCGCATTATAGAGTTCGTTGATTTCGGAAAGTTTGACTCTCAAAGTTTCATTTTCTGACTTCATCTCGGTTAATTCGTTCGATTTTTGATTTCTGAGTCTTTCTAAATCTAACTCCAACGATTTAGATTTGTTTATCGATTGTTGCTGTTCTTCTATAAAGGCTTGCAGTTCTTCATTGTCACCTTCGAGATCCTGAATTTTTTTATTCAATTCATTTATTTGACTAGGCGAGATTCCAAAATCTACGGCGTCTCGAGACTCAGGTTTGGGAGCGGACTCGACTTTCGGTCGTTCGACAGTATCACCTTCATCAGAAAAGTTGGAATCCCATTCCAGATTCTTAATTCTTTCATTTAAACCTTTATTTTTAGACATGCAAATATTCATTTCAATATCTTGTCTTTCTTTCATTTCCATCAACCTTTCATTCGCTGATGTGAGAATATCGATTCTTTTCAGAAGGCCATCTTTTTCAAGTTTTTCCTTATTCATATCGGCATTCATTTCTTTAATTTTTTCTTCGAATTTTTTTATTTGAGACGCTAGTTCATCTTGTATCGTCATGTCCAACATATTGAAGTCAGATGTAGATTTCACATTTTTCAATTCTTTATTTAAAATATCATTTTTCGACTTGAATTCTTTTAATTTTATGAGGGCTTTTGTTACTTTTTGCTGGCTCAGATTCAATTCAGTTTTCATTTTATCATTTTCTTCGGTTAAATATTGGATTTGGGACTGTAGATCGCGGATTTTACCGGAATCTAAAACAGCCGTGTTCTGACTCGAAGTAGTCTCCGTTATTTGGTCTTCAATAACCACATCTTGTCCTCCCCATCCCCACCCGTCTTCTTCTTCATTCACATCTGGTTTGACTGGCTCATCAGCATGACACAAAAATGTTTTTCTGGGTTGTAAAATTTCTTCATTCACCGGGATTGTATTGTTAGAAGGTGTATTAAGTTCCACCCTTACCGGTTCGGCGGGATCATGTTCAAAGTTACGAATCATGCGTTTGTCTAGATCAGACGGGCCTTCGTATTGCAATTTATCTGCCGGAATAATTTGGTCTTGTAAGAATTTTAAAGCTTCCGCATCTAACGATCGCTGTGACTCGACAGGACGTTCAACATTAGCGAACGTTTTCTGCACGTGTGAGGTTGTAATTTCCGTCTCTATTTCTTCGGGCGGTACAGCATGTTGAGATAGTGACTGAATTGATAGATTTAATTGTATTATCTCGCTTTGGAGCTGTTTGATCGCTAAATCTTTTTCGTTGATGGTATTTGTCAACTGTTCGCAAGTCAATCTGAGCAGCCTTTCAGCCTCCACTGCCTCTGATAACTGAGAGAAACAGGTTTTGAACTGACTATCGAGCTTTTCGATTTCTCTATTCTTATCTCGCAAAGTCGGATCGAGATCCTGCAAACTGTCTCCAAAGTAATTCTTCAGTTGTACTTCCGAAGGTTGAACGACTGCAGCTGCAGTTTTTACTTCTTCGAGACTAGAAATGAGTCTGACAATTTCGAGATCTTTTTCTTTCAAAACTAAAGATAATTCTTCCAGTTTTTTCTCCAAATTTGAAGGTGGAATATTTTTAGTTTGCGCGGCTTCTTCTAACTTGATGAGCGCACTCTCATGCTCCGCCTTGAGAAAGTCGTATTCCGTTTGTAAATCTTTTAGAGTCTGCGACTGCGCGAGCATCTCATCTTGAAGCCTGTCATATTGATCTTTGGACATCCTTCTTTGAGTTTCATAATTACTTATCTGAGAGTGGAAATCCGATTCCATCAATTCTAATTCTTTACTTTTAGTTTTAGAGGCATCGGAATACTCGGCAGATAGCCTTTTCAGGTCATTTTCTAAGTATGCGATGCGTTCATTAGCTTGAATTCTTTCCTCTTCGATGACTTGTAAATTAGTAATGTCCGCCGTTAAACGATTCACCGTGGATCGCGCACTTTCCAATTCGGACTTTAAAGATTTGTTAGATTCGGAGAGAGAATTAAGTTTTTGAAGGAAATCTTGGTTCTCATTTTGGGTATCTCGGAGTTGCTTTTGAATAAGCTCATCGTGCACGATGAGAGCCGCAAGTCTCTTTTCCAACTCGTCTTCGTGTATCGAAGATTCGGAACAAGCGGCATCTTTCTCGTGAAGTTTAGATACCAAACTATCCGTCTTCCTCTCTAAAGACGATCTCCTTTCTTCCATCGTGGACACGCTCTCTTCTAATCGAGATATTCTATCTGTGTGCTTCAGTATTTCAGCTTCGAGATTCTCAATGTATAAATCTCTCTCTTGTATCTTAGCGTCGTGAGCGCATTTGAAATGATCGTACCGTGTTTGTACATCATCTAGTTTCTCGAGTAAATCTGTTATTTCTCGCTGCTTCTCGTGGATTTCATTGTCTAAAATCTCAATTTTAGACAGTGCCATCTGGGTATTCTCTAATTCCTTTTCATACAAACTGTTTTTAGTGATCAAATTCTTATTTTCAAGCTCAATTTGGTCACATTTGGAATCTCTCTCCGAAAGTTGTCCAACTAGCGAGTTATTTGTTCTCTCTAATTCTTGATTACGGAGTACTACAGAATCGAGTTCCATCATAGCGGAAGTATACTGAGACTGCGCAGCTGTCAATTGACTTTGTAGTTCCGATCGCTGTTGTATGGAGGAATCGGTACTCTGTTCGATTGCGGACTGAGCCAAACTAAATTGGGAATTTGCATTATGCAAGTCCTGTTGCAATTTCTGATTGACAAGAGTAAGTTGTTCGTATTCGTTGACTCGCTCGGCCAGTTGACTCTTCAAGTCGGCCGCCTGAGTTTCGAGTTCGGCGCACTGCGCGGCTTTCTTTTTGATGTTGGCGGCAAACTTTTTCAATTTTTCAAACTGTTCTTTGCACTTTTTATCTAATGAGGAATGTTCTTCCCGCAGCTTCAGCTCGTTGGCTTCGTGAGCCGAACAAGTTTGTTCCAACTGACTAACTTTACTTCGGAGCGCATCCCTATTGTCTTGTTCTTCTTTTAAACTGTTTTTCAATTTGTCATATTCTATGGATTCCTTGCGTAATTGTAGTTTTATTTCGTGAATTTCTTCATCTTTACTGGAACACTCGGCATTAAGGCTGAGATAATCTTTGTATTTCTCTTCCTTTTCAACCAACAACATGTTCAATTGTGACTGGTTACTGTTTACGGTCACTTTCAAGTCTGCAATTTCAGATTGATGATCTAACAGCCGCTCGTTTAGTAATTCTTCAGAAGCGGATAATTTTTCCACTTCTGATTGCAATTCCCTTATTTTGATTTCATTTTCTGAAATAACGCCTTGCAACTGAAGAACCTTATTCTCGAGTTGTTTAATCGTATTAAGATATTGCGTACCTCGCGTTTCTTCATTTTCAAATTGAGCTACACTCGATTTGAGCGTATTGATGACAGAATCCAATTGACTTATTTGAATTGTGAATTCTTCTATTTCTTTATTTTTATTACTGATAACATCGTCAAATGTATTAATTTTCTTTCTCAGTTGTTCGTTTTCCGAACTCAAATACGAAACATCATTTTCTTTCGATTTTAGCCCATCATCTAGTAATTTGAATGTAGCTTCCTTGTCTTTTAAGTCTTCAGAGAGTATTTCCCTTTCTTCGCTCAGTTTAGTGAACTTTTCCCGGAAAATAACCAACTGTCCGTCTAAGGAATCTCGTTCTTCTTTGATGTGTGTCAACTGTTCATTAAGAATTTCATTATCCTTAAGCGCTTTAAGCAAATCATCTTGCGAAGCAACCGTACTCGGAACCTGCTTATCTTTTAACTCGGCTAACTCGGAAGAGAGACGATCAATTTCAATTTCTTGCTGTTTATTAATATTTTTTAATCTCAAAATTTCTTTTGTCAATTTCTTGGAGTCCTTAGCTGTTAATTTAACATTTTCTGATGATTCTAATTGAGCTGATGACTCTCTAACCTGAATGTCTATCGGACGATCCGAATCTTTCGATAATTCCGCAGTTTTCTTTTCGGTGGTAGGCGGACTCTCAGCAGTTTTGACATCAGTTTTCATATTTTCGTCAGAAAACAGTTTCTTGATTTGCTCCAATAGAGCGCGATTTTCCTGTTTCAATTCATCGATATTGTTGCTAATGGCCAGATTTTTGTCTTCCTCGGATCTCAGGGCTTCGGAAACATTTTGGCATTTTAATTTCAAAGCTTGGCAGTTTTCTTCCAAATTATCTTTTTCTCGGAGAAGTTCTTCTAATCTCGATGATAGTGAAATATTTTCGTTCTTCAATATGTCCAATTTCTGCATCACTTCGTGTCTCTCTTGGGTGAACAGATCTATCTTAGCTTGCAGTTCGGAGCTTTCGGCACTCAGCATCGCAGAGCTATCTCTTCTGATGGCATTCTCGAGAATGTTAGAATGACTCGGGAACTCTTTATTTTCCGAACGAGCGCCATCCAAACTCTTCTCGTACTGTTCGATTTCCATCTTTTCTTGGGTGGTCAGCGATTCCACCATTTCGATAGATTCGGCGGAGCTCACCTTCTCGGCGCTCAGTTTTTCCAGTCTATCGATCAGGTCCATATTTTCTTGGATATAGCACTCTAGCTTATTGTTGAGTTCCGTTTTTTCTTTGTTTAATTCTTCTATATTTGACAAAAAATTGTTTTTCTCCGCCTTCAAACCCTCAATTTCTGAGAGAATTTCTTTATTTTTATTCGACAGCACGTCCAGCTCCTCTTCTAACTGCGCAGATTTGAGCTCGGCCGAGACATGCTCATTTTCGAAGAAGGTCAAGTCGGACACTTTATCCTCCAGGGCAGAAATTTGTCGTTTTAGACTATGGAGCTCTGAAAAAAAGTACAACATTCGTAAGTAATAAGCGCCAGAATCTTCGATTTGCCACTCATATTAGAAAATACAAATATTATATTTCGAGTGTGTCATATTATGACCAAATTAAAATGTCCAATTACCTTGCACCATGTCAAACTTCTGAGTTTCTAGATCTGCAATCGCCTTCAGTCTTTCCTCGGCAATATTTTCCATTTCCATAAGCTTTGCATGCAATTGTGAATCAGAAACTGTAATAGGTCAAACAATTTATAAAATGTTGAAATTTAGGGATGAGAATCGGAATCGTAACCTTAGTAGTCAGTATACCCTCCGCAAAATATTTTTGTTTTCGAATAAGCCTCGTAAAAAGAGTTTTTCACTATAAATAACAATGCCTTTTGGTTTTTGCAGATAATCTACTAAATGAAAAAAAAATAAAGACCTGTTCTAAATAGTTACTGACTTTAGTTTAAAAACAGATTTTTATTATATCCCTTCCTCTATAGTCGACATGTATGTTAAAGGTGATAAATAAGGCTCATACGTGACCCATCGTGCATGGTATACATGTTCTCAGGTTTATGGCCTTATATCTTAACAAATTCATACAATTTTTAATTGAAAATAACTCAAACACATGGTCTAAAAACATATTTCGAATGACATCTCACAAACATTTATAAAATAGTTTAAGAAATCAGATCTCAGAATGTAACATTTCCACAATCCGAGTTTTAAGTTTGTAATCCACAGAGTAATTGATCTATTGGCAACGCAATATAGAGCAGACAGAGTGGTTTGTTCAGTTTGTAAGGAGCAATATTATTATAAACAATTATTTTTTTCTCAGTACATATGTATAAATACTGAGGTGTTGACAAATTTATTCAAAAAGATATTGAGGGACATTGTACATTGAAATTTTTTAAATATTATTCTCTGGCACAGCTCCTTAGCTATTGCGCTTAAATAAAAAAGACAGAGAAAACTTTAATCAATACAATAATGAGATAAATAAAATCCTTAAAAAATTGCTTAATTTTGCAAATAATAAAAGGTTTATCACCTCTGCCGCTGTCATAGTCAACCAGGTGCAGCTGAAGGTTTCCCTTCTCTTCTTCCAACTCGGCGATCTTTTGAGTCAACGCAGCAACGTCACTTTGCAAACGAACCATTTCAGAATTGCTATCGGAAACTTTACTAAAATCATCGATACTCTTTTGCATCTGCTTCACCTTGGCTTTATGGGAAACTTTGACCTTCAGCATGTTTTTATTTGCCTCGGCCAGTTCTTTAGTAAGCTTGGTAATTTCATCGCCGGCCACTTGGAGCTGTTGCTCGACCGAATCTTGGCTCGTCTCCGAATTTCCCGGTGCGCTTAGAGATTCTTCTAGAGCCAGTGATGAGGATTCTATCATTTCTTCATCTTTGGATAACTCTTTTTCAATAGGTTTATCTACAGATAGAGTGCTAGCCGAAATAGACGAATTATCAATAATTTCTTCATTGCTAGTATTAGCTATCAGTCCTTTTAGTTCGATACATTCGGTTTCTTTTTTAAAGAGGAGAACTTCTTTTTCTAGAACTTGCTTATTCAGAGATTGAATTATTATTTCCAGGTTATGGAGAGAATCGTGCAATTCTTTGTTGCTCGGTTCCTTGGCATCGCCGGGTTTTGCTGTAACATCGGTTTTGGGTTGAGTTTTGTACTTCTGGGAGCCTTTAGGTTTGGGGACAGCTTTTCTTTTCTTGGCCGGTTTAGGAGAATCATCTCTAGCTTGTTTCGATGGCGACAGACTCTGTTCTTTATCTTGGATCGCAGCCGGGTTCATTTTTTCCTGCAATTCGATGTTAGACTGTCTGAGGACGGAATTGAGTTTTTCTAATATTTCTATTTTTTCACTAAGAGCGTTCATTTCGTTTATTTCAGCGCTTCCCTTCTCTTCGTGCGCCGCAGAGTCACCCTCGGCAGATTTGATTTTCAAACTTAATTCGTCGATAGTTTTCAAATTGTCCGCGAGGTCTATTGTCATTTGATTTATTTCGGATTCCTTTATAGCCAGCTGTTCTTCTAATTGGTTATTATGAACACTAAGATTGAATCTTTCAGTTTCCAATATGGTGTTGGCTTCCTCCAAATATATGACTCTATTTTTACTAATTTCTAATTCATCCATTATTGCTTGTTTTTCCAATTTCATCTTACTTTCCATGGACGCAAAGTTCTCTTGCATTTTATGCATTTGTTCTTTGGTATCATCCAACAAATCGAGAGTATTTTTGCCTGAAATTTCATCAAAAACATTCAATTAAACAGGCTTAAATCAAACATAGCTTAAATTATAGATCAATGGTAGGTCTATGTATTTACCTTTTTTACTAAGATCAGCGGACATTAGGGTTATCGCTTTAGTTTTGGAATCAATAACAGAGTCCTTTTCTTTGCATGTTTCTTGCAGATCAAGGATGTTTCCCTCCAGGAATGTGATTCTATTTCTTAGTTCATTAATGATTTTAGGTTCGACAGTTTCTTCGAGTGGCGTTGATAATTTTACTTTAGTCTGGGTAGTCTGAAAATTCACAAAATAATGATCGAGTTGAAAAAAATATACATAAAAGACAAAATCAAGTTTACTTTTTCACCAAGAGGACATCCAAAAAGAGATTTTAAATAATCGGACCCGCGTACCTGCAAAATTTCAGCAGATTGATTTTGACTCTCTTCGAGCTGTTTTTGAATTTTGGCTAAGGCTACTTCCAATTCTTTTTCATTTTTAGCTCTCTCCGCAATCATCGCTTTGCGTTCCTTTATCTGTTGATGAAGCATCTTCGTAACCTCTCGACTGGGAGTTTTTACTTTGGTTCCAACCTCTGATATAAAGAAGGACATTAACAAAAAATTAATTCATTTCATTTTTTAAAAAAACAACAAAATTTCAAGTGAAATATACAGCAAAATCTAATTGTTACATTTTCTAACTTCTTACACAGAAAGATTATATTCCCACTTAATCCTTCAAATAAATCAACATTTTTATACCTCGATTTCACATCACCCGTAGAATATGTAACCATGTTTTTACAACAGTAACAAAAATATTTACTCATTCACATTATGGTAATGATTTTGTCTATGCCAATTTAAAACTAGTGAAAAACGCAGCTAAACAGACTTTCTTTACTTGAGTCTCAGTAAGATAAGCAAAAATAAAATGAATTATCAAACATTTTTGGAGCCGTAAGTTTAAATTTTACCGTGACCCAACTCCAAAACAAAATAATTGCAAAAAAGTTGTGTTGACCTTTTCAATGCACGGCTTCTACCATATTTTATCAAAGACTGATTTTCATTGAATCATTATATGTATAAAATCGACATATTACAATTGGCCCTGCGAGCACAATCCCTTATTGATGTTTACGCTTTGCACTTATTTACCAAGTAACAACTCTCAATAAAAATGGATGAATTAAAATTACAGATAAAAATTACAAGTGGGTTCAAATTGTAATTTTATTACATGCCTTTTTCTGTAAATTGCGCGATATTAATGATATTTTTACACGTAGTTTAGTACCATCAGCAGTAGTTATGGGCAATACACTTACCGGCAGACTTGTGTGGAACACTCAGAATAGTAGGGGAAGCGGTGGATATGGCAGGATTCACTTGGGTGGTAGAGGTAGATGATACAACATCCGAACTAACATCGGGGACAGGAACATTCATGGCTTCAAGGGGCACTTCAGGAACTACTACAGGTGCAGTCGATACTGAAAAAAATAAAGCCAAGACATTAAAACCACAAAACATGTAGAGGTAAACCTTGTGCAACGCCGGCATCTCTCGGAAGGGAACCACGGTGTAAAAAGAACACAAATACATATAATAGACGATATAAGGTTAGGTTCCGTACCAAAATTCTAATGACAATCTAGCATGTTTATTTAATACATAGCCTATATATCGTAGTCGTACAGGAGAAAGTGACCAAATAACAAAACGTAAAATGTTCAGGAGAGCCATTTAAGTCACTTCTGCTTGGCAAGAAAATAAACATCAATGCAGTTAGTCATTTTTAACAAGTCAATATAATACTTCCATGTTTAAAATCGCTTTGGGATTTTTTCCAGGGCAATATTAAGCTAGTAAGATATTAGATAGTTAATAATCACGTTTTTGTAAAAAATGCACTTGGTCACTTTCTCATGCATACATATCGCGCAGTCCTTTCAAGAACGTCATAAATCAAAATATGTACTTGATTTTTCAGGAGAACGTTTTTAAAGTTTAAAAATATAATACAATGTATTAAAAATAAATATCAAGCCACTTTTTGAACTTTTTACTGTGCAACAGATCTTTTTAGATAAAATCTGAAGGTTTTTTTCTTCATTTGAAAAATATTTAGTATTTTAAAAAAATAACTAAACAATACATTTTATTCAAAATGCAAAAACAACACTTTCTGCCCTGTAGCGGGTAAATATTAAGTTAAAAATATGCCTCTTTTGCTGGGATATAGTACATTTTCTGGGCATTCCGAAAACACGCACAACTGAAAATTGACGATTTTCGATTTATGACGTTCTTGAAAGGAGTGAGCGATATATATATATATATCCAAAATAAATTGTAAATGTATTTATCAAATAATGTTTCAATACGTATACAGATTGAAAAATCTCTTGATATTGTTAATGATTATTTTTAAATAAATATTAATTCACCAGTTCATCGGCACAAAATTAAATTCTCAGTCTTTTTTTGAAAAAAGTATATAATTTCATTTGCTTTGATTATTACTTATTTTTTTGCCAAATCATAGCACAAGGGTGAATGGCAGCAGTGATACTACGTATGACATTTGCTCTTCGATTGATATTTGTCTCGCAGAACTCATCTGTTAACTTTTCTATAGAAAAAAGGATACGAAACAGATCGGCCATCGGTTTTCCCTGCATTTTCTTTCTAATCCTCTTTTTCTTCTTCTTTGGGATTTTATGATTGCGATCTAATTCCTCCATTAACTCTTCAAATTCTCGATTAGGAAAACTCAACGGCCGGCACCAACCTAATTACGGCGTAATTGTGAATTGGCGTAAGTCAAACCAACGCAAAACGAGGTTCACCTGCACATATGTTTTTGCATTTGAATTGTTTGGTATTTTGAAAGGCTTTTTAAGTTAAGGAATACCTGATGGAACGGGGGCATTCTTCAGTTTAGTGCCTTTGGCACGATCGCGAATTCGGGCTAACTGGGAAACGCACTTTTCCATCTTCAACCGGGATGATGCGATTTTCTGCGTGCGGGCGGCTTCCTCCGCTATCACCATCTCTTTTAAATGTGAGATCATCACCTAAAACACGACAAGCCCGGTTGTAATGCATGCGCCAACAGGTTGAGATAGGGAATATAGCACTAGCTTGTGTATTTGTATCGGGCTGTGATCCCGTGGTTAGTATCGTGGACTCTTGAGTCAGAGTTTCTCAGTTTGAACCCACTCTACCACAATTTGATACCTATTTCTAATAATGAGCTGCGTAGGCTCACGGAAATACTATGAAATTGAAGTATTTTTGTAAATAATAAAAACATAAGAATATTTATATTTTTTTTAGATATAAAAAAATGAGACAGTGCTAATTTATAAGAGTTTGTCGAGACTAGGAGGGCGAGGTAAAATTATTTTATTAATTTATTCAGCAGTCACTTAGTAAAATTTATCCATGTTTAATTTAAGTTTTGCTTGGTAAATACCACCATTTCTTAACATCTATTGTTACACGTGTTTCGATGCATTCCGCATACGGTGTTTGAAAATGATGCAGAATGCATCAAAACACGTATCAAAATAGATTTTGAGGTAATTAATAGTGGTATTTACTAAGTAAAACGTAAATTAAAAATGATTTTTCTCTGATTTGTCGACTTCTCACCATGGGAGTTCAAACTTAACTTACTAACTAGTTTTTTTTTTATCATTTAAGTTTTTAAAGTTGATACATATGTAAATAAATATATAACAGCTAGGAGAAATACTATAAAATGTGCATAGCGATCAATGGAATGGCAAATGTTTGGCATAAGTCTGAGAGATAAAATTAACTGAAAACATAAAAAAAGAGGAGTAGGTTGATCATAAAAAAGATGGGCTGATGACATAATTCCTGTCGCCGGCAAAATTGGACAAGAGTGGCCCAAGAAAGAGAAGCGTAGAAAAATGTGGAAGAGGCATCCAGCAGTGGAGAGATGGCTGAAGAAGAGAAGAAGATGAGAAATACTACAGTAAAACATTTAGCCTACATACAATTGTAGCACTACAAACATATGCTACGATTGTAATATTCACACAATTTTGTTGTGGTAGGTGTTAAATGTAGCGTTCATTGATATAATTGAACGATACATTTCTATGATTATATTGTGTGAAGTTAACTACAGGAAGTATGGAAAATATAGCCAATGTACTGGATGTAACATACATGGCAGCTCTCACGACCTTCAGACTACCTAATGTAGCATTTTACTGTGTTGAGCCACACACTACCTTCGACACCTACATAGTTTGTACGAAAACTAAAACGAATCTAATAAATATAAATCTGTGTAACTTCATATGAAACAAAGCGCTACATTAAGCGACCTTGAGGTAGTATTCACGGAAATCATCTTCTTCTAACCCTTATCTGCACCCATTGGTGCATAGGGCACTGCATCATATAGATGCAGCGCTATCTTGATCGTTAACACATGAAGGAAAGGTGTAAAGGATCAGCCCTCTGTTTCAGGTACCAGTCCAGGGTAATAATATTAAATAAATATTAGAGTGAAAAATAACTTAATATATTTATTGAACCCCACCCTGGGGATCGTACGGTAGCCAAGCGTGCTGACCATTACATCACGGAGGCGGATTTCCTTCACGGAAATAGCACCGCATAAATTATCAAAACTTAATATTATTTTTAATTTCATTTCATGGTTACAAACTGTGTTGACTCATCGCAAACTTAATGGGATAAAGAAAATCACTGACCTGTTGCTGAGAAAATCTTTCATTAAGATCGTCCATTTCAGCGACGTGAGAACTCTGAGATGACATCGCAGAACTATGGGGGTTCGGACTTTTATCGACTTCTTCATCCTCGCCAGGCCCAGGGCCAGCGGGGTCGTTTTCGGACATTGTTATCGAATCAATCTATTACCGGAAGACACTAGAAGCGAATTCATAAAGAAAAAAACAATTAGAAATTCGTTTCAAACCTCAGAATTCGGTGTAGGTGCAGAATAAGGTCATTGGTGTTCACATTTTCATTTTAACGTAACCGTAATTGTATACATTTCAAACCTTACTAAACAAATCATATTTATACACACAACAAAACGTATTCTTTTGTACAAAACCTAAAAATACAGTATTTTTCGAAAATATATATATGGAATGACGTAGTTCATAACATTGCGAAAATACTAATTGAAGCCATTCAAGCAACTAAAAACAAGATAAATACTTACAAATTTTATTTTCTAGCAAAGAAATTAACATATTATCAATATAACAGATAGAGTTTAAGCGTTTAAACGCATAATATTTTCCGATCATTTGTTATTTTACTCTGTCAGATTCCATATTGCCAACACGTCAGTGTAATTCAGTGTTGCAATATATTGTACACAGACTAACTATTTATATAATATTGTAGTATTGATATTACACAATACTCATTTTCCCCTGTTCGTATCACAAAATCTATCCCATTTTTTTCACTAATATCCAGGCTGAATGGGGTGAATAGATATGATAAAAAATGATTTCGATGAAAATAGATGAATTCTATTTCAATGAGAATGTGCTATAACATATTATGGTCATCAATACTAGTTTCTGAAATTTAGTACCGTTTTTTTCAATCATGGGTTGAGGTGTAAGCACATTAAATATAACAATTTTAATAGCCAAGTGGGGTGAATAGAAATGATATATTTACATACAGCAGACCCCCCTATAACGTTAAGATAGGTACAGCGTTATCAGAAGGGACGTGATAGGGAAGTTAATATTCTTAGATTGTATTTAAATTTTAAATGACTTATTACATTCATTTCCGCTAGTTAAAATGTAAAAATTAAATTTAAGACATTAACCCTTTATAAAATTCCTTAAGATAAAGAGGTACCTATGTCAACGTTGTAGGGGGTGTTACTGGGAATTAATGTCCTCCCCTCAACGGGCCACAGTAAAATAGTCAAAAATTGACCGGTCCGCGGCAATTAAAAGGTTAAAGACAACTATTTTATGTTTTGCACATAGAGCGGGAATAAAACAGCAAATAGGTTTTAACCGTTTTATTGTTTTTTTCCACCAAGATTAACGTATTTCTGGATTTGGTCGAATCAATTCTGGAACCAGTTGTTTCACTTGTAGTGATGCAGTCGAAATTACGTTTATGAAGACGTTGACTGTTTCTTCTGGCGACTGCAACTTTTGACCATGCTGCCCATTCTTGATATTCGGGAAGAGGTAAAAAAAATGTTGAGACTTCGTTTGGGTTTAGGTCGGGACTACAGAGAACGGCCCAGCAATTTGACGTTTTGTTATTCTAAAATTCAATTGTCTTGCGAGCTGTATGCCAACTTGCATTTTCTTGGTGGAGGATGTTTCTTTGTTGGTTTTTAGAAACTCTTAGATGACTTCCAGCAAACAGATTATTGTTTCCCAATCGGCATAAACAATTCTTCAATTTTGCACAGGAATTGTTGGTACATAACCTACTTTTGAGACTTATGTCGCTACCGTCTTTTTGGACAAACTTCGAGAACGAATTAATATTATAAACTTGGAATACCCAAAAGACTATCAAAAGTTTATTTTTGGGTTCATGAGTAAATTTAAAATTTACCATCATCACTGAAGATGCTGTACACATTTTTAGAGATTTCTGCGTTGAAACAGTCAGGAGTTTTTTTAACATCAATAGACTCTAGCTTCTTTCTTTTCTTCGGTCAACAGATGCGGTATTCAAAGAGAATAAAAATTTTTTAGTAGTGAGAAACAATTCTTCATGTTTTTTTTTTCAATTGGGTGAAAAAATAGATTTTTGAGAAACAAAAAACATTATAATAAATAAATAATTTATAATAATAAATAATTGATAAACAAGAAATTATACTAAATAGAATTGAAACAAAAATTCTTGGAAGCAAGTTTAATTTATTAATGCATTATTATTATTTACTTAAAATGAAATTATAATGACTAGTAACTATATAAAGATATTTATAAAAATTTAAAAACTTACACATGTACAATGAGAAATAAATAAAGTCACCCAGACTGTCTGATCCTGCGATGAAACAAAAATTCTAGTGATGAAATGAATACATATAAATTAAATACACAACAAAAGTATTTCAATTATTTCATATTTGAACTGTTATTTTGTGCTCAATTTATTGAAAAACTTTATTTTCCTTTATATACTAAAATAACAAATATATAGATTTTGCCGCATTTATTTTATTTGACCAGTGACCGGGTCCTTGCCCAAAAAATATTGCCTTGCTACTTTTAACTATTAAAATAACAAATTCTTATGTATTTAAGAACAGTGTCCATAGCTGGTTGCTCTCATTGGTAGAGACAAAGTATTGTATAATCAGGGATTGGTTAGACACCGGGTTTGATGTTTATAGTTATTCATGTTCTATTATATAATGAAAGTATTGTAAGTACTTATTAACATATAACTGCATATTTCAGCCGAATATGGCTTGGCCTAAAGAGCTGAAATACACATTATAACAATGATGTTAAAAAACAATATAAATAAATAAAGGAAGACTTAAATTTAGACTAAGATGTATAGAAAAGAATAATATATATATTTTTAAATAAACAGATATTATTTATTTGACTCTTCCTTAACAGAATTTAATTTCAGAGCAGCGGGATTATGACCATTTTGTAGAACCGCCGTAAAATTATTGATGGCATCTGCCAACCTCGTGTTGGTCAGGGCCACTTCGCTTAGAACATTAGAAATCTCACCGCTACTAATCTGTTTGGTTACTAGACTGTTAATGGCCGTGGCCACCGAGCAATTAGACCTGGCCACTTCACTCAGTGAGCGCACGAGCGCCTCGTTGCTTCGAATTTGTTTCTTGACCAGAGCGGAGTGGTGGGTGATGATGTCGTTTATGGCAGCCACCTTCTTGCGACTGGCATCGTTCTCCGATGTGGATGACGGCGGATGGACGGGGCGGAGAGGCGGAGAGTCGGGTTCGTCCACCTCACCGGCTCCGGATACAGCGGGATCCTGATGGCTCACGGGCGGTGGAACTACGGAGGGCATCTACGGGTTCAACACACAACTTTTATTATCAAATCAATCCATTCTCCAAGACACCGTATAAGTATGCCACTTTAAGAAATTTCTGTAAATATTGTAAAATACGGGTAGGGATCAAAAATTTAATCTTGAAATATTTTCAACTCCAGAAATAATTTACATTTCAGTTTACTTATTTAAAATGGTAAAACAAGTAGAAATGACACTGTATAGAATGAGGCAATCATACATTATTATCAGATTTTTTAAAGATATGTGCGATAATCAGAAATCATTTAATTACAAAGCAATGTTACATTTGTTTTTGAGAATCCCGGTTCTAGTAAGGCCGGAAGTCCCGAGACGACACAGGGATCCAGCAGCGCCAGGAGCCGCTCTTCGGAGCCAGTCAGGGCCGGCCGCGTCGGTGCACCGGCACCACCACCCGCGTACAATGCCTCCCTGGCCTTTTGCTCAACATTTGCTTTAAAATGCCAAAGTGCCTGAAATCAATACAAAAATTTTATAAATTTGTCAACCCTTGAAACTTGCTACGTTTTAGGAATAATTTTACTTATCCACAATAAATTGATATATGTACAGTAGAATCCCTTCTCATCAGCCTTTAGCTAGTCTGCTACTCTGGTACATTTGACCATCAACAAAAATCCATAGCCGACTTTTTTCAAAGTAGTTTTTTTTTTACTATAGGCTACCTTTAATTTTAAATATATGTATGTATGATTTTCAATAAAGAAGAGTATTTCTCAAATTGGGTGATGATCGCCCCCTTGTGGGCGTTCTAGAAGACTTTTACATGGCATAAGAAGCCCAAAGAGAGAGATAGAAGTACTAAGAAGTAAGATATATATTTTTATTTCTTCCCTCTTTCTATGATGGGACATTCTGGTCATTTTATTTTCCCCTTTGACGAGAAACTTTGATAGGGGGGTGCCAGACTAAAAAAGTTTGGGAACCTGTGATGTAGAGAATATTACATTATCATTTTTGATTTGAGAGATTGTTTATTTTACTGCAAATCTGTATTTTTCTGTATTTTCTGATAATCCAACCTTTTCGACCATACCCCAGTCCCAAAGGTGACGGATTAGAGCATTGTTCCACAAACTTTGTGCCGCGGCACACTGGTGTACCGTGGTTATTATTTGTTGTGCCGCGGAAAAAAGTCTAGTTTTGTGAAAATAACACAATTGCTCCAAATTTTGATTGCCTGTTCTCAGTTAATTAGGCTCACATTTCGCATAAAACATAATATGCTAAATATATTACTAATATGGTAAATATACACCTCTGAAATTTCTTAATTTGGTAGGTGTACCTTGAATAGAAAAAGTTTGAGGAACACTGGATTAAAGAAGTTCTACTTTATATGCAACTACATTAAACATGACAATGAATTTTCCGAACTATTTTATGGTCTTCCTAGCAAGATAACTTTAAGATTTTTATTGTTATCTCACAAAGATGAAGCCTCTACTACGGCGGGAATATAGAAATTTGGCAGTGACCCTTTTATACACCATTCTAGCCCTGATGGTCAACCACAACCACATCTCTCAAATTCCAGGAAGTTATGCATAACTCATAAGTGACCAAACACATTTATTCCAGACAAAATTGCACAAGTGCCATCTATGGTTATAGTTTATAAGTTTATTTCTTTACAAATTATTTTACATAATAGGAAATACCTGAAAACATGATTTGCATTTATATTGCAATTTTTATTCAAACCAGTTATTATTATTGTCAATGTAGTGTCAATATTTAATTTTTTGTTCACAAATGCTGGTTTTGCTTCAAAAAGACTTATTTGTATGAAGATTTTTATTGTACTCTCAACATAAATAAAGATGTCTATTGGGATGGGAATATTGAAGACAAACATCTTCATCTATTTTAATAAAAATCTTCTTAAAATATACGTAATTCCTAAGCGAAGCAAATCCAGCATTAGTGAACAAACCGTAGAAGCAGACACATTTATAACGAAACGTAACTAACTAACCATCACGCCCTTTATCCGCAGGGGTAGGCAGAGAGAATCAAACGCCACACCACTCTGTCTTTCCAAACATTCTTCGCCTCTTCTACATTCATGCATCTCCTCATACATACCCGACGATTATTACGACTCTTGACCCGGCCGCATTCAAGTATTTAACATACATTGTGCCAGGTTTTCCGAAACGTAATAAGTATTAAATTGTTTCTTACTGCTGCAACGAGCAATTTGAACATCCGGTAACATTTTATAATATTTTTATACAATTCATAATAAATACATATTTAAAGTGAAATGGAAGCTTACAGCTTTCCACTCCCGCGCTGATTTTGTTGGCCCTACACCATCATTGAGAGCCCGCGTTATGACATCCCACTTCTCTTTGGAAGCTCTCGGTGCACAGGAACGTGAGACAATGCTGGCGAGCACCAAGTCCCGATTTTGCTCGGCGAATTCGACCAGCATTGCCTCTTGCCGCTTAGACATCCGCGCACAAGGAGAAATACTCATATTCAGCGATATTATCAATAAGAACAATGCACAATATGCGAATAGACGACTTCTTCTTTTTAAATTATGGCTTTTCACCCTTCAAAAACGTTCTGATTGATCAGCCAAATGTCATGCGATGTTACTACATGGCCATGTCAAAACGATATTAGATGTTCGTTTGACGTTTAATCTTTAAATCAACCAATCAATAGCTAAGTAGGAGTCATAGACAACAGAAACATTTTTTTAGAAATGAATTGGTAGGTATTTAGTTTTTTTTATAGGTACCTACATATTTTTACACTGACCAAAACAAATTTCCAAAGAGGCTGAAAAAAATCGACACTAAAAATGGCCGATCTGACAGATATCTTTTCTACTTCATAAAGCTTGACAGATGAGTTCTGTGATTTTGCAAGAAAGGAAGCAACAATAAAAGCAAATTAAATTGGATGTTTTTTTTCAAAAAAGTGTGAGAATTTTATTTCGTACCAACGAACTGGTGAAGTAGATTTTTTTTTAAATTCATTCATTTTATCTAGAGATTGTTAATTTTGTAAACGAATTTAAATTTCATTTATTAAATACATTTACAATTTATTTTATGTATATAGGCTTGACCCTAACCCTATAATGTCTATTTTATTTTAGTTCATTTCACTCCGATTCTTTTCGAGTGTCTCTCGGAACGGAACCCCGGTTAGTATTCCACCTGAGTAATAATACTTTATACCGATTTAGAAATAATAATTTAAAAATCCGAAAGAAATAGCCAGTAAGAAACGTTGGCTGAACACTGGCTTATACCTACTAAATGTGACGACAGACTTATAGTCTATGGTTATAACCGTTACGCAATTCAAATAGTTCGTTGAGATTTATCTATGAAACCGTTAGACGATAGAAGATATTGCGCGAAAATTCACGGTTTTAGTTTAGCTAGCTTATGTGTTAGGATTAGTGTAGCCCAATTATTTTAAGTAAATTAGAGATTTTTGCGTTATAAAAATCCAGTAAAATGTTTTCAAAATCAAAGAGATTCAACACCCAAGCAGGTATTTTTTAAATATTTATTAGTTGCCTTAGAAAATTCATCTTGCCTATTATGTACAAGGATTTATACCATATTTAGTTTATATATCTTAAAAATGATAGTGGATGTGAAATAATTCATAATATTATTAAAGTTACAGATAGTTCATAATAAGTTATTTAAGATGATCCATAAAAACGATACAAAAGATACAACAATACAATAGATACAATGGATTCGAATTCTCATACCAATCAAGATTTGTCACATAGCTCATTTATTTGTCTTATACGTCTGTCATATTTCCTAAATATGACACCATTATTTTATTTATTTTATTGGCATTTACTTTGTGGTAAGACACGTTAAAATGATTAAGGAAACACTTGTTTTATACCACTTGAGTTTATTAATGATACTAGTTTCGGAAGCTAAACTTCATTCATTCAAACCCTTATCCTCACCCCAATGGTGCATAGGGCACTGCATCATACAAACGCAGTGTTATCTTGATCGTAAACACGTGAAGGAAAGGTGATCAGCCCACCGCTTCAGGTACCAGTCCGGAGTGAAAAAAACACTCATATTTATTTGACCCCCTGGGAATCGAAACCGGGACCTCCAGAACGGTAGCTGAGCGTGCTGACCATTACACTACGGAGGCGGACATTAATAAACTCAAGTGGTATAAAAATAACTGTTTCCTTAATCATTTTATGTCTCCATTAAATCCCATAAATCTTTATGTCCTATTGCTTCAACAATTTTTGCCATTTGCCATACCCTTTTGCACCTTCTGTTTCCAATTTAAATCTTTCTTTTTAAAAAATTGGACATACCCACTCTAAATGAAGGACATCTTGTGATGATGTCATCACATTCACAAGTAGGGTTTTATCTTATTTTAAAACGGAAGAGGTATTCCCGAAATTCTCCATGACCTGTAATTTTTTTTTAAAAAGTCAATATTTTTAATATCACAATTTCTCATTTTAATAACAGGAGTAGCGGGTTTCCTTCTCGATCTAAATAATCTCAAAAATATGTCCTTCCACATTTTGGAATTACGACTAGCATATCTATTTTCCATCTTCATGGAAAGTATTTTAATCTTAAGGTGGGGACTGACCATTTTAGTCATTTGGTCATAACGTAACACGTTACAATGCGAGCATTCGTATAGTCAGCACAGCAAGCCGAGCCCCATCCGAAGTCGGATGCCCGCCGCGAATGTTACGCTACGACGAAATGTGGAGGTCAGTCCCCACCTATAAACAAGCATTATACATATCTTTTAAAGGTTTTGAATCATTTATATACATATGCAAGCATATATCCGTTGTAAAATTGTCATAACCAGTCTGTTTATTATAACTAATAGCGGGTAATATAAATTTAGATGCCTTTTCGTAACTATTTCATATTTTTAAAATGTGTTCCTGAATCATTATTGTATTATTTCCAGTGGGTTGCGGTGCTGATGCGGTGTATAATCCGAAAGATTTGGTAAAACCGATTGGAGGAGTGATTCCTAAAGTTGATCGTTTTGTAGAAATCACATCCACTGAATCCGTTAAATCCGATAGCGAATCTGTACACAGCGACAAGTCAACAATATTTCGCACGGTAATGAATTGACTTGTTATTAATAATGATTAATTCCTGAAGTATTCTTAGAAATAAAAATAAAAACTTACATGTGAATTTGGACGTGTAGAGAGATAAATGAATAAGTGTTGCTAGATTTAGAAACTGAAGGAGGGGATGGAAACACAATTTATGCAACAACAACAAAATACATAATTGCACCATATTCCCAATAGCTTCCGTCTCTTTATTACAGTTGCTTGTTTTATATTTTATTTTAGCCAAAAGCTGTGAAACGAATTCCTGGTAATAATTCTACATCAAAAAAGCAACCTGCATTGAAATTTGGTCCTATTAGATCAATTTCCACGGATAGCTTTACAAAAGATATTCTTAACTCTAAAAACGTAGAAATCAGGTTTGTATATTTTTTTAGAATATGATTTAATTGTATTTGCATTTTTAGCTCGTATTTACATTCTAACAGTGTTTATTATTACAGGAACAAGAATGAAACTATTTCAGAATATGAACAACAATTGAAGGAACTGAAGGATCTTGTAGAACATTTATCTGCTGAGATAACGACATACAAAGTGCAGATCGATGAAACTAACAAAAATAATTTAAGATGCAACTGTAACGAGTTGAAGGAAGATTTAGCTCTGGTTAAAAGTCACCATTCCTTGGCTCTAGAAGCCAATGAAAGTATTCGCCACGAATATAAAATGGAAACTGACGCCCTTAAGTCCAAACACGAAGAAGAACTTGCGTCAATTGAAAATCGTCACAAAAATACTATCGATACACTCAAGCAACAACATCGTTCTGTCCTCAATACGGTGACACTGGAATACGAGAGCAAATTATCAGACATGAACGAGGACTTCGCCGCTCAAATTAAGCACATCGAAGAGGATTCTGCTGAAAAACTTAAAATCTGCGATATTCAGTTTGAAGAACGTTTCCAAGAAATGACGGCCTATAACGAAACTGTCCTAAAACAAGAACGTCAGAAGATGTTAAACGATATTCAGAAATATCAGGAACTGACCGAAAATGAAATTATGAAATCGGAAATTCAAATTGAAGAGTTCAAGAAGAGCCACAGCGCTATCTATGAAAATGTGAAGGAACTCTCCAATAAGATTATATCCCTAGAATCCACCATCTCTTCCAAGGAAAATCAACTGAGAGAAGTACATGCCAAACTACAGATCAGTGAAAATAAATTAAACGAAAATAAATTACAATATATCAATGAAATAGAACATATAATAATGGAAAAAGACATGATTAACAAAGAAAAAAATAAATTCTCTCTTACTTTAGAATCTACCCGCAAGACTGTCGACGTATTGGGCATGAGATTGCGGCATTCCGATGAAGATGTAGAAAAACTCAAAACGGACATTGACAAACTTAATACTGCTAAAAATGCCGCGGAAGATGAACTAGATCGAGTCAAAAATGAATTTAAGAACTTCAAATCGGAATATAACGAGCTTTTACTTTCCATCATAAGCTCTAAAACTATTTTGGACGAAAGTCATAAAACTATTCTGGAAAATAATACTCAATTTAAAGAAACATTAGCCACGATGGAAGCAGAGTTTGTCGGAGATATCGAAAAAGTAAAAGGCGAACTGGAAATGGACATCAGTATGTTCAAACAACACGCCTTGAAGCAGGTGAAAGAATTGGAAAATAAATTGGTCTCGGAGCGTAACAAGTTTGAAAATATGAAATCAAATTGTGACAAAGCGTACGAAACGATTAAGGATTGCCAGAATATCATGTTCGATGCGGAATGCCAAATGGAAAATAAAGATCAGGAACTGAACGAACTGGCGACCGAGAATGATCGCCTCCACGGAACTCTCGCCGCTTTGGATCAAGAAAAAAGAGAATTGCAAGTTTTAATAGATGAATTCAGATATTTAATGGAGGAAAAGGACCGAAAACTGAATGAATTCGATAAACAATTATGTTTAAGCCGCGGGGAGACACTCTGCTTGGAGGAACGTCTGGGGAAAGTAGCTCACTTCATCGAAGCTACAGAATTCATTATCAAAGAAAAAGACAAGGAAATCACTAAATTGAATGAAAGTATTAATATATTAAACACCAATAATGATGAAATCACAGCTTTACAAAATGAACTACATCATTCTAAAGACTTAAACTGCAAGTTAGAACTGGAAAACTCCGAGATCTCGTACAAATATACGGAACTGCAAACTATGTGTGATTATTTGAAAATCCAAATCGATAACCTTCACAAATCCGAGGAAACTAAACAACTAAATGAAACAATCTCATCTCTACAAAAAAAGGTACATAATCCAGAAAAAAAATCTTTTTTTTTTTATTTCTTAATGACTAATTTTGCGATTTCTCATAATCTCTTTGTTGTATGCGTAGGTATTGGAATTTGAGGCTCACTTGGAAATGTGCGATGAGGAATTACTTCGAGTGCAATGTAAAAATCTAGAGGCGGATTTACAAGACATGACACTAAAATACACCAATCTCTTGGGACATCAGAATAATATGCAGAAAATCAAACATGTAGTGGATTTAAAATCGGAAAATTCAGCATTGAAAGAAGTAAGATTAATGATTATTTTAAGAATAGAATCGATATTTTTAAAATTTATTATAGTGACACCTATCGGAGCAAAACAATAAATTAGATATTTAAGATGTGTTTTTTTTTTATATAAAGTTGAAGATAACCGAAATACACAAAAATGTGCACACCGTCGCAAAACAAGGTTAATTAAACAAATATGCGCATCAATTATAGCTGTACCCGGCCTACGCTTTGCTGTGGCTCAGTCTAGTTTAGTGGAAAAGAAAGCATATGTTTCTAATATGTTTGATTTCACAATCCTTGTGAAGCTATGAAAATATTTTTTTTAAACTATGAAATAATGCAATCAAAAACATTGAAAATGCAAGTGACAGCGGTGTCAAGAAGTGCGTTGCCCACCATGAGCAATTTTTATTATTGCGTGTGTTTCTGTTACGTTCAACGGATGACACTGCCATTGCGGTTAAAAATCAAATACGTTTTTAAGTATCACAGTTTTATAAAAAGAGGCACATGTGATGAATGTTACGCATTCATAGATTTGGCGTTTAATTTGTAGAACTCCATTTTAATTTATATATTAAATGTTAAATCAAACACTGATTTTTTTAAACTTAGATTTAAAAAAATCAATGTTTGATTTTACATTTAAAACAAAGAACAAATGTTACGTTTTTATTTTATTTTTCAACTCTGTTTAACCTTTGCTTATAAAATAGAAATCACATGATAACATTATGTTTCAGGAAAAAGAAAAGTTGACCTTCACAATACAGAAACAAGAATCCATTATTAAGAAGCTGAAAAAGGATATGGCCGATTTCACTGGACCGAGATCACCCATCTCATCGAGAAAACAGAAACATAGTATGTCCACTCCTCGGGGGAAAGAAAATATCACAAGTCCTATGGGAAAGTCCCCTAAATTTATGAGCAGCCCCAAACCAGCTGACAAGCCCCTGACACCTTTAAGAGATCTCAATCGTTAATATTAATTTTTATTTAAAAAAATCTAATGCACCTTTTTTATTGTTACAAGTATTTTTATTAAAAGTATATAAACACATTAACTAACAAAAGCCGACTAGTCGGTTTTTCGCTGCCAACTGTAAACGACCAAACACCGATTAGTCGGTTTTCTACCCTACGTAATAATAATAATAATAATAATTTGGATAATTTGTATAGCGCCATTTTCGTAAAATACTACCTCAAGGGCGCTTATAAAGACATGGATAATAATAATAATAATAGGATGATAATGATAATGATATACAAAAAATAAATGTATTAAAACGTCGTCAATCGGTACTGAAAATATTTCTCACAATTATGTACATCAATATATCGATTTCAAATTTTAACTTTTCATTGAAGAAGGATATTTACTAGGAACTAAAAATTTTAAAAATAAATTTGCATAATTATTTGTCATCAAGTTACACGTTAAAGACAATATTTTTGTCTTTAACGTGTAAATTGATTTTTTCCAGTACGTAGGGTAGAAAAACCGACTAATCGGTGTTTGGTCGTTTACGGTTGGTAGCAAAAAGCCGACTAGTCGGCTTTTGGTAGTTAATATAATAAAAATCATAATAATCAAAAGATTGGTACGGAAATTATGAATGTATTTGTTAATTGCTTGTATTTTTTGCTATTAGTACAAATTTGCTTAGTTTTTAAGGTAAGTCTTTCAAAAATTCATTGGCAATTAAATTATTAAGTGAATATTTGTAAGAAATAAAACACTTTCTTTTTTTACATTGTATTGATATTAAGTTTTATGAATTGGCTGTCGTTATTTTATTTATTTATTTTATAATTATTGGAATGTGTTACATGTTATTAAGTTATTGGTAGCTTAGAAATTATTTAAATATCTAATTTCACCTGACATTTGAACTTAAGTAATATTTTAGATTTTAATTGGATATTTAAAAAAATCCGCCTCCGTAGGGTCAGCACGCTCGGCTACCGTTCTGGAGGTCCCGGGTTTGATTCCCAGGAGGGGTCAAATAAATACATGTGATTTTTTCATTTTAATATTTATTCAATATTACCCTGGACTGGTACCTGAAGCGGAGGGCTGAACACCATTCCTTTGTGTGTTAATGATCAAGTAACACTGTGTTTATATGATGCAGTGCCCTATGCACTATTGGGGTGCGGATAAGGGTTAGAAGATTTTTAAAAGTACTAAACAGTTTTTAACGTTGATCGTAATTATATACTTACACCAAAATTTATACAAACTGTTTTGTTTAATTTACTTTTTCTTGTAAAACATATTTGTAAGTGAAGCCAAAGGTTATTTTTTTATGCATATTTGTAACATTGTTGTGGAATGAAATGAAAGAAATATTTTGAAAAAATAGTTTTAGATTGAATGTCCGTCACGTCTACGAGTCATCACCATGTTATTTATTAAGTTTTGAAATTGAATCAAATAGGATTTTAAAATTGAAATGTTTTTTCCAAATTCGTCCTTTATTACATTTTAAGATATCCAAGTATAATCCGTTTTAAAGTCTGTCTGAAAAAAATCATTTTTAAATGTTCAATTTTAATGTTAAGTATAATCATTCTGCATGTTTATGTTTTTTGATTAAAATTGTGTGTTTCAATAAAGATATAAAATTTCAAAGATGTTATTATTTTCAAATGTATTTATTTTGTCCCTTCACAAAATCAGTTTTATAAACAAGGATGATTTAAAGTTGTCAATATTTAATAGTTAGATAAAATATAGCGGAACAAATAAAAGAAAATTTTATGCAAATGGAATAACTACATTATAAGAATAGAATTAGTTAAACGATTAATTGAAGAAAGAAAGCACCTACTCGCGAATGGATCGGTCACGTGTTGAGACAAGAGGATTTCCTGCACATATAATAGAGGAGACGATCGAGGGCATAAATCCATAGGACGCCCACGCCGCCAATACCTAAGCGACTTATACGAGGACATGGGCTGCTCGACATATTAGGAGCTGAAAAGGGTTTCGGAAAATAGACTAGAATGGCGAAGGAGATGTCATCTTTATTAAATGAAATAACTTTGTTATAACCACTTTTTTATTAATACAATTAAACCTACCGGTTTCAACAAGAACCTTGTCATCATCAGGGTTTATATTAATTCAAAAACATTATAATACTCTCACCAAAAAACTTCCACACACTCCATAAAAAACATAAATTTTTACGGAGTGTGGAAGTTTTTTGGTGAGAGTATTATAATGTTTTTGAATTAATATAAACCCTGATGATGATAAGGTTCTTGTTGAAACCGGTAGGTTAAATTGTATTAATAAAAAAGTGGTTATAACAAAGTTATTTCATTTTATAAAGTTTATAAAATGTGCCACAAAGTATCTGCGAAAAACATTCAAGAGATGTCATCTGTTGCTGCAGACCAATCCGCAGGATTGAGACCAGAGAGAGAGAGAAGAATAGAATAGATATTGAAATGATAAATAGTAGTGATGGGCCGAGTACTTGTTTAATACTCAGTACTCGGCTAACTCTGCGTTTTTTTACTACTCCTACTCGACCGAATAACTCGGTTCAAATGTCGAGTATACTCGGTTTAAGTAAAGTAATAATTATATTTTGGGAAATATAATGAAAACGGGAGGATTAAAATGTTGCGTTTATTAAAATTTAATTTAAACATTTAAAATTTAGCAAAGGCAAGTTGTGATGTAAGAATATAAGACTCTCCACAGGTTCGGTAAGAGCCTGTTCTTTTTTTCCTCATAGACGTTACCTGATTCTGAAAATAAACGCTCGTTATACACGGTGCTTGCAGGTGCACATATAAATACTCTTGCTAAATGTGCTATCTCTGGACATCTTCTTTTATTGTTGGGTAATATATCCAAAATAAAACAAGGTTTGTTGGACGAATTTTACATTTATTTATGTATATGTTAAAACGTGACGCGTTTCGTCTTCTTAGGACATTATCAAACACTAGAGTGTTTGATAATGTCCTAAGAAGACAAAACGCGTCACGTTTTAACATATACATAAATAAATGTACAATTCAATCCAACAAACCTTGTTTTATTTTGGATATATTACCCAACAATTCAATATGGAATTCTACCAACTGTCTGCAGTTACAATAAATCTTGTTTTATGTCTTACCCACCACTCTAAAGGAATCTTATCTTTTGACAACAATCCTTCATTTACATATCGATCCAATTCTAGAGCGATGGGGCTTTTAAGATGGTCGCGCTCCGGTGGCTGGGTAGAAGCAAGTTCTTCCAAGCAGTTCCAAAATGATGCATGAGCATCTTGTGACTGTCTTAATTGGTTAAGGTTAGAATTAGATTCGTTGTCTTCACTGCTGCTGGCACTCTCTGTAACGTCGCTTCTGTTACGGCGCAGTAATCCTAACAACCTGAAATATGACCCAAAGCGCCCGCTAGGGGCAGGGTAGCAGGGGTGTACGGGGAATGTTAATCATAAAAGTACAATCAAATAGTAACAAGTTTCGGTATTTAAATAAGTTGGAGGTATGCACATACCAAAAAACTTTTGAGTGCAAAGGGTTAAACATTTAGGAAAAGTGGAAAATGTTTATTGGCTCGGGTAAAGAAATAAAATTAGATTTTTACACAATCAAATATTTATTATTACAGACATAAAAATGGGACATGATACATTGACCCGACCATACAAGCTTGCAAACGGTGTGATTAATCAAAAACATATTTACTTTTAAAACTATGGGAATTTGAAAGGACACTATTATACAAAATTACAAGTATAGTAATATAAAGTTCATTCACTAAACATGATGTGAAATATCATTTTTGGATTTGTTAATGTACTTTAAAAATGGCAGTAAAAATGTAAATAGAAATACATCATAATAAAAAATATCAATAAATAAATTTACATGCTAAAATATCACTTATAAAATATTCATTGGGTTACAATAATTCCTAATGAAGTATCAAAAGCAGTATTTATGATCAAAGGTATACATTATATCAAATACAATTAAGTTTTGTAAGTAATTAAGCCTAATGGCAAGATTATAGGATTACAGAGAAAAATTGGTGAAATATCTAAGAACACAAACGTTCCCGTAGAAAATTACAAAATCTGTTTTGTATATCTACATGGATCTTGGTTTTCTAACAAACTATCGAGATAAATTATATGTATAGAGGAAATCATCTACTACACCGGGACTAATTATTTCATATTGTCGTAATCATTTCCTCTATTAATAATTTGTTGGACGGGAAATGTTTAGCATTTTGGTAAATTGAATGTATCGGACACGAGATGAGATATGATTCTTTTTAGCCTATGAGTATTTGTCAATGATTTAGTAACTTACTGGGACACATTTGCATCCAAATTTAAATAGCTGTAGAAAATTCACCGAACAATAATTGAAAACAAAAGACAAAACTCTATTGAGAACTCATTATATATCATACACTCATTGAGAACAATGAGACATTGTACCATAAAAATACTAAACAAAAAGTGGTACAATTTTTTTCTGACAAGTAATTGTCCACAACATTAAATGTACTCAAAAAAATACATATACACATGATGTACAAAACATCATACACTTTGGATAGATCTCTACAAAGTGTGCAATATCTTTAGAAACATCAAATACAATTAAATAGTTTTATAAGTTACAGAATTTGATTGAGTTGGCAGTATGCCAAAAAAACTTGAGTGCAAAGGGTTAAAATACAATTTTTATATAGCCGGCGTTAAAGATAATTTGGTATAACAAATAATTTTTAGAATTAATCTTTCGGGGATGGTATATGAAATACTTTAAAAATGTAAATGCATATATAAATGCGAATTATTACTATGCATATTCTTTTTAAAATTTAAATAATTGTACTGTGATAAAATTATGTTAAATGCAGGTACTAAGAAAATATTTAACACTTTCACAAATAAAGAATACTAAAAGCAGAAGTCTAATATGGTTCAAATAGCATTTGGTTGATTGAGATCAGATAAGAAATAATATCATTTTTAATAAAGTGTGTTACAAAGGGTGTGTTTTTGGATGTACTTAAACATGTCAATGTATGCATATTCACAAACTTTCATACATTATATAATTTGAAGAATACAGAAACTATTTCGTCAAAAATTATATTGTATGTTATTTGGTGTAAAAAGTCAAGAAAATAACAATTATCTTATAATTATGAAATTCTACAATTCACTTATGTAAATAATTTGCGTTCATTTTTGGAGCCTGCTAATATTTGGTTTGCGTTTTTCTTTAAAGCGACACAAGACAATCTTGTTAATGATATAAAATAATGAACGTGTGATTTGTTAATGTCAATACTTTGTAATGCATTATACGTGTATATGAATTTGTCTAATGAAATTTGAGATTTTTAAGCAAAATCAGTCTTAATGGGATTTGGTTGGGCTTAACTAAATTAAATACATCACAGGCTTTTGTAAAAATGTTCCTTAATTAATTTACAAACTTGTAAAAAACAAACGATATATTTTTGATGAAATTCTCCAAAATGAATAATAATACATTATGCGTCCTAATTACATTTAATGTTGTTTCTGATATGCTACGGCTAACTCGGACAGATCTCATCCTCCGTATTTGATCAACTTTTATACAAACTTGTTTTTGCATTTCCATCAGAAAATAAAATGTATACAAAAGGATTAAGAATATAAATATCCATTTTTCTCGGATAAAAGTTACTACCATTTGTACCCAATAGTATTTACAGATCACTCGCCACTTTAAGCTCTCGATATTATCTCCTATTCCTCGTACTCCCTTCAACTTCCCCTCTAACTATGATCACATTTTACGTTTCCTTTATCTCCTGTCAACACGATAAATGCGTATTTTGCAGCAGCAAAATATTTTAAGATTAGTTTAACCGGTGTATATTTGGTTTTAATTACTACACATGGACATAATACAAAAGCGGACATCGCTAATAATAATAATATCATACTCGAGGTGAAGTCGCGCCAATATAAATAATGAAAAATTAGTCTTGTCGAGCGAAGCGAGGAACTACATCCTTAGAAATCCACAAATCGCAGTTGGGATATTCTCTGATGGGCAGCACGTCCTGGCCCACCTGCAGGATGGAGAGCTCCCGCTTGGAGTCGGCCTGCGGCACGGCGCCGTGCCACACGTAGTGGTAGAAAAGCTGCTGCATGGCTGACACGTACCTGCGCTGCTCCGGCGTCTTGGGCTCGTAGCGGCCCAGGATAGCCGACACGTCCGAGTCCACGTCCGCCACGCCCTCCTCCCCGCCAGGCTGCGTTACCACGTAGAAGGGCGTGGCCGGGCGCAGGCGCGCCAGCGCCAGCAGCGGGCACACCGTCCGGATGTCGGAGATCATGGCCGCCAGTCCCGAGTATGTGGCGTTGTACCGGCGCAGCGCCTCCTCCGCCAGTTCCAGCCGCCCCAGCTTGCTGTCCCGCACGTGCTTGGCCACCAGCTCCGAGGTCCAGTTGGTGTGACGCAGCAGTAGCTTGTCGGAAGCGCCCACGTGAGCCGTCGTCCCGATCACCAGAGGTATCTTAGATTCGGGCAGCGCCTCCATGACGTGCGTCGTGAGGATGGAACCGTCCAACACCATCCACTCGTGTCTCTTGTCGGGCTCTTCGTCCGCAGCGGGGAGGTCCGGAGAATCTCCCCTCCATATGTCGGGCACGGAGTCGAGCGCCTTGTCGAGATCGGTATCGCGAAGGCATTTAGCGTCCTGGCAGTTGACCAGATCCATGTAGCGCCGATTTGCTTGCTCGCTCTCGGGCAGCGGCTTGCCCGGGAACAGGGCCGCTCCGGAGGACACCCACGCCCGGGCAAACAGAGTGTCGGCCTTCTTCAGGTTGGTCAGCGCCGTCACCAGCGTGCCCCCGGCTCGGTGACCGAACAGAGTGACGGCCTTGGGATCCCCCCCGAAGTGCTTGATGTTCAGTTGCACCCACTTGAGGGCGGCGATGATGTCGCTCAGACCGTAGTTCCCGGAAGTAGGGGGATGGACGGATTTGGACAGAGAGTCGAGAGCGAGGAATCCGAGAACGCCGACGCGGAAGTTGGGGCGGACGAAGAGGACGTCCTTGGACCTGGCGTAGCGGGTGGAGGGTCTCAGCTTGCCGGGGGAGCCCCCCGTGAGAGTGTTGCTGCCGACGAGTACGATGACGGGGAGCGGAGTGTCGTAGCGGACGTGAGGGGTGATGACGTCCAGAGTGAGACAGTCCTCCACGCCGTCCTGCGTCCCATTGCCGTATATCTGTCGACAGACCGAAGTGGCGTTGTGCGCCTTCAAAGTGCCGTTCCAACAAGCCTCGATGGAGTCTAGCGGTTGAGCGACTTTCCAGCGGTTTTCTCCAACCGGGGGGATAGCGTACGGAATACCTCTGAAGGCAAAAGCGCCATCTTCCAAAACTCTATAAACAAAAAAATACATTAATACCCGTACATTATTCGATTCCAACGCGAGACAGATATTATCTTTTGAATCGACTATTTTATATTTATAAAAAATTTGGGAAACTCTTAATAAAATAAATTCGATTTACAAACTTACCCTTCGACCAATCCGCAAGACGTAACCGCGTCGACGTAACGACCATCTTTAATAGGAGACTCCACCAGCCCGCTTCCGCCGACAGTCACGGCAATTATGATAATCAAAAGAATTATGAAAATTATAATGCCTCCGATAATTGCCAAGTCATCTGGAAAAATAAAGGATGACTTTATAAACAAATTATATTTATAAACTGAAATATTAACTCATCTCATTTGTGAAATGTTTTAAGAGAAAATCTTTATAGAAACGTGGAAATCGTACCGATTATGAATTTCTTTTGGCGTATTCTCTCTCGTAAAGTCAGCTTTTCTTTCAGGGCACCGTTAGCATCTTCAGCTTTGTCCTGTAATAATATAACCAAAATAATTTTTAAAAAACTTCTAACGAAATATTAGTCATAGCGTGAATTATAGTAAAAACTCATTAATGCAAACAGTGGTAGGTAATTAAAATTATTAACCCCTAAATGCTAGGGGTTTTTTCACAAAATATTAGATTGCAACAAGCAAGTTTATATAAGGAAACTATTTTTAAAAAAAATTATAAAATAATAAACCACATACATCTTTATCAATAATACTTTTTTATTTAAATCAATTTAAAATAAAAAACTCATTTCATTATACATATTACAGAAACTATTAACACACTATGGATAGGAAAGGTATTCCTACCCGTCAGGTCGATTGATGCTTAAAAATAGGAAGTGTATTTTTACCCGGCCTCAATTCAAAGTCAGAATAGCAGGAATTACATGTTCAATGTTTTTATATGAATATTATGTACCTATCTTTGTTAAGCTCTTAACTAAATTTATATGTACACATACAATAACTATAAAATCCCGTCACCAGCGGTCCGCAGGAGTAAAAAACACCCATCTGAAGTGTGTTAAAAGAGAATATTCATTTGTCTAAACATTATTCAGTCTGAAATCTGTTATTCACCGATTGCTTTGAAATTTTGACACAATTTTGCATTAGAATACGCGCCTGTTTTTAAGGGAGTACTCACGTCAATATCCAGTTTTACATTTTCCATGCCGTCCTCATTTTGAGCGGCTACCTTCTCGGTGCTCTTGTTGTCATCGAGGGTCTCCATGGAAGCGAGTTCCGCGGTCTTGGAGGAGTCCAGTCCGGCTTCAGCGTCGACGGGGGCATCTCCGTGGCTGCGCAGTTTGCGAGGGATCATGTTTACTATCGGCAACCGAATGGCATTGAGCAATCCCTTCTTCTGTGCTGTATTTTCAGTGTTTGCGGTTTCTGAAAAAACATTTTTATTCTTTAGTAATGAATTACTTATACGTACAGTAAAATGTGGTTTTGATGTAATTAAAGGAATATTTTTTGACATCTCAATATAGATGAAGAAAAATATGGAAGTCTGTGTATTTACGGACCTTACAACTGTCATAGGCTGGTCTAAGTGTTCACTTTACACACGTGTAACATTCACCAATTCCCACGATATTATGTACTTATGTAAGTAGTAAGTTGCTTATCATTTTTATGTCATAAGATAATACTTTTTTGAAACTTTGAGAAAGTTTTTTATTTTTTATTTATTTATTTTGATATTCTTTTTTACCTGGTTCCTTTGGAGCATCCTCGGAGACTGGTGCTGCGTTCTTTGGTTTCTTAGCAAACGGGTTTGGAATTTTGATAGAAGACAGACGACTTTTCAGCGTCGGTTCGGTGGACTCCTTGTCTCCTGTGTTTTCTTTGGTTGGCTCCGTTCCTTCGGCCGATGGCTTCTCCAGCAGTTCTCCCTGGGCACCATCATCAGCACCATCCTGTCAATTTAGTCGAGTGTTTCTTTAGCAGCAGTTGGCAGTAAATTTTAAAGGTGGAGATGAGAAAAAAAAAGTTAAAAAGGAAATAATATACCGCTGGCAAAACTGTCTTAACACTTTATTTACTTAGTTATCGCGGGTTTATAAGTAGTCAACTCAATGACATCTATTGAGTAAATCAAGACATTTATTCATTCGAAAATAAATTCACACTACTTAAAAAGGTTTGTGTCATGGCTACGAGTTGATTTCATGAACGTTTGTATCTTATTTCTAAAATGTTACTCGGATTCGGCCCTTTTCAAATCTTGTCTCGAGTATCCGTGATATTTTTTATGGTCCGACCGAATTTGTTTGGATATTAAGTGACAGTGAAGTCAATAGTGATTTCGATAGTGGTTCTGAAATAATTAGAGAAGCTATAAGAGGTCCTAGGGTTATGCGAATGGTTTTGAGTGATTCTGATGATTGTAACGGGGATGTTGATGATATGAACTGGTCAGACACCAACACTCAACGAAACTATCAGAGCTTTTGTGGAACTCAAGGAGTTACAAAAAAATATCCAGAAAAAAATATAGATGGTTGTGCCTCTATGTTTATACAGATGAAATTTTGGATAAAATTTCCAACGTGTGCAATTATAGGCGTATATCTCACATTTACATGCGGTTGTTAAGGTTATTTCAAACAAATCATAGTTTTTAATTGAAACTTGAAATTGTACGGTTTAGGAAATGAGCTTATTTCAAGACTTTACCGACGTGGTATATATGGCATTTTAGTCTAGTCCTTGCAGGTAGAAGTATTGCATACCTTGCACTTTTCCTTGGATTTGCTTCTGGTGAAGAAGCCGGGCATTTTGATCCCGCCGATGGGGATGTACTTGGGTTTGACCTCCCTCCCCTCCTCCGTGATGGATTCCACAGCCACCTTCACATCTTCCGCCGCCTCTGTCACTATCTTGGCACTCTCCTCCTGAAGTTTGTTCCCGGCATTGAGCATCTTCTCTCGTTCTTCATCCTCTATTTCCTTCTTGTCTAAGCTTTTTTTCTCTTCGATCGCAATCACTTCGCTCTCACTCATTGTGACTTTTTACTATTCCTGAAAAAACAAATAAAAGTCCCAATAAATATAATATAAAGTACTGTTAAAGTTGGAATTAAACACTTGTTATCACAACTAAACACTCTTTTATTAAATAAAAGTAGATATGTATAAAACATGTATTGTTTTGAATCATATATGTAATTCAAAAGTGGCATTTCCCTTTCTATTGCAGATAAAAAAACAGAAATGAGTCATAAAATAAATATCAATACAGTCGAACTCGGCTATTACGAGCACAGATATAGCAAGATGTCGGATATAACGAGGAAACATTACTTGGCGTTTTGGTTAGTGATTATCTCCATACATTTATGCACGGTTATAACGAGCTACAATGGTGAATAGGGCACCACATGGGCGCATCGTTTTCTTAATTGTTAATTACGTAAAGACAAGATGATACAAGTTAACAGTCCAGTGTGACATAATGTAAATTATTATAATTAGAGTGAAATATCACTTTATTTACTTCGTTGGGAACTTTAAAATTTTGCTATGAATGTTTATTTTTTAAATGACCTTTATGCCATTTTACTTTTCTAATGTTAATACAGCGTTATCTAAACTCGCGCTTGAGATTTGTGTTAGACATGTTGCGTATTAACAGGAGTAGAGAAAAATTTGAATTATTTCGATTTCGAAGATTACAAAAAAAAAACAAAAAAAGATTGGATAATTTTTTTAAGTTTATGTATTAATTTTTAAATCAAGCACAGATTTTTTGAGTCTACTAAGCTGTATTTTATTGAACAACACATAAAATTTAATATTGTGACAATTTTTTCGCCTAGTTATGGCATTTTCAAACGAAAGACATTCGTTTGAAAATGCCATAACTAGGCGAAACAACTGTCACAATATTAATTTTTATGTGTTTTTTTAATATAATAAAAAAAAATTAATTCATTATATTCTAAAAAGAAAATTGTGCGCTGTCACACGTGTGGCTTCTCGCGCAGCCGGTCGCGTAATGAATTTGTACGTACGAGTACACCCTTTAATAATAAAACCATAATTTATGAACAAAGATTTTTAAAACACTAAAATTAATGTAAATAAAATTTATTCTTGAATGAAAATGATTGACGTGGACATATTTTTTCCTATGAAATAATGAATTGTACGTTTAATTTGTTTATTTAAACTTGAAGTACGGAAAATAAATAAGAGCATTGGCGGGCTTATTGCTAAAATGTACCCAGAGGGCGCTTGTCCACTACCCGGAATTCCGTGTAATTTTACTGTCCGGCACGTCAGTTAACGTTTTAAAATGACGATTGGCTTGGATTGGCTTGTGCTTTTGTCCATCTTTCTTCGGATCGGAGCTCTTGATCGGTGCGTGAACACGTTGCGCGTAAATTCGATCGTAAAATCGTCGTTTTAAAACGCTAACTCACGTGCCGGACGGTAAAATTACACGGAATTCCGGGTAGTGGACAAACGCCCAGATAGTTTATTTGGAGTGACAGTAACGGTTATTTGTGGGTTTGTTACCTGCTACAAACACATAACCAAATCATTCGGTGTTATGGTTCGCAGAACAGAGATATTTACTATTCTTTTACTTTTACATAGCAATGTGGCAATAAACATAGCATATTTCGGTATATTTTACACGTGTAGATGAAAACCGTTAGAGTACTAGCATGTTGTCTTACTGACTCATATTTTCGCTACATTTAATGCATACTTATGTTTTTTTTTACATTTTCTTACTTTTTTATACTGCATTATTGTTATTACATTTTGTTTTCACTCCATATCGCTCACTCCTTTCAACAACGTCATTTATCAAAAACTTGATTTTTCAGGAGATCGTTTTTAAAGTTTACAAATATAATAAAATGTATTAAAAATAAATATCAAGCCACTTATTGAACTTTTTACTGTCAACAGATCTGTTTAGGTAAAACCTGAATGTTTTTTCTCCATTTGAAAAATAATTAGTATATTAAAAAAAAAAATTAAACAATACCTTTTTTTCAAAATGCAAAAACAACACTTTCTGCCCTGTAGCGGGTAAATGTTAAGTTAAAAATATGCCGCTTTTGCTGGGATAAAGTACATTTTCTGGGCATTCCGAAAACATTGAAACTAAAAATTGACGATTTTTGATATATGACGTTGTTGAAAGGAGTGAGCGATATGTTTGATACATTTTTTTCATTGTGATATTTTCTTACTTTGTTAGTTTTAGTTCATTGTTTCCTACTACATATTTTACATTTTTCCTAAATTTACTATATATATATATATATATATATATATATATATATATATATATATATATATATATATATATATATATATATATATATATATACACACATATATATATATATATATATATATATATATATATATATATATATATATATATATATATATATATATATATATATATATATATATAAATTTCTTTCTTTTAAATCTTTTGCATTACATGACATAAACAAAAAAATATGAATAAAATATAAATATAAATAAAAAAAAGACAATCAAAGGCATGACCTGTGTGTGGTACAATATAAATTAGGTCATAAGAAAGGGTATAGGTATTATAAGAAGAACTAGAAATACAAAAATACAAAAAATACTTGAGTGTCAGAAAACAATTTTTTTTTTATTATTTTTAAATAAAATTAACTTAAAAACATAAAAAAGATGAAAAAGTAAAAGGTAAAAAGTTAGCAATCATGTACTACAAGAAAAAGTAGCTTAAATCTGTCTCTTCAATAAACAATCTCAGCAAAATTTTAAATCTACACAAACTTAGGTAGTTAACATCTAACAAATAGTCTTTGTGTTAGCAAATATGTTTGGTACTTTTTAACAAATATGTTTGGTACTTTTTAACAAATATGTTTGGTACTTTATGAAATGATTTTAATATAATAAATAACTAAATAACCATCACGCCGCTTCCCCGCAGGGGTAGGCAGAGATAATAGAACGCCACACCACACCACATCTGTCTTTGCACATCATTTTCGCCTCTTCCACATTCATAAATCTTCTCATACATACACGCCGATTATTCCGACTCCTGGCCTGACCGCTTTAAAGTATTTGAAATACGTGATCACGGTGAAATAATTTTCCTGTCTTCCTCTGCTTCTATTGCCAACTACATCCGCCTTATAAATTTGTTTATTCCCATTTTTATATATTATAACGTATAAATTGAAATATTTTGTCCAAATATTCAATTCAATTTTTATATTTCAAAAAACGTATAAATTAAAATGTTCCTTTGCCCGGAATCTGTCCGTATATCGTCTACGTTTTTATATTAAACGCATCTCTCAGATTGAAATTCAGGCATTGATTATACAGCTTTATTATCCTGGTGCCTATGTTCAAATCAAAATTTAATGTAAATAATGTTACAAATAAATTCTAATAAACATTTATATTTTTTGATCATGGTCACCCTATGGGAGTTGGAAGGGTTATATACCGATGTCTATACCCATGGCTTTTTTTAAAACAAAAAAGGTCTCAGAACTCACTTCATTTCAAGCTTTTTAATAAAAAAAATAAATAACTAACTAACTATCACGCCGCTTCCCCGCAGGGGTAGGCAGAGAGAATAGAACGCCACACCACTCTGTCTTTGCAAACATTCTTCGCCTCTTCCACGTTCATGCATCTCCTCATACATACCCGGCGATTATTACGACTCCTAACCTGACCACTTTCAAGTATACCTGATCGTGCCATGTTTTTCTCAGTCTTCCTCTGCTCCTTTTCCCAATTACATTCGCCTCATAAATTTTGTTTTACCGTTCTTTTCTCACTCATTCGTTCTACATGTCCAAAGCATCTCAACACACCTTTCTTAATTTTATCGATAATGCTTAGCTCAGCTTTGCATCCCTTCCTTATTTTACTATTCGAAACTATCGTTTTTCGCACATTCTTCTGAGAGATCGCATTTCGACTGCATTCAGTCTACTTTCATCCTTCTTTTGCCAACTCCATGTTTCACCTCCATACATTAGAGTTGGAACCAGGACTCCGTTGTGTACCGCCAGTTTAGCTTCAGCTGATAGGTTTCAAAAAAATATATATTCTAATATCATTTAAATATTTATTACATTAGCATTTCGAAAATTTATATTAATATAAATTGTAATTACGTAAGCGCAAACATTGTTTCGTCAAATTGATTTTGAAAATTTAAAAAAAAATGTAAAAATGGGTGCCGGACGCCGTTCCACCGCGTTACATGAAAAAAGCCCTGTCTATACCTATGTATATTCTGACACCCTCATCTCTCTACGGTAAACCCATGGAACGTAAATATTATATTAATGGGAAACGACCAAAGCTTGTACACAAATCGGTTAAAGGAAACATTCCGTTCTCGGTACCGCTAGTTGATGATGGTAACGTTTATCATCTCGTAAATATTTTTTATGGAGGGTTCTATAAAGAGAGATATACATTTCAACCATCGACGTGATAAACATATCGCTCACTCCTTTCAAGAACGTCATAAATCAAAAAATTAAAATTTTCAGTTGTGCATGTTTTCGGAAAGCCCAGAAAATGTACTATATCCCAGCAAAAGCGGCATATTTTTAACTTAATATTTACTCGCTACAGGGCAGAAAATGTTGTTTTTGCATTTTGAAGAAAATGTATTGTATAATATTTTTTTAAATATACTAAATATTTTTCAAATGGAGAAAAAACCTTCACGTTTTACCTAAAAAGATCTGTTGCACAGTCAAAAGTTCAATAAGTGGCTTGATATTTATTTTTAGTACATTGTGTTATATTTTTAAACTAAAAACGTTCTCCTGAAAAATCAGGTTTTTTGATTTATGACGTTCTTGAAAGGAGTGAGCGATATGCTAAAGTAAACCGTGGGTAATACTTTAAGGGAACGACCATGTTATTAAGGGGATATTCGCTAACACAGAATTCATTCCACCGGAGACAACCGGAGAGGTCACATATCTGTTCATGCCCGATTTAAAAAAAAATGTATATTGGAAACAAATGCATTTTTTCAATAATAACTACATATGTATTTTTGTTTTTTCTTACCCTTATCCGCACTATGTAAATTCTAGAAATTTTCCATTTATCTATTTTAAGGCTCAGCATTTGTTAAGTAAGTTAATTTTCTCTAAATCCAGGTAACATTTTACGTATTTTTCTTTTTAAAACACCGTTTTTGCATTGAAAAAAAAAATTCTTCGAAATAATTATATGGTTTGAAAAGAAGAGTTATTGAAAGGTAAGGAGTTAAAAAATAAATGTATAAAAGCAATTTCTTTTTGCTCGCTATGGCCGAGAAGTTACTCATTATAACCGTGAATGTATGGAGAAAACAAGAAACCAAAATTTAACGAATGTTTCCTCGTCATATCCGAGATCTCGCTATAACCGTGCTCGTAATAACCGAGTTCGACTATATAAAAATATTTTTCATCATTGGTATGTTCCTAAAAACAAAATAAATATCCAATATTCATTCTTTAGAAAAATCGGGCGTGAAGAGACATGTGACCTCTCCGTTGGAATGAATCGACTTAAGTAATGCTGGGCCTTAATACTAGCTGTAGCAGGCCAAGCATTGCTGTGACTCAGTCTGGTTAAATGAAAAAGAAAGCAAAGAACATATAAAAACACGCGCGTATTCGAATGCAACGCAGTGCCAAAACTTGAATAACTTTGAACAAACGAACAGTTACATTTTTTTGTTAATAATTAAAATGTAACTTTGCTTTTAAAAAATAAAGCCACTTGAGATCTTCCCAAGCTCTTTTGCCTAACCGACAAAATATTTAAAATTTGGTTAAGTAGATAGTGTTAAAGATGCGGTTAGCTTCGAAACCGGTAGACATTATAATTGAATTATAATAAAATATTTATAGTGATTTTAAAACAAAGTTACATTTTAATTATAAAATGGAAAATCACAAAGTTTGTGCGTCAAATATAAATTATAGTTACATTTTTATTTATATAGGTTCAAGTTTTGTACTGACATTTCTTGGTAGAATTAAATTTTATATAATAAAACAACGACTATGCAGTTTTTTCCCAAATTTTATAGAAACAAAATATTTAAAAAAAAAACTATACAGTTGATGTTTTATTATATTATGTGGGTTCGTTGTCCAAGAGTCTGGTAATGAAACTGCGCTAACAAAATCGCCCTCCATTTAGTTGGTTGATTCGACACGCACAGTTACGCGCAAAGGAACCTATTTTTCACAGCAGCGGATGTAACGACGATATAATTGGATTTCCAACACAGCCAACAATTTAATACCGAAACGATGCTCCGAAGTCGCGTACCATAAAGTTGGGAATGGATCTTTGTCAGACGGGAGGAATATCTAATTTAACATACTCAACCTATAAAGGATTTTTTCTATAAAGGAATATTTTCATCCATCATTTTCTTTTGCAAAAATCGCCTTCGAAAAAACGTTATTTTCGTAAGTAGGCAATGAATGACGTCACAGAAACGATGGAGTTATTTTAATGTTGGTAACACTGATAAATTATTGGCGGCTCTATTTGTTGATGTCTATGGGCCCGGGATCGATTCCCAGGGGGGGGGGTCAAATAAATATAAGTGATTTTTTCACTCTAATATTTATTCAATATTACACTGGACTGGTACCTGAAGCAGAGGGCTTATCGCCTTTCCTTTATGTGTTAACGATCAAGATAACACTGCGTTTATATGATACAGTGCCTTTTGAACCATTATGGTGCGGATAAGGGATTGAAGAATTATTACTATTATTATCAGCATCGTAAGCATTTTGAAGTAAGGCACATAAAACGTGTTTTTGGCTAATTATTTTTTTAATCCTTTTCGGTGCGTCGTAAGCCTTTGTACTCGGGCTCTGTAGGTAGATAGGTACCTGGGGCTATCGAGTATTCTCAGTATTCCCAAGGTCTGGATATCTTCTCGTTACATCTGAGGCTGCATTGTATCGCGGAACACAACACGGCTGTCGGGCGAGATGCGAGATGCGTGATGCGCTGTAACACGCACACAGCGCACACAGTCCGAGATAAAGAAAACAGGCTCGAAGGGACTAATTACACGAATAGAATCCAGAGCGCCTCTCTCTACAAATGCTCGAGTGGCACGAAACCTTTTTCAGGAAAACAAATATAAATGCACAACGTAAGTCGCACATTCGTCTGAGAGAACGCATTTCGACTACATACAGTCTACTTTCATCCTTTTGCCAACTTCATGCTTCACTTCCGTACAATAGATTTAAAAATGCCGTAACGAGGTGAAACAATTGTCACAAATTTAATTTTTGTATTTTTTGGTTAAGTAAGACTCTAAAAATCGTTGTTTGATTTTAATATTTAATATATAATTCCATAAAATAGGTTTGGAACACTGTGTACTGCCAGTTTAGCTTTCGCTGATACGATTTTATTTGCTATAACTGTGGTCAGGTCAGGAGTCGCAATAATCGGCGGGTATGTATGAGAAGGCGAAGATTGTTTGCTAAGACATATTGGTTTGACGTACTATTCTCTCTGCCTACCCATGTGGGGGAGTGGCATCATGTTTAGCTAGTAAGATAGTTAATCGTCAAAGCGAAATATGTAACCCTTAACACTTTTATTTACGTATTTATTACTCCTATTGAGTTTATTACTTAACGCCATTTTCCCTAAATATTGTATAAGGGGCGAAGCACCTAACATTTTTCTTATAATTTTATAGCTCATTTGTTATACTATGTAATATATACAACCCTAATTATATTATTGCATATGCAGATTTATGTATTACATAAATTACACTTCATAGAAAAAAATGTTTTGCGCCCCTGCAATATGACCCCGAAGGAACAGCATACAAAAGCTAAGACACTATTCATATTGTAAACAGGCTGGTTATAACAATAAAAAATTAAACCTTTGCTCGTACGACTCTTAAAATAAAATTCATAGAACGTGGAGTAACTAATACACAAGAAATCTACGAACACAAAAGTGAATATGTTCCTTTATGCGAGTAGATTTACACAAAAGTACAGATAATGGATCCTCAAATCGATGACAATGTACGTTAATTTTGAATACAATTATTATAATATATTGTAATTAACGGTAGTAATAAAAATACATTAGTCAATTTATTTTTATTTTTTATGAAATACAGTGATGCCTCGCATAACGGACGCCGCTGCACACAACGAACGTTCTGTTCCTTCATTACGCGACTCACAACGAACCTCGCTTCGCACTTGAAGTATTCGATACCACCAAGTTTTCCTTGGTCTTCCTCCGATTCCATTCTGGTCAGTTTGTGGATTAAATATATATCACAACGCTTTAAAAATGTCAATATTTTTTTTTATATTATAAAAATACCAAACTGATTTTTCAAACGGCTCACAATCTTATATTTCAATTCACGACAAAAATTATTTAGGGTTATCTAGTAATAGTAATTATCTTCTACTAACTCTTATCCGCACCCAATGGTGCAAAGGGGAATGCATTGTATTGACGAAGCGTTATCTTGATCGTTACTTACATAAAGGCAAGTGATCACACCTGCGCTTCAGGGACTAGTCTAGGGTAATATTAAATAAATATTAGAGTGCAAAATCACTTATATTTGTTTTCAACCCTCCCCCTGGGAATCGAACCCGGGACCTCCAGCACGGTACCTAAACACACTAACCATCAAACCACGGAGGCGCACAAAACTAGTTTGGGAGGTAGTTATTATCCCGCGATATGAGATATATTCGAGAGTGGATTACCCCTACATATAATTATGTATCCTCCTATGCAGTGTAATTTACACATATACGGACATCGGGAACATACTGAATAAATTAGTGCAATTGCGATAGACCCTAACAAGATAACCGAATCACGCTGGCAGAAATAAAGCTGACGTCAGATGACTAACTAACGAGTACTGAGGAATGTCCGATGAAATTACAAGATAAAATACATTGTATCTATCTTTCTGATTTACAATGTTAAAATGAAAACACAAGAAAGAACTTTATTAAAATATTCGCAATATGTATAGTAAGAAATATCCAATTTTTTGTTCACTAATGCAGCATTTGATCCACTAAATATTTCATATTATTTTTTGACATCTCATGAAAGATGAAGAAGAATATGGAAGTCTAGGCATTTACGGGGCTGACGACCGTCATAGGCGGGTTTGAGTGATCACTTAACACACGTGCAACATTCACCAATTCCACCCATTATTGACAACCACACTACTCAAATTCTTGGAAGTTCTATATACATATGAACCAATTTTGAAACATTGTTCTTGAATCACTAGAACTTCACTTCACTTCATTACTTAATATTTGACCTTGCATTCGTTTATCTAGTAAATTACCGTCGCTCTGTATCCCACGTGCTTGAAATCAATGGAAACGCAGCCCAGTATCGTTAGGCTTAACGAAATTCCCAATAGTTTGGAATAACTATCTTTTTATTGCACTTCATCTTTGCATTTCTTCGTTTAAGAAGCGCCAGTTCGAATATTTTTTTCTTCTTCTTTTATTCATGACCAATATAGGACTAAAATACCATACATGATTTCACTGCCTGAAAATTTAAAACATCCAATACCTTTGCCAAAATTGAAGGTACGTTAATAGATTGAAGATAAGTGATAATATCGCGTTGGTTTTTTTTTTGTTTTTCGGTATTTATGAACAATTTATGGAATAAACCTGCCAGTGTGTGAAATAATTAGAATCACACGTGCATTCGTGAAAATCTGTATTAATTAACTCAAAACATAAAAAATTCAACCATTGGTTCATAAAATGACGTGTTGTCACTTACAGCATAAGTATATACAACATTCCCAAATTTAAGTAGGTAATGTGCGTAGAATGGCGAATGTTACACAGTGTACTAAGTGATCATTTAACACAGCTAATGACAGATCGCTCACTCCTTTCAAGAACGTCATAAATCAAAAATCGTCAATTTTCAGTTGTGCATATTTTCGGGATGCCCAGAAAATCCACTATATATATCAGCAAAAGAGGCATATTTTTAACGTAATATTTACTAGCTACAGGACAGAAAATGTTATTTTTGCATTTTGAAGAAAAGGTATATGTTTAATTATTTTTTTAAATATAATAAATATTTTTCAAATGGAGAAAAAACCTTCAGGTATTACCTAAAAATATCTGTTGCACAGTAAATAGTTTAATAATTGGCTTGATATTTATTTCTAATACATTGTGTTATATTTTTAAACTTTAAAAACGTTCTCTTGAAAAATCAAGTTTTTTGATTTATGACGTTCTTGAAAGGAGTGAGCGAGATCGTAAACCCTGTTAATACCCAAGCTTCCCATCTCAATTATATGTTCATCTCAATAGACTTCTTCTATGTTGAAATATCAAAAAATAAGTTTTAATTACAATGTACAACATTCATATTAGTGGTTTTTGGTAACTCGATACTAAAAAATAGAACCCTTCTTGTGAAACTCTTCGTCACCAGAATAAATGTAATTAAGTCAATCAAGAAATGGAGCAATATCACTCGTGACAACACTCGCCCATACACTATATCCTAATAACACTTTACAACTTAACAGAGATGAGTTATAAAATTCCACAGCATGTATATTATTATTTAATAAACATAAATAACTGGCTGGATATATATTTTTAAAAACAAAATTAGTGTCCATAATTAGGCGACGATTCACCGACACTGGTGCTCTACCGACTCTACCCTATGGCGGGCGTACTGTACATCAGTGGTCCCCAAAGTGGGGTGCGCAGAAAATTCTATGTGGCCACATTTTTCTTCAAAATACTTTACAAAATTACAATAGAAATACGAACTTCAAAAATAGCGCTTACTGCAAAAATTTAAGTTCACGATCATTTCTGATCGTATAAGACGGTTTCTCAATTTTTACAAAGAAAGTACGTTTAACCCTAGATTTGTAAACTTTATTTGTAGATACAATGTCATTTGTGGATCGCACAATATTGACATATCGCTCACTCCTTTCAAGAACGTCATAAATCAAAATACTTGATTTTTCAGGAGAACGTTTTTAAAGTTTAAAAATATAACACAATGTGTTAAAAATAAATATCAAGCCACTTACTGAACTTTTTACTGTGCAACAGATCTTTTTAGGTAAAACCTGATGGTTTTTTCTCCATTTGAAAAATATATAGTTTATTTAAAAAAATAATTAAGCAATACCTTTTCTTCAAAATGCAAAAACAACACTTTCTGCCCTGGAGTGGGTAAATATTAAGTTAAAAATATGCCTCTTTTGCTGGGATATAGTACATTTTCTGGGCATTCCGAAAACATGCACAACTGAAAATTGACGAATTTTGATTTATGACGTTCTTGAAAGGAGTGAGCGATATGTAGTAGCTGTGCGGAATAGTGATTTATTGTTAAATGTCTCTTACATTTATTCCTAATAAACCAAACTTAAGTGCCATGTACTCGGTTCTTATTTTTAATAAATAATTTTGATTAAGTTTCACGTTTTTAATTGCGTAGTCCGCCCGACGAATGTTTAGTTCTTAAAGGTTAATACATTTTTGACAGGTTGAGCAAATTTGAATATCAAATGTCGACTTTGCATTTTAGAAACCCAGCAAATCCAATCATATTGTACCCACGAAATTATAATTTATTTTCTAAGTTATCAGTTGTACATACATATGGTATACTGTTTCATTTAAAATAAATATTGAAAAAAGAATTTTTGACACAGAAAATAAATATAAGGGATATTTATTTAATATTATTCTGGTACCTGAAGCGCAGGACTGATAATAATAATAATAAATTTGGATAACTTATATAGCGCCATTTTCGTAAAATAATACGTCAAGGGCGCTTCCACCTTGCCTTCATATAATAAATGATAAAATTGATATATTGATAAATTCGATGCAGTGCCCTGTGCACCATTGCGTGCGACTAAGGGTCAGAAGTATTAGTAGATGCGGTTGAAAAAGTTTGGAGATCACTGCTGTGGAAGAGTTACGATATTAGTCATAGCGATCACATTAATGGATTCTCGCCTCTCTTCTTCCGTGAAATGATCCCACCCTACACTATATATTATTCCACATAGTAATAGTAGGCACCTGCCCACTTTTCGTTATATTTTAATAAAATCAAATAGCGTATCCTACGAACTTTACTGTTAATGATTACAGATGTACATATATAGTGGTCAGTTTTGACTGGCCACAGTATCGAGGGACATCGCAACATCCTGCCAACATTTATTTTTTATGTGTTTTTTTAACAATAAAATACAACTCAGTTGACTCAAATAAATAAGCGTTTGATTTAAACATTTAATGTATAAAATATTTTATTTTAAAGCTCTCTTAAATTTGGAATTAGCTTCACATACGGTGTTTGAAAATGATGCAGAAATACGTATCACAATAGATTTTAAGAAATAGTGGTATTTACTAGAACTTCAATTAAAAATGCATAGATTTTACCACAAAGTGACTGCCGAATCAATTGATGAAAATATTTTAATTTATTAATTGAATTTTATTGTACTCTTAATAACAAAACTGTAATCTGAGAATTTCACTAATCTCCCGCTAGTATGTGAAAAAGTAGGTACCATTTAAAATTCTTCAAAATAAATGATGACTCGCAATTTACATTAAAAATGTATTTTTGAAAAAGTAGAAACATTTTTTTAATAATTCTTCTTCTTCTAACCCTTATCCGCACCCAATGGTTCATAGGGCATTGCATCGAATTGACGCAGTGTTATCTTGATCGTTACTTTACATAAAGGCAAGGTGATCACTCCTGCGCTTCAGTGACCAGTCCAGGGTAATATTAAATAAATATTGGAGTGTAAAATTACCAATATTTATTTACACCTCCCCTTGAAATCGAACCGGGAACCTCTAGCACGGTAGCTAAACACGCTAACCATTACGCCACGGAGGGGGACAAAATAAGTTTTTTAATTAAAAAAAAATTACAACCTATTATTTACAAATATATTATAGTGTTTTTTTTTATTATGATTTGTTTTGCCAAGGATTTATATTTTAATAATAGGCACAACATTTAACACAGAGCAGTGTTATGATTCATAATGGTCGAACATGCGTCATAAAACTAAAAAATAATATCCTTTAGATAAATATTTTCAAATGGATAGTATGGACACATCATACAATAATTATAATTCACTAGCTATGCCCGGCCACGCGTTGCTGCGGTTTAGTCTGGTTAAAAGGAAAAGAAGGAAAATAGAAAACACACACATGTTTAAATTCACAATTTAAATACACATAAACAAAATTTATAAAACAAGTATGCAACCGATAACATTAAAAATGTGACAGCAGATGTCAAGAAGCACGACGTTCGCAATTAGCAATGGTTAGTAATGCGTGTGTTGTTGTTACCTTCAATAGGCGGCGCTGCCATTGCGGTAAAAAAAACTGTATATTATATTTTATTTGCGCCTAGGACTACGCATTTACTCACATGAAATATTTGCACAACATCTTTAAACCCTGGAATATCAAAAATATCGAAAAAAAATATATATTAAATTTTAATATACACGTATATTATCGTATATATCATGAGGGCATAAGGTACATATTACTTACTATATATCGAATAAAGATCAATAAAAAGATGTCACTGCATTTAGCATCAACAGGATATCGAATTATACTGAATGCGCCCTCATGATTCTTTATTCAATCAGTTGCATCAATAATACTATATGAATCACCTCTAGATTTAAAATCATTAAGGATTAAAAACGTATTATACTCAATTACTACGCTTCAAAACCCACGGTGATAAAACATACATTTCAAATGCATCATAACTCTTCGATGACGCTAAAAAATACCCCATGGTGCTATACTATAATATCAAAATTAAATGCAAAAGTGATTCACTTCTACACCTATCATAAAATGTTCCTTTTCTCCAAGTATAAATTGTACATTCATCCCAAAACAACTATCGATTTTCCCATATTTCAACGGATTGCTTTGTCTTTTGTGAATTTGCAATGATAAATGAGCATACGGTTAAACGTAAATCACCTTTTCACGACCTTTCGAGGGAAATATTGAATGCTAAAATATTTCAACCCTAAAGAAACCGATGCCGGTAGCACCCTAAAATGGGTGTCTAGACAAAATCGATGCTAACGAAGTTTATACGACATGGCGTCTAGCAGAAATAAAATTACAGTGATAGTTTATTAATATTGCAATAATTTCTAGGCATACTTCTTAAAACAGAAGATAATAAACATATTATTCTATTAATACCTTCCTACCCAACTACATCTAGAATATCGGCAACGGCGAATTTTAAAACGATTAAAAATATAAAATACCACTGCAAATATTATATTTTCAAAGGTACGTATAATAAAGCAGTGCTCATATTACATTTCCTAACCAGTATTTTTTTTAAATGAATAAATATTTCAATTTATTTGCAAACTTTCGGAATCCATACACACAAAGGCGGTAAAAGTAATCGAAACAATGAACAATAATTACGGTTTAGTGATCATAATAAATAAACTCACGTTTTATTCCAACGCAATATTTAATCCAACGGATATTCAATTCATCACGAACACTATACACCAATGTCACAAATAAAGTTTCCAAAAAACTCACTCCAGAATCAGACGAGACGACGCGACAACTCGAAACCAAACTGCAGAATTGTTTTTGATTGTGTTTGGATTTTCAAGGGGACGCCACTTTAGTGCTGCCAGTCGAAAAAAAAGTAACATGTACTTACTTAATAAATATATTGGGAAACGAAACGTTTTATATGGCAATTCTTATAATACGCATAAATCACGTGACGTATTAACTGACGGTTTTCGTTAACAAATAACTACGCTCAAAAGGTGTGACAGGTCGAATTAATATTATTTGTGATTACCAAACACTGTTTTATTTTTGTATTCCGATACATACATATTTGATTTTGGATTACAATTTTTTTACGGTAAATCGATATATAGGTTAACACAAAAATTATTTTTATGAAAAAAAAAACAAATGTATAACTTTCTGAGCAGAATGACAGCAATATCGATTCTTTATTACAATCAAAATGAATTCATTCTTCCACATGAAGGCAACGTAATCACTCTATTTTTCCAGTTTTTTTTTTAATGTATGAAGGAAATTACTGCTACATAGGAAAGGAAATCGCAAAGAAACGATGGATAGGAAAAGGTGAATACTCGTACTCCCACTAGCTTGAATGATGTACAATCCACTTGGAATTTAAACAAATCTCTTGAGAAAAAAATAATGTACCCCGCAACATTAAAAAGTTAATATTATAAATTTCCTTAGACGCGAATTATGGCTTCGCCCACACAGATTGTCTAGATTGATATAACTTGATCACGAATGAGGTCGTGTGGAGAAGAATGTAGCAGCCCCTCGTAACTGAAGTTCTTAAAAGTCAGATTTATAGGTTCGAGCCCACTCTACCATAAATTGATTCTAACAACCGGCAGTTTAGGCTTTCAAAAATGGCATGAAATTAAAACGTTTGAATCAGTGCACTGGTGGTGGGATTCATCCGGTTCACAGGCAAAAAAAAATAGATTTTGCCCTAACCGGTCCTTAGCACGCTAGGTTTATTAGGTCCGCCACGTTGTAAAAATAATGAATCTCGCAAAGAGAAAAAATTATTGGAAATATGAAAAAAAAATAGTGGAAAATTTCAGTTAAGTTATTGCACTTAGTAAAAAGAATATCGTGAAAATTATACGCTTCTGCATTTGGAGCATTCTCAGTTGTTATGTGAATGTTCTGCTTATGAAGGGTTATTGAAAATTTTGAATCCCATACTGGTTTAATAATAATAATAATAAAATTGGATAACTTATATAGCGCCATTTTCGTAAAAAAATACCTCAAGGGCGCTTGAGCGTTTGAACATATTATAAAAACACAGATATTTCCTTTTTAAAAAAGGAGAAGATGGACATATCTGGGACGTGTTGTGAGAATACCACATAAGAGGACTTACTCCTCATGTCTCTTTTTCCAGCCCCGAGAATTTAGGTGCCCCAGAAGTCTACTGACGACAATTCACCGACTGTACTCTGCGGATAATAAAGGAAGACAAGGAGATGGTGCGGGACACGATGGGCTGGAGACGACTTGTGGTAGCCATATACTTCACCTAGAGAGCGAACGTGGAAAGAAGATGAAGTTTTTTCATAAATTTTAATCGAAGAGCGTTTAAGGTTTCACAAGTTCAATAAAAATAATGTGAGGGTGAATGGATCGCACGGATTACGGTGCGCTCACAAACCTCCACTTATTGCTCCCCAAAAGATACGTTTAAAAAGGGATGGTAATTAAATTAGATAATCAAAATTAAATTAAATAAGGTTCGCGCTACAAAAATTCAGTCCTACTACTTTTTGAACCTACCATGTATAAATTACAAAGTAGGTACGAATATTTGATTTTTGTATTCTTCCACGGTCAATTCATAATAGGGTCAATACATATGAGATAATCAGATTTTCGGTAGGTATTTTATCCCTAATAAGGTATAAATAAATAAGAGCAGTGCCGGTATCAGCGATTAGGCGATGAGGCGGTTGCAGAGCAAACAGCAACGTCCAAAAGCAGTATTTTAGGTGTTGAATTAAAAAAATTAAAAGCAGAAAGAATAGGGCAAAAATCTTCCCCTCCCTCGCCCCCGCCATTATTATTTTTATTTAAAAAAATAAGAAAAAATTGTTAGATCAAAAAAGCGCCTACCCTGATAATCTGGTGTGGCCAAAGCATGGATCGCGATTTACTGATAGAATGCGGGCAGAGCGGCAAAATTGAGTCGCTACAAGAGAAGTGGTTTTTCATTAAAGTTAATATTAAAACACTGTTGTATTGAAAGAAAAACAGAGCAAACGCTGTTGTAGGTAAAATGGCAAGTTGAAAACTCTCCGTGAAATCTAAAATCAAAGAGGCGGGTAAGATCCGGTCATTCAGAAGATCTACATCAGTTGATGTATATCACTTAAATGATCTGATCACTAAGACCGGATCAATTGAACGATGAACTTTTCGTCAGACATATCACTACGGTGGCGGTGGAGGGGGAGAATTTTGATCATAAATGTTTTAGACGGCGAAAAGGGTGCTTTCCTATCATCTTATAAAGCTTACTTTCTTCTGAAAATTTTAAGAATTTTTTTAACTGTTTGCTTAAAAATGTCTTCATTGGATGCATTAACAAATAATAACAAAAAGGTCGTCCTTAAAAATTTCTAGCGACCTATTTTTTTGTTCTTCGCTACACAATTTCGTAATCGATGAACCAATCGTATCGGTAAATCGACGAATCAGTAAGTTTGTAAACGGGTCAACGTACGCGAACAACATTTCCTAAAAATTTGGGATTAGGTATCTGAATTAAATGAACGAATTATTCAAATTCGGTCGCGAAAACATCGGCTCGGCTAATTTAATTAAAAATGTTGATTGGAATTATCAGCTAATGTTTGGCACGTCAGTACTAAACATTATCTCAGTTATGAAGTATTATAAAAATTATCCCCCCCCCCCCTTCTGTAAAGATGTAATGTTAAAAGTAAGGAAACTTAAAAAAACATATTATTTCTGTTGCAACTAATACAAAAATATAAACGCTTTTATTCATCGTGACATTATAAATATGCGGCTATAACCAAGACAAAGCGTTTACCGAGGGCCGATCAACGAGTTCCCCGCCTTATTTGAGTTCGCGCCTACAAAATGTTACGTAGTAGGTAGGAATCACATCTACAAACAGGTAGTACTTATTCTTGCGGTTGCGTTTCTGTTTTCAGTGTGTTTGTGAACTTCTCGTCGGGGTGTCGCGCGATTCTCTGCGAGTTTTAAATATCGAGTGGAATTATTATCGTTTTTTAAAATTATTTTTAAACATCATAGTTTAAAAGTGTTACCATTAAAAAAACATTTTCTAACGTATTTGATTGATTGATTCGTGATTAAATTCAACAATTTATGTGATAAATTGCTTGAATTTGATCGCCCAAAAGGTTTTGCAAGGATCTTGTTTATTCTATGGTGAGTTTCTGCCAGTTTATGCATAGTTCTATATATAAGCATCTTAACTAATCGATTTATTAATATTTCGAATACAAAAGTGTTAATTTTAATTATTGGATATTGAAGTCACCGCGATTTTACAATTTTCGAGGTATTCGTAGAATAAGACATTTTTCGTTAGGATCGAGCAAAATTGTATTGAAAGGGAAACCTTGAGAAATGATTCATCTTAAAGAAACTTGAAAGACAGATGAGATGTTAAAATATACAGCACGTGAGTGTATTTGTATGTAATAATTTTTAACATACAGGTATAGGTATACAAAGATTGCAAAAAATACTATCAATCTGGGTAACTTTAAACTCCTGGGAACAAAGATGAAATATTTTGTTTGACAAATTTTATCCCCTTAATAAAATTAATATTAATAAAAATCATTATTAGCCGTTGAAAAGAATACTCAATTATCAATTGCGATATACACGTTCCAATTTTATTTATGGCATCGATTTTATAAATTATTTTTTTTTAAATCATTTGCCAAGTCCGATTTCTTTTGTTTTGGGTTGGGTAGAAAACGAGACAGAATTGGTGATATTTTTCGATTCCTATATCATAACTACGAAAATTTTATCAGAATTAAAAAAAAAAAGTAAGAAAATTGAAATTTGATTTGCGGGTAGTGATAAATACGTCTTCGCTAATTTTAGAACTGCAGACTTTAAGGGACTCGAACAAATAAGCGATATCAAAGTTACACTAGCCACCTTTGATGTTCTTACTTTTGTTGTAACATTTTTTATTTATCTTCTTTTGCATCCGGTCTGATTATTACTACCTTAGTGTATATTGTATTACAGTCAACCCCCCCCCTATAACGTTGACATAGGTGTACCGCGTTATCTAAAGGAACGTTATAAGGGGTTAATGTTTTAAATTGTAATTGTACATTTTAACCAGCGGAAATAATTGAAAAAGTAATTTAAAATTAAAATACAATTTAAAAACATTAACCCCATATAAAGTTCCCTCCGATACCGCGGTACCTATCTCAACGTTATAAGGGGGTAAACCATAGGCATAATCTGTCCCACGCCAGGTTATGCATATGTAGGATTGTTTGTTTATGTTTACATATGTATTAATGAATGGATGTACCATGAAATTATGAGGCGCAAAGTGCAAACAAAAGTTTATAAATCAATACATAAATAGTACGAGTAAAGATATGCAACCTCGAGTACAGCCATTGCTGCTAATTATTATTTTCCTTCTCGCTATTCCGTTCCCATTTTTCTTTCGATAGTTTCTTAATTTATGTCATATGTATCCATTCAAATACGGTGTATTCCACTCCTCTCAGATGTAGACAATCGTCATGAAGATTTAATTGCAAAAGGTATACGAAAAGTATTCAAACTTACCGAGATTGAGTGTAATAAACTGATTTTTTCTTCCGTTGTCGTTTCAAATTCAGATCATCTCTCTGAATGCAGTTTAAGAGGGCATAGTGTAAAAGACGCTGTTTTTGTTATCCAAATAAAAAAATGTATTTGATAAATTATTTTGGTGCGCAATGCAATCCCCATGTACCGAAGTGAAATTGGTATATTCGGTTTCAGATTAACAGTTCAATGCCATCAGGTGGTACTGTACACCTGTGCATAAATGCAACACTAAACGCTAAAAGTCTAAAAAAATGGTTGGCTAAAAACTAAGTCTTAATATTTGCATATTTATAATGCCTAAAATGTAATGCATTTTTGCTACCATCCAATCCGTTTTTTCAATCCTTTTTTTGGGAATGTTTTATTTATTTATTTTTTTGTGTACTTTTTTGTTGGAAAAACGGGAGGAATATTTGTGACATTTGATAAAATTTATCAAAATTACCACTAATACTACCGACCCTCATCCGTACCTAATGGTGCATAGGGCACTGCATCAAATTGATGTAATGTTAAGTTAATCGTTAATTATATGAAGGCAAGGTGATCAGTCCTGCGCTACATATACCAGTCCAGGTAACGTCAAATAAGAGTGAAAAAATACAGCCTGGTAGCCAAACGCACAAATCATTAATTACACTACAGAGGCGGGCAATAAAAACCCAGTTGAAAATTGAAAGATTTTGAAAAAAAACGTTTCGCCACTGTTTTTTTTTCTTTTAGCGTCTACAAAAAAAGCACCGTTAACACAATATTCTATATCGATATTCTTGTCTCACGTAAAAGTATTGCTACATGGAAGAAGTTAATAGGAAATATTTAATGTTGATGGATCACAGAGATTTTTTGCAATTAAAAATTTTTAACAAGTTTTCTTAAAAACAAAATTTTTACTTTTTAATCTTGTTTAGAAACATAAATTTATCGTTGTTTTAGTTGTTTCCTGTTACTTGCTATTAGATCGATACTTCATGTCCTACTTTTTATAGTAGGTACTAGAAATCCTATTCTGACCTATTTTCCAACACTTTGTTCTACGCGGACTAACAAGTATCTACCTACGTTATTTTTTCCATACGAATATTTACAATGGGTATGTTTGGATTACCAAATCACATTACCAGCTTCTTTCAAAGAAGAATATTGTATGTTTACGCACTGAAAATTAGTGGTTGATTTAACTTATTGGTTTTAATAGCTAAATGAGCTTATTCTACGCTCTTGATTTGTTAGGCATTCAACTTGGTTTAAATGTCCAATTTGTTGTGAAAAACCTGTATACCCAATGGACATTTCGTAAAATGGCGCCGCGGTAGGACCGAATGACATCGGAATAGGGCGCAGTATTTCAGGGATGTTTAAATGTTGACAGTGCGATTTGTAGCGGAAAATTTTCTTACGAAAAAATACAGCCGTCATTCGCTATCCGAGCTTTTATTTGAGGTGATGGCCATAATAATTTTTCATGGAACTCCATAGTAAATAGTGCAAATCAGCACACACACGCTTCTAGTTATTCATTCTTCAAACCCTCATCCGCACCCGATGGTGCATAGGGCACTGCATCATATCGACGCAGTGTTATCGTGATCGTTAAATGCACGAAGGCAAGGTAATACCCTGCGCTTCAGATACCAGTCCAGGGTGATATTAAATGAATATGAAAGAGAAAACCACCCATATTTATTTGACCCCCCTGGAAATCGAACCCGGGACCTCCAGCACGGCAGTCAGATGCGCTAACCACTACACTATGGAGGCGGACCCACATGCAGTGGATGGATACTAATGCAAAATCGAAATAACAATATTTTTCATGTTGTCGATATTTTCAGTCATCGGTAAAGAATTTGGCTATCCGTATTGTCCGACCTACATACTCGTGCCTAATAATGCCGGTGATCTGCAATGATTGCAACATTACGAAGGTTAAATGGCCGATCTATTGCGGCATATTGTGTACGTTCGTACGTTGACAGCCTTGGCTCTCCGAGCGGATTCATATTTCTGTATGCAGCCTGAATTATTCGATAATAAAACAGCGTATGACCAAGGTTCATTCGGACACGTAATGTTTTTAAAACCGACGCCGCTCGTGCAGGAAGCCAGCCACCGCCCATCGCGGAGCGTCAAGTGTTAACTATCTCTTTGTAATTTGAAAAATTAACCCTATTTTACGTCATAATGACGTCAGATTAATAATTTGGTATGCATGCGCTATTGTACAGGGACGGACTATATACGTAATGGTGTCAAATTTTGTTGATTTACTCAATAATTATACTATGTATTTATTGATGTGGCATTAACTTTGTGGAAAAACCACTTTTAGAGTTTATTAATAAAAACACGACTAGTTTTTCTTTTACACCCTAAATTATTTATTGCTTTAGTTGTATTTTCACCTGTTGATGATAACATCAGTAGTTCTCGAAACTAGTCATGTTTATAATAAAATAAATGACCAGTGACCGGGTTTCATCGTTACCGACATCATCAGACTGGTCGGTTTATGTTCATAAATTCATGTTTACATCATTACACATACATGAACTCATGTTTACATCAACAGTCACGTTTACATAAATAAACTCGTAGTCACAAGCGTTTTTTTTGTATCTAAATTCTCGATTAGTGAATTGATTTACCATATATAACAAGAGGCAACAATGTAACTTGAATGGTTATCAAAACAATGTTTTACAAGTAAAAATATTTTATATATAAAATAAAACAACAACTAAATAGGTATTTCCATTTTTATTTTATTTTCGTATTATTTTTTGACATGTCATTAAAGATGAAGAAGAATATGGAAGTCTGGGCATTTACGGGGCTGACGACCGTCATAGGCTGGTTTAAGTGATCACTTTACGCACGTGTAACATTCACCAATTCTACCCATTATTGACAACCACACTACTCAAATTCTTGGAAGTTCTATATATATGAACCAATTTTGAAACATTATTCTTGGATCACTAGAACTTTACTAGAGACATCTATTGGTGAGATGAAAAGAAGCTTTTTATTGAGCAGAAACTCTTTTATCATTTGTTTTATTTTATTTGACCAGCAACTAGGTTTCATGGATGATTCATGGTCAAATAAAACAAAATTTGTAATAGCTGTTTCGTTTTTGTTGTATTATTATATGGAATAACAGGGTTGCATTTTTTTACTGTTTTTCGTTATGCTAAATATGTTTGTCAACAACCTTAATAGAATAGACTTATAAATGTAGGCAAATAGATGCGCAATGACTTAACGACATGAATCATTTTTATAGCTGACGAACAAGTGTTACAATTTATTATGAGATGACTAAGAATCAGACAGATTATTATTGAAAGCTGTCCCACCTCATGCCCAGATCTGATACAGAAGCATCTAGGCTTCCTGACAGATCTGCTCTTGCTAAGCATTTTTTTAAAAGCAAAGTTGCGAAATTTATTGAAAATGTGAAACAATATAAAATTGTATCCCGATTTTACTGTGAATTTACATTTAAAAGCTTTCAATATACCTGTCACTGCCAATCTAAATAAATACAAGTTTGTAAATCCGTCACCAAATTTTCTAGAACCCCGGTTACCCCGGTACCCCGGTACAGGCAGTGAAAGGGATTAGTATTTAGTTCGATTAGTCAGCTAGATCCGACTCCGACCCGACGCTGGCCGGTACACAGACGCCCACAATCCCGACCAGCACAGCAGACAGACACGGAATAGTGCAAAGACATTTACAGATAATAATAATCAAAGAATAGAATAATCAAACAGATGACCAAGACCTTTACATACTCGTACGTCTGTTCGTACGTTTACACGAATTGCCTTGGAAAGTGGCGGTCTGGAAATACGCCGCCGAGAGGCTTTAGTACCGTCACGGTCACATTATAACAAATTGCGAGCATTTACTTTTCGAGTATTTTCGTAATCTCGACTATCCGAATGAACGAAATTTTAAATCCTGAACAAATTGCCTTTGATGTGATCTTTTACTCGCCCGAAGGACGCTTCCAAGAGCGTTCATTGTATTACATTTATTCATTGTACTTAAAATATAATTAATATGATTAGTATAAAAAGACTGATGTACATAATTTTGTATCATATCTATCATGTCAAGTAGAGTTACGCGCTGCTATTAGCGTAGGTACCTAGAATTTTTTAAAGCACGTTTCTTCTAGAGATTGATACAAAAATATAAATTATTTTTCAAATAAATTACTGTAGTTGCTTTAAAAACTTATTAAATACTAAACAAAAACAGTATAAATACGACGATACGAAATAATCTATAAAAAAACTAACTAACAATCTAACCGCTTTTCTGCAGGGGTAGGCAGAGAGAATACAACTATTATGATTAATTAAAAAAAACATTTGTATAATATCTCATAATGAGTTTTATTTCATTGCACACGTTTCGAAAACTACAGATGTTTCATCCACAGGTGAATCCTAAAACTAAAACTGTTTTAAACTGTTTTACTTTTCACCCGTAGATTAAAACGTCTGTATGTTTCGAAAATAGTCGTGTGTAATGAAATAAAACTCATTAAGTAGTATTATCCCTTCTAACCCTTATCTGCACCCAATGGTGCATAGGGCACTGCATCGTATAGAAGCAGTGTTATCTGGATCATTAAATACACGAAGGAAAAGTGACCAGCCTTCCGCTTCAGGTACCAGTTCAGAGTCATATTAAAATAAATATTAGACTGAAAAATAACTAATATTAATTTTGACCCTCTTGGGAATCGATCCCGGGATCTCCAGCATGGTAGCCTAGCGCACTAACCACTACGCTATGGAGGTGAACATTAAGTAGTATTATACAAGTGTTAAATTTTTAAAAAATCAACGTGTCATTCCATAAAGTTAATGCCGAATGAATAAATTATATTATGATTAAATTTAAGAGCTAGGCTCTTGTTTTTGCAGCAGTTTCCATCACTCTCCAAAGCCGAGTGTTTTTTAGATGCTCTCTCTTGGTCGTCTATTCTCTTCTATTTTTCCCATTATTTCCCATTCAACCAATTATCCTACGCTTTGCTCGTTCTTCAAAATGATGACAAAAACTCGAAGAATGTCATTCACTCGCTCACACTGGGATTGCACAATAATGTAATTTCGTTTACAAATTTACATAAATATTTGGGTCTCATTCAGATAGCACATTTTCTCTTTCGGTACTATTTGTGTTTGCCCATCCAGAACCGACACTCGGTTTTTAAGTTGGTTTTTAGCAAATGGATACCTCGGCGCACTTCTTTGGTTACTTTAAGCTTAGAACAATAGGAAAGTGTAGGAACTTTTGTGTACAATTTCACACAGCCGGCCTAACAAAGCCTTTGTCAGTGGACAGACTTTAGGTTTACCATAAGTATGTATGTACTTTTGTAGCACGTCATTATACCATAATTGTACAATACCAAAGTACACACGTGCATTCATAAAAATGGTGTCCGAGGAATGTTTCCGTTTCTATTGTTAATTCCAATTTAATAAAAATAATAAACCGATCGAGTCATAATTCTGAATGCAAATGGTTAAGAACCAGTAATCGTAATTGAATTTTTTTTCTTAAAACCCCGTTTTGTTATTGAAAAAAAAAGAAAGTTTTTCTTCGAAATAAATATACGGTTTTGAAAAGAACAATTATTGAAAGATAAGGAGTTTAAAAAAAATATATTGTATTTGAAAAAATATATATTAAAAAAAAAAAAAATTTCGACAAAAAAAATCAAGAATCAAAAACATTAGCGCAGACCACACGCGTGATTTCTCGCGTAGCCGGTCGCTTGCTGAATCGGATGTACTGGTAAACAATCGTAAACTCCCCCTTAGAATAATTATTCAAAAAGATAGGTAGGTATATAGCAACAAAATTATTGAAAAAATTCCAAAGTTTCGGAAAATAAAAAATTGTGAATATATTTTCACTGATCCGTTATGAAAAATCATTTGAAGAAATCAGATTATTTTTTGTCTGTTGCGTAAGATTTAACAAAGCAAATAAGAAATCTACCGATTTGACAAGTGCCGTGTACCTAGTGTTAATAAACGTGACGCGTCCTTGAAATTTCACTCTCAATTCTCGTCCAATTACCGATTATCGAATCGCGGCCTAAGAAGTTTCATTTTAAAAATAGATAATTTTCCTTGGTATTGCGGCAAGTCACCGGAAGGCATTCCTTCGTCTAGTACAGTGAAGATAGGTAGGTATGTACCTCGTTATTGTAGTACCTATCTGTGTACATCAGCATCTATATTCTAAACATCTACCGGGTTACCTAACTTTGTTAATAACTGTTTCTCTTCAATTGATTGACTCACTCGTAGTTTTATTTTCCTATGAGATAACTCATTACCTGCCTGCCATTACTCGGAGTGACGCGAGATTGTTGTACTGCGTGATTATAAGAAAACATGTACGGCATGTGATGTTATAGGACTATAGGTACCCTATTGCACTTACTATGCAGCTCACGGAAGAATACTCAAGTCTCGAACAATACACTAATAATGCCAGCAACAGAAAACCACCAACGGAAAAATACCAACGAAGTATGCAAATTAATAATGCAAGTTGGCGATATTCTATGTCATTTTTGAAAAAAAAACTATATTGCAATAAAACACTAATTTTCAATATTTTACATAGCCCATTTTCGTTAGATACTCTACCTTTAGGTTAATACTTATGTGTTTTAAAAAATTAATAACCTGCAAAGCCCCTATTCTTAGAAGCTCGTCTGGAGGTAGGATAATAAGGATAGGGAAAGTAAATGTGAAGTTATATTCTCTATTTTTTGCTAGATTCAAGAGTAAAAATATTATTTCTGATGTAAGAAAATCTTCTTTATTAATACTTATTGTAAATATTTACAATTTTTTATTGAATCATTAATGAATCTGTACAAGCAATAGAATTGTAAATTATTTCAAGAAATGGCCTAGTCGCCATTTTCTTTTTGTTCATTCAGTTAGAAATACGCTAAATCATAACATAACACAATAATTATTTGTATTTATATTCGTCCATATAAAATTTATAATTGTATTTTATCTTTCTCGGAAGTTCTCATCAGTTCTTCCAACTCGGATGGCCATCAACATATCTTATAAAAAAATAATCAACACGACTTCAATGCAGACCTTAGTATCAATTCAGATCCAGGCTAACCAAAAAATATGCGACAACATTGGTCACTATGAACATCTACATACTATTATACAGCAGGGTTAGTCAACATTTAAGTACGATGTATTATTTATATCTCATTAGAATACAGCATAGATTTTTTTTAATGACACAAAATTTCACTCCACATTTTTTTGGAGACTGCTTAATTCATATAAATAAAAATATAAACTCATGGAGCAAATCTAGCATTTACGAATAAAAAAAATGCACAATCACAATTAGAGCATTGTGATAAACTAAGATAATAAAATTAAAATGATATTTCCAGGCGTCTCCTAGCATGTAAAATGATTTGGAATAGAATATTACGTACATTTTATGAAGGTTTCTGTAGGTTCGGCATTCACAAATTATAAATAAAACATTTGTTTTAATCCCTTCAGTATTATATTTTGATACTAGTTTCAAATATTAACCCGTAGATGGAAGCATCTGTAGATTCCGAAACCAGTCGAAAAAAATATAATACTCATGCGGTAAAAAACAAGTGTTTTATTTATAATTTAAGGCTTCTACTAACTTATTAGTTTCAATATAGATGTCGCAGTCAAAGATTTACTCCAATAAGAATGATCAGCTGTCCAAACTCAAAACACAGTAAGGGACATATTTTTTGTAGAACTTTTTTTTGCATTTTTGGACTAAGTAGATTCTACTTAGTCCAAAAATGCAAAAAAAACGTACTACAAAAAAAATGTCCCTTACTGTGTTTTAAGTTTGGACAGCCGTGATGCTTAGGCATAAATATATATCGCTCACTCCTTTCAAGAACGTCATAAATAAAAAAACTAGATTTTTCAGGAGAACGTTTTTAAAGTTTAAAAATATAATACAATGTATTAAAAATAAATATCAAGCTATTTATTGAACTTTTTGTTTGAACTGAACTGAATGTTTTTTCTCCATTTGAAAAATATTTAGTTTATTAAAAAAATATAATTACAGAATACCTTTTCTTCAAAATGCAAAAACAACACTTTCTGCCCTGTAGCGAGTAAATATTAAGTTAAAAATATGCCGCTTTCGCTGGGATATAGTACATTTTCTGGGCATTCCGAAAACATGCACAACTGAAAATTGACGATTTTTGATTTATGACGTTGCTGAAAGGAGTGATCGAAATATAACTTTCCGATGTTTGGGTTATGTGGTTGTCAACCTTGGTCTAAAACTTTAACTGAAACATGGTGACCTGTTGTATTGTTCGAATGGAATACTTAATTTAACGGTTTACTCTAAAAATATTATAGCACATTGATAGTACTGCAGTTGGTGATACCCTCGTGACCCACTTCTGGGCTGGCCTTGTTGTCACTTTCACCTGGCTCTGACGTTTCGCTCTCGGACTTCCTCGCTCTCAGCTGCCGCGGTATTCTGAAGCTTCTTTTTAGAACATAAACAGTGTGTGTAATGTGTAGCTGGACCATAAAGGCGGGTGTCTTGTCTAACGAGGAACCAGAATAAGCACCTCGTGCTGAGTACACAATAATTACAAGCACTAACAAAGAATTGCGCAATCGAGTTCGTTTTCGTTTTGTTTGTAGGGTACGAGTCAAGACCTGAATAATGTTAAACACGAAAGAAATGTTTTGTTTATTTGCTATTTTTTTTCATTTATAAAGCATAAGTAGTAAAAAATTCTTACATACGCATTTACATATTTTTGTATGGAAGCGAAACGTGGAGTATAGAACGGGTTCGGCTGGAGGTGTTTGAGATGTGGTGCTGCAGGCGCATGTTGGGGCTTCATTGGTCGGAAAATGTAGAGAACAATGAGGTACTAAACAGGGCTGGGGAGTCTAGATTCCTACCAAATAAAGTAACATAACAGCGAGCCCAATAGATAGGCCATAACATAAGACACCCAGGCCTGTTTCATACGACTGCGGAAGGCATGTGCGAAGGCACAAACTACAGAGGACGAACCGCTTAACCTACATGGACCAAATTATCTCCACCATGCGTTGTAGTGGATACGCCGAGTTGAAGAGGCGAGCGGAGGATAGAAACGCGTGGAGACTGACCACGAAAGAAGCAAACCATTCATCACACAAATTGTAACCTACGAAGAAGATGCATTTGAAAATGACTCAAGGAAATCACAAGAAAACACCTCATAGCTAAACGGCACACAAAGCACTAGTACAAGCACACTACAAGAAAACATTCATAGAACCACATGATTAAAGTCGCAACAACACATAAAATAAAACCATGTCACGTTTGGTTAAAGGAACTTTGAGTATTTCGCAATAAAGCTTATAACCTGCTCCCATTATCCACAAAATAAGTACATAATGTTAAAAAATAATAAATATTCGGTGCGAGTAAAAAAGGATTGATATTAGTTTTTTTATTATTTTATTATTCCGTTTCTGTTTCATATTTCAATTTCTTTCATATTCCGTTGTCGATTGTTTTTATGGACGAAATTTCGCTATTGGATTCTCGTTTAATACACCAGCATGATTCTAAATAAAGCTTAAATATTATTGTATAATATGCGTAGTGTTAACACGTCTTTCTGCGAAACCACAACTGCCTGTATCTTGTGAACAAGTTATACTTTCTCGGTGTTATACAATCTAACTCTTAGTTTCAAATTCCATTGCAAATATTTGTACCTGCACCGTATACTATAAGTAACAGAATAGTTATACAGGAATATAAAGTACACTATAAATTTATTACGTTTACAAACTGCTTTTAACCAGACAGAATACCTACCTACGCAAATACCAGAAACCAAATCAAGTAGTCGCTAAATTTCTAATACCTTCTCGCTCTGGACACAGATTGAAAACTCTTTTACACATACTTAAGTGAGAATAATATTTTTGCCCTAAGGGGACTTACACGAGCACGGATATGCAACCTCGAATATCCTAGTAGATGCTGCTATATTGTTGTCCTATTAATCAAAAGTATCTGTTCCACTATTTCTGGTCATTCAGTTTGTATTTTCACCCGTTGATGAAAACATCTATAGTTTTCGAAGCTAGTCGTGTTTAAATTGATAAACTCAAAAGTGGTCTTATGTGTTTCTAAAAAATATATATTTAAGTTCTCACTTTATTCCATAAACTTAATGCCAAATCAATAAATAATAGTTCTGCTAAATTTTTTTAATAAAGCCGTAATGTAATACACTATGAGCTCCTTACGTACGTCATCTGTATCCTATCAAATATATTACGCTTCAATATTTTAATATCAAGTGACAACCGATCAAAAACAAACCATTCTCCGTTTTGCCTCCTTTTCGCGCTTTCGTTTGAAATCTATTTTTTTCGTCTGTCTTCTTCTGTGTGTGTGTCATGTCAGGTCTCTCTGACGTCGACTATCACTTGAGCATAATTGTCCTTGCTTGGGCAGCTCTAAACAACGCCTCGACAGTTCTGATACCTGTCCAATCTCGTATATTCCGGAGCCAGGAGATCTGTCTTCTGTCGACCATATAGGTCCATGGAATGCGTAGCATTGTACAATGTAGCCACATTTCAAATGCCTCTTACCTGTTCACAGTGCTGTTTTTTTCATCAGTTAATGTTAATTTAAAAATATTTAATTCTATTTTTAAACCTAATTTAATTAAATAAACAATTTTCTCAATTTTCCGACGTCACAATCTTTCGACCATGATCTCAATACAAAGATGGCGGAAACCTTATCTAAGCAAAGTTAATTGATTGCCAAAGGATTTCCTTTGTAATATTTACCATACAATACAAAATAATATTCTTTCATTTATAATTTTAATAACTTCCTTTGCAAAATTTCCCGTTAAAAATGACCTCGAATCGTGAGACAGCCAACTCATGAGTCAATTTAAATAAAATATATATATATTTATTTCCCACCCGATCACGCTATCCAAGATATTGTTCGGGTTAAATGCAATTGTAATTATCCATTGGATGTATTAACCTAGATGAAATAAATAAATAAAAAAACTTCAGTCCATTCATATTTATTTGATATCATCCTGGGCTGGAAATACAGTGTGAAGTTGACCAATCACAAAGTAAATGCTTTAAATATTAATAATATTCAGAATATTATATAGTTTAACTATGTACTTTAGATGACTTAAGCGTTGCTTTTGGACTTTTGTTTGTAACGACTTTGGGGTTTTGAAACCGGTTGTCGACAGTGATGTAGAAAATAATTAATGAAAATTGATGATCGAAAAAAAACATCTAACCATGACGCCACTTCCTCGCAGTGGTAGGCAGAGAGAATAGAACGTTACACCAATCTATCTTTGCAAACAATCTTCGTCTCTTACACATTCATGCATCTCCTCATACATTGACTCTGGCCAATGTCTGTACCCGACGGATTCTCCAGTTAAAGAACTGGAGAGTCCAAAGGGACACGTTGCGCGTGGCAATGAGGATAGCCTGGAACGACTAGTTGTGATCGGTAGCCTGGAGGGAAAGAGAGGGAGAGGAACATCCCCACACGATGATGGACCAATCAAATTAAGGCAGCAGCAGGCACCTCAGTGGTTGGAGCGCTACGTGCAGCGCAGTCAAGGGATAACTGGAGAAGAGTCATTGCTTCTGCAAGGGTCACAACCCTCAGCAATGAGGAATAAGACGGAGAAGAAGAATTAGTTTTTTTTTTATCATAGTTTTTCTTATTATTTTATGGACAAACAAAATTCATATATTGTGAGAAATACTGTGTGCAAAAAAGCTAATGACACCCGGTATCTATAGGCCTTCATCGAAAGTGAAATCTCGCGCAAGCAATTGGATGTCATCATATTATCGCACCAGATCTTGGTGTGTTTACCTTCATCATTCATCTCGTCATAGCTTTCTTATTTCTTCACGTGCACATGATGTATGTACGCGGCGTGCATATGATGTATGTAGGTACGCGCGTACGCAGGGGAAACCGGGGTCTGAAGTAACACGCTTTAAAACATTATAAAATAAAACTAAAACATTGTTTTTAACCACCTTTATTTTTTGTGCTTTTCTCCAACCGGTTTCTACAAGGGCCTTGTCATCTTCAGGGATGGATATCTTTACCGTTTCACCTTTAAGTGTGCTTATTCGCTGCAAGGGAAATGCGACTCGTATAACAATCTGGAATGTGTAATATTTTTATATATTTAATTATAATACTGTTTTAATGTACAAGAATTAATTTGTAATACTAAATTGTTAATTATGTGAAGGCATGTTGGACTGGTCACCTTGCCTTCTCGTGATTAAAAAACTTATGATAAAAACTGCGTCGATATGATGCAGTGCCCTATGTACCATTAGGGGCGGATTGGGGTTAGAAGAAAACACACATTTAGAAAAAATAAAACATTTAAATAATATAATACATTTAAGAAATAAATAAACATAAACCATAGACGTATCATAATAATAACTCCATCGTTTCTGTGGCGTCATTTATTGCCAACTTCCGAAAATAACATTTTTTCGAAGGCGGATGTTCCAAAAGAAAATGATGAATGAAAATATTGATTATATCGGCTGTTATAAACACAACACGAGTCTAATACAATCCTTTATAAGTTGAGTATGTTAAATAAGATATTCCTCCCGTCTGACAAAGATCCATTACTTATAATTGAAGTTACTTAGGTACCTATATGATTTGACTTGTGAATTAATATAGGGTACTAGTTGACTTATGAACTAGATATATGGTATACTAACTTACCTAACATTTATGTACTTAACTATCACTACACTAGTTCTTATAACTACGTAGCGTTCGGGGAAATGATGTGGTAATTTCTGATCTCGGTAATTTCTTCCATCGGAACGTCCAATAAAGAATTTTTACCGGGATAACATAATATACGAAGAGTAGTTTTTATATCGTGTCGTACGAAGGTAGGTATTGAGTCCCCCCGGGTATAGCGTGGTCAAAATGTTACTTAGCATAATTTTCCACGCAATAAACGAAGTGGGCTACTAATTTTGTCACTTTCAAATGTGTTTTAAGGTGTGTTTCTACCAGAACCGAATCGGTTGTGACATTTGTCTGACAAGTAAAAAAAAAAATATTAAAATGTAACTTTGTTTTAAAATCAATATAAATATTTTATCATAACTTAATTAGAATGTCTACCGGTTACGAAGTTAACCGCTTCTTTATCAAGAATTATTAATCAGTCTTGATAAAGAAGCGGTTAGCTTCGAAACCGGTAGATATTATAACTTCGTTATAATGTCTACCAGTTTCGAAGTATTGATTATCTCAAGAATAGAATTCAGAAAGCGTTCGGCTGCGCTGAAAGCCAGACGTCACTACACGCCAATTTTTTTAGGTTTTATCAATTGGATTTTCTGTTTCTGTTTTTTTAGAATGTATATTGAAAAATATTTTTGTAATATTTTGAACTACTTACCTCTTATTAACTTTTTTTCAAAACCATGTATTTATTTCGAAGATAAACTTATTTTTTCAATACAAAAACGGTGTTTTAAGAATAAAATCAATTACGTCAAATGTTACCTGGATTTAAGGAAAATTAAGTTACGATTTATCGAATACTGGGCCTTAATATCTTTTTTACTGGTGTTTTCGTCATCGGGTCAATTATTTACAGGATTTGCGAATATAGATGCATGTAAAATATATTTTGTATTATCCTTGTTTCGTATTAGATTTAAGGCTTCGAATATACATTAAAAAAAATTATTACTTGTCAACTTCGTGTACAGATCCGGCCCTGCAAAGTACTTGCTTAAATTTAAGGAGATGAGTTCATAGTTCACACTACTAATCATTTTATCACATTTCCCACTTTTAATTTGTCAGAAGAAACATAAAATTTACATGAAAATTTGGGTGTAATATGAAAACCTTTTTTTATTATCTCTGTACTATTTTAGTAGCGAACTTTAATTACTTCAAACGTGTGACTACATGTATGGTATGTATGTATACAGTGACTTTTACGTACGAATATATAGGTAGCTACTTCTACTTTTTGTAAATAAATAAAAGTGCAATCGCAAATATAATATAAGTTCATACATATATATAGAACTTCCAAGAGTTTGAGTAGTGTGGTTGTCAATAATGGGTAGAATTGATGACTGTTACACGTGTGTAAAGTGATCACTTAAACCAGCCTATGACGGTCGTCAGCCCCGTAAATGCCCAGACTTCCATATTCTTCTTCATCTTTGATGAGATGTCAAAAAATAAAATAAAAGAGATTTTTCATCGCATACGCAGATGAGGTTTTGAAGAAGATGAAGAAAACTACTGCTTTGATTTATTTTTAAGAAGATATGTGAGGTTCTTAACAATATTTCTGACACACCAGTGAGTTGTATACCGGGACATCTTTTATTTTTAAATATATATAATATAAATATTCATAAATTAAACCCTGAAGACGGCAACAGGTTGTTGCCGAAACTAGTTGGTTGAAGAAATGTGAGTGGATAAAAAACAAAGTCTGTTTATTTCTCAAAATAATATATCAATATGATCCACAAAGCTTTCAATATTCAAAACATATATAATAATAAACGTCGAATCGTCAAAACGTTCCATAAACCAGTTAGTTTTTCGTCGCTGAGTTCGTAAAATTTTTAACTTTGCGTCCAGTTTTGGCGATCCGACTATTTTTATCACACAAACCGGTTTAACAACTTTGTTTTTTTTTTACTGCCAAGGACCCGTTGTTTCATTTTGGGAATAAACGCACTCGCGAATTCAAGTTCGTAACGATTGTTTTATTTTTATTTTTATTAAAATATGATGTGCTATTTATAACAAACCAGTCATTTTATGCACGTGAATCAACAGAAACTAGTCGATTCAAAATCTTTGAAAAATCAAACATTTTTTTTTATTACAAACGTAACTACTTCTGCTGACCCTTATCAACACCCAATGGTGCATAGGGCACTGCATCGACTTGATACGATGTTAAATTGATCGTATACTATATGAAGGCAACGTGATGAGTCCTGCAGTTTTTTACAATTTCTATCCTGACTTTGATCCCTTGGAAATGGTCCAACTTACTTAACTTACTTACTGACCCTTATCTGCATCTAATGGTGCATAGGGCACTGCATCGAATTGATGCAATGTTTATTCGACCGTTTATTATATGAAGGCAAGATGATCAGCCCCGCGCTTCAGGTACCAGTCCAGGGAATATTTAATTATTATAAGAGTGAAAAAATATATGTTTATTTTGACGATCCCTGGGAATCGAACACAGGGCCTTCAGCATGGTAGCCAAATGTGCTAACTATTACTCTACGGAGGAGGATAAAACATATATAATAACTTGTATTAAACTAGATAGGTATCTTTATTTTAGTAAATCCTCACAATGGGATTTGGACAAGAAATGGACGGCTGCGGGCGGTGTATGAAGTATGGACTCTTTATCGCCAACTTTTTGACATTTGTGAGTATCTTATTACTTATGTTCATTTAATATATACTTATACTTATGTTGTTTTGACAGGCCCCCGTGGCGTAATTGGCTAGAGGCTCGACTGCATGATAGCCATCGCAGGATCGATCCCGGCCAATTGCAAAACGAATTCAAGAACTATTTATGTTCAATTGGTCTGGGTATTTGTTATTTTTCGTATCAGCATTCCCTATCCTTAATATCTTGTAAACAAGCCCCTAAGATAGATGCTTTGTAGATTATCCTTTTAATCCTTTGCGATAGGCTTTTGTGGATTTGCCCGTACCTAGTACGGGCAAAATAAAATGGGCTTTTGTGCATTTGCCCGTACATGATACGGGCACATTGGCGAAGAAACAGCTCAAACTGATTTTACTATAGTAACGGCAGTAGTGGTAGATTATAATGGAGTTATGGGATAGAAATATTAGATGAAACATTTGTAAGTCTAAGATCAGTTTTAAAAGTGTTTAAAATTTCTCTTAATTTAAACATTCAATAAAAACATAAGAAAACTGGAAAAAATGACAATAAATGCCTTGCAATAATGCAGTATATCATTATCAGAAATTAAAAAAAAAAACGTTTCTTTTATCCAAATAAAATCTTTATCAAAACTCATCAGTTATTAACAGTAACAGGGTTAACACGTTAAACGCCATGGGGGTCACCGATGACCTCAATCAAGAGCTATATTAAAAATGCTTTAACTATGGAACCCATCGTCAAATCAAAAAATAAAATAAACTAAATACATTTTACATATTATTTAAATACATAAATTATCAAATGTTTTTTTTTGTGAATTCCTAAATTGTAAAATTATAGTTTTGGCATTTCAAATGTTAAAAATTTGATACTCTCATGTACTAGAATAATCAACCCTTTTATTATACTTTTCTTTCATCCAGTATCAACATTTACCAGCAGTAGGCACTGATGTTTTTTATGTTTGCAGATTGGAGGACTAGTGGTGTTAGCTGTCGGGCTATGGATGCTGATTGACAGAACATACATTAATGATTTACTGGGAACTAATCTCTTCCAAGGATCCATATACGTCCTAACAGCCACCGGAGCACTGATCACTATCATCTCGTTCTTTGGGTGCATGGGAGCTGCCAAGGAAGTTAAATGCTTGTTATTATCGGTAATCATTTTAAATATTAACATAATAAATGTGACAAATGAAGCACAGTGCTATGTACTTAAAAGTCAAATATAATGTGATATTGATGCATGGTAGAAATTTTAGACTTTCTATGTATGCTAAAACATCTTTAATTTAGATAACAAATTTCACAAATTATACTCATTGCCTCTTATAGTCAGAGGTTGCATTGTTTACTTTTAATTACAAGGGTTTATTTATGAAACAACAAGGATATTTTTGTATAGTGACCCAATGGTGCATAGAGCACCACATAAAATTGACGCAGTGTTAACTAAATGATGATTATATGGAGGCACGGTGATTAGTCTTGTGCTATAGATTCATGAATGAAGGAGTCGGTAACAAGCGCAATTCAAATCTGTACAATGTTTTTTGGCATCTCGCACTCTACCAAAAGTAAGCAAATAGAGCGCTTAAAAGCGTCTTCCGCTCTCTACCAACTGTATGTAAAAGACGCTTTCAAGCGTTTCCCGCAAACGATTATTAAAATAGTTACAGCGCAACAATTCTAACAACTTGAACTATGACCCTGTGCGCCCGCTAGGGGCAGGGCAGGGGTGTGTGCGGGGAATGTTTATGTTATTAGACCCAACCCTTATGAGATTAACACCAAGGAGACTGCACACACTTGTCCTTGTACTGTCATAGCGACCTGTTGAATAAACTGAATGCATCCAAATTACAAGTTATTATTACTGATACCCGACCCCGTAATAAAAATAGAAATATAAATTAGGTGTTGTTGAATTTTCAGTACAACATTCTGGTGTTCATCCTGTTTGTGACTATGCTGGTGGGGGGCATCCTGGGCTACGTGTTCCGCGAGAAGGTGCGCACTTCCATGGAGCAGGAGATGCAGGCCTCGCTGCGCTGGTATGGCAACCGGGAGGAGGTGAGCCGCTCCTGGGACCTCACGCAGCAGCGCCTCATGTGCTGCGGCGTGCACGACTACCGCGACTGGCAGGACAAGATCCCGCCCTCCTGCTGCAAGGAGGTGGAGTACGGGGGCCGGGTGAGTCATCCGCACTTAACGGTGCATTGTTTTGGAATATACCTTTCCTATCCTTACTATCCTACCTGCAGACAAGGGTCTAAAATAGACGCTTTGCGGGTTACTCCTTAAAAAAAAATATATATAAGGAGCTCTATCACCGTGCTTCTCTTCATTGTGTAAGGAACACTCCCTTTAATTCAGTTAAACTAAGGCTTTTGGTATTAACACATTTCGGACGGGTGTTTTTTACGCCTGCAGCGACGGGATTTGATAATTATGTACATATAGTTAAGACCTTAACAAAGAGATTGGTACATAATATTCTTATAAAAACAATAAATATGTAATTCCTTCTTTTCTGACTTTGAAATGAAGCCGGCGCAGAAGGTAAAAAATACTCTTCCCGTCCTTAAGCATCAATCAACCGAACGTGTAGTAATACCTTTCCGGACCATAGTGTGTTAAATTGAATGTACTTTCTTTTTCAACACATTGCTGTTAAGCGGTTATTTATAATAAGACAGTCTGCCGCCCAACCCTCAGTATACTTATCACAAGTAACCGTAAACCCAATTCCGATCTGCACAATGCTTTTTGGCGTCTCTTGCTCTCCACCAAAAGTAAGCAAATATAACGCTTTTAAGCATCTCCCGCTCTCTACCAGCAGTATGTTAATGACAGCGTTTTCCGCAAACAATGTGTTGACTCTTTGTGGTCTGCTCAGGTGGCAGCTCACGTATTAATACTTGTTCATTTAGTATCCGGATTATTATGCCGCATTGGGTGTATTCGGAATGATTTCTTCAATCGTACTCAGTCTAGAAGTTTTATAGATTGTTTTGGTGAAAGTGTAAGGTGTTTTATGAGAGATATTACAATATTTTTTAACCTATGACATTTATTGTTACCATCATGCAATCATGGCTGCTGAGAGCAGGGTACTGGCATACAAAGTGTCAAGTCAAGCACAATATTATTAAGTAGGTGATGAGGTGTAATCCAACATTCCTTTGCTTCAATTTGGAATAACAAAACTCCCCTTTTCCAGAAACTTCCTTGCACAGAGGTCCAGTCTGAAGTGACAATCTACAGAGAAGGGTGTCTGAAGAAGGGAATTATTTTTATGAGAGAAAATGGAACTATCCTCGGCACCGCTGGAGTAATTGTTGCTCTGTTAATGGTAATATCATTTATTAAAATTGCATTTTCGACTGTTCTCCAAATCAGCATGAAAAATTGTATATTTTTTCTCAATGAATGATGAATTTTTTTTTTTTGACATACTGTTTGAAAATTTCATATCAGACCAGTTTACTAGTGTAGATTTTTCAAAATATTTATTATATTTTCAGGTATTCGGGCTCATCTTTTCGTGTGTATTATTCATGAAGATAGAGTGAACACACAAACATTCAATATAAAGTGTTGTTGGATCCAGATCTCAAGATTACAAACGAATAAAGGAGGAAATATTTAAGTACCTCGAACAAATTCAAATATTACGTACCTTTGTGAGAATGTTTCTCACTGCTTGAAGTAACGCATTTTGTCTATGACATGTTATCATATTTTGCGATACATAATCGTAGTGTAACTCTCATAACCATGGAAAAAGTTGCAAAATGTATAAAATAAAACTATTTTTTAAAAAAGCAATTTAAGCTTTCAGCATATTTTTCAAACACAAATAGGGTTAAAGTTGTAAATACGAGTGGCATTATAAAAACATTTCTAATAAGTTACATTAAATACATCAAATGTCTTTTATTCCTTAAGGTGGAGACTGACCGGAGCATTTCGTCGTAACATCGTTCGCGGCGAGCATCACCGAGCATCCAAAACTATGGATGGAGCGCTCGGCTCGGTGTACTGACTGCTTGAATGCTCGCATCATAATGTAACACGTTACGACGAATTGCTCCGGTCAGTCTCCACCTTTGTACACAAGTTGAGAAGGGTTTTGATAAAGCAATATATCTAGATTTCATGATTGATGTTGAATGTGTGAACATGAAGGTTGAGCGACAATTGCGTAACCTTTGCAACAAGTAAAAACTTAAATGTTGGGCAGATACTTTACTTAGTGAAAATGCTTCCCGACATTCATGATTTTTCAATAGGTTTGTCGTGTGAAGTCTAAAATTAGTCAGCCAGTGCAAAAATATAAATATTTGTAGTATTTTTATTAAAAAGATGTAATTACTTGTGAAAATTTTCTACCAATTGGTCGATAAACATTGCAATCTTTAAGCAAATCATTAAGACTAATTATAAATATAAAAACTACTCAATAAAGAGAGTTTTATAAGAATATTAAATTATTTGCTATTTTCGTAACATTCTGCTTTTTATATTAAAAAAAAACTGTAAGTGATTCGCTAGGAAGATAGTTATATTTGTTACCATGTGTTAGAATAATATATATGTACATACAAGTATATTGTTTTAGCTGGAAATTTTTGCGATGCTTATTTTTTCACTTTATGGATATTTTTTGATGTTGAGGCATTAATTAGCACAATTGATTATTTTAGCATTTTTCTGATAATTTGCAATTTCACAGAACATTCATGTTTCAGAAAATTTTACCCACTGATAATATTTGTAATTGTTCATATGTTTTTTATATTTCATTTTTAATTCACAGAGGTTTGAAAACACCTTATGCAGGTTGAATGCACAAACAAATGTCACAAGTTTTTTGTTGATTTGTCACCTGAATGCAGAACTATCCTAAGTCCCATTTGAGTCAATTTTGTTTTTATTCATGTATTGCGTTCTTTATGCTAATGATTTTGTTGTGCGGAAAGTTCTTAAAATAATATGAATCTAAGTATTCAAAGGAAGAAAAAAAAAACTATTAAAAGTTTGAGATAACTCTTTGCCTCTCCTGTAAATTTCCCTTGTAAGTAGTTGACCAGTTCTGCGTTCAGTTGACAAATTCTATGGATTTATTTAAGCTAAGCATAAGTTTAATCTTGTATGTCATTAAATCACAAGATTCAGTTGGCATTACTGTTTATTAAATACCTGTTATTTTGCCATAACCAGAATGTAAGTAAGTTTAATATTTTATATTGATGACCATTGTTTATAAATCATAATAATACATATCAATTAAGTGAATTCAAAATGTTTTTTATTGAACAAAACCAAAATGATGAAGTATGATTTTGAGTTTGGTTGTGGTCCCATGATTTGTGTCGCGGATCTGAGTGTGAGTTTCTAGGTTTGCAACCCATAAGTATGCAAATATTACAATTTTTTTTTTTTAAATTTGCGTGTTATATTTTCTAGTATAGTTGGAAAATCTGTCATTCCAACAATATTAGAAATAGAGGGATAAGTTTGTCTGTAGAATCAGTGGGGACTGTCGCCATTGGTGAAACAAAAATGATTTTAACCATGCAAAATTTGTCATGAATATGTATGGAAAAAATTTCACTTGACACTTCTAATTTGAGATAAGTTTGATGAAGTGTACAATTAAAAACCATAGAAATAATTGAAGATTATATGATTGTGTTATTAATCATATTCTATATTCTGATGATTTCTATGGATTTTACATTGAATCAAAATTTTCATATTGTCTCGGGTTAGGTACTAAGGCACTATATGTCTCCAGCACAAATGATCAAAGTGGGCTTAAAATATTTGATAGACCATTTTGCTGAGGTTACCACCTTTTAGAAATAAGTATTTTTCACATGTGTCATTTGAACATTTTTGTTTGTTAAATTTTTTTTCATGTACCAAGTTTATGTTTTCTTAAGGAACAGTAAGGATTTAAGTTAGTTTAAATAAAAATACAGTATTATATTTGTGGATAGTTATATTTCTGAACACAATACAACATGCAAGCATTAAACAATGCTTTTAAGAAAAGTAATAAATAGTTAATTTCTTACTAAATTTGGTTTGCTATACACTGCCCTGATGTTTGAACATAAGTATTTTAGAGTATCTATTAGTCTAAGGAAGATAGTTTTATTTATTTAGAAGCAGTATTTGGATTCATCGTCGGAGATGGGAACACTCGCGAACTATTCCCACCTTCTCGGACGGGGATGTATCAAAATGAAGTAGTAAAATACACAAACTGAGATAGTAACGCATACTCTGGAAAGTATAAAATGTTTGGGCCAAAAGGCGTAATATTTCAAGTCGGTGTTTAACATCGGATAGCGGTAGGTTATTAGAGAGATTTCGTATATATATATTATGTATATTAAGGATATATCGCTCGAGACAATCACTACGCCGAATTCGTCTTCAAATCAAATCCAACATAACTATAAACATTTGTTCCAATATTATTCACCTAAATTAATTTTTACAATACTAAGCTCAATCGATAATTTGTAAAAACAGTTTACTAGTAACACGTAGCGAATCTGTCAGATAATTGGCAAATAGGCAATTAGTAATCTCTTTATTTCCTATATGAATAAGGCCTTCGAAGTAGACGAAAGAACGCCTCCGTCCGCCGCCATCTCTCTCTCTCTCTCACCCGGCTCTCTCACTCACTCCGTCCCTCGCTCTCGCGGCCGGCACCGAAACACATTCCCCACATTATTCTATCTAAAATAAGTTTATCAACAACATATAACGGTAAATTCATTGTGCTCGGTAGGATTAGGCAATGTACAAATTATTACATAGTATTGCACCCTCAAGTCTCAGCCGGGCTGCTCGCTTCTCTCACTCCGCGGTGCTTGCGGTGCGTGGTCTCCCGGGACCCCCGCAGCGTCAGCGCGCCGCGCAGCAGCAGGGCCGCCCACAGCAGGCCCAGCACACCCGCCAGGCGCGCACTCCTGGGAACACACTCGCCACGTCAGTCCTCTCTACCCGACTGCACCCTCGCGCACCCTCATGCATCCCATTCACTCGACGCTAAATATATACGAGCATAACATCACTTTACAGATTCATCGGGTACAACTAAATAAAGCTGCAAATAAAACCATAAGCGTAAAAGTAATTACTCATTTAAAAAATTCACTGATGCAAGATAAATTGTCATTCATATATTAAAACCTAATTATCCCATTCATTATGATCAGTTAAAAAAAGAGTAGAATCAAAATATAGTACAGCAAATCCAATACATGCAAAAAATAATTTTTTAATCACAGTAACCTTAATTGGTCTGTTTTTCGGAAGCCATGTTTTCAGTAATAACGGCCACATGCTTTTTTTTTTGAGAGTATGATAAATATTCTCCAATTACTGTGTTCAAAAATTGTGGAGAAACAGTATGGATAAGAAATATCGGTACATAAAGATAAGAGATAAAACCAAAACTGACAAATAAAAATGAAAGATTAGCTCTCAAAACGAACAACTTCCACATGTAGAGAACTTACGTGTACTTTAATAGGACTGCAATTTTAGTTACATAGAGAGAGAAGTAACTTCTAGAGTAATGACACGGAAAAAAACGTTTAAAAAGTTAGTCAACAGCATGCCACAAAAATGGTGCAGAGCTAATAATAATAAAATAATGAGAATATGGGAAAAGTTGCACAGTAGGTAACAATGAGAGAAGCTTGTGTGTATTTGAATGAATTTCGAGAAAATGCTTATTTCCAATAGATTGTAAGTAAGAAGCCAAATTTGGAATTATTTTGTGCTATACCTACTTCACATACGATGGCTATGAGAAATTAAGAGATTGCCGGTTATCCGATTTTGTTAACTAAATAAAATAAATAAAATAGGATTTAGTCAATTTGAAAAGTACATATAAAAGTATGGTAAAATGTCCTTTTTGTGAGACGGATGGAAATTCAAATTTAAAATTATGAATCCTGGTGAAAAAAAAGTAGCCACTGTAACAAAAACTGTCATCCATCTAAAGGTATTTATTTAGAAATGCTTATGGTGAAATAAACACATATAAAGCGGATTTTAAATGACTGAAAGGAATAACTACCAATGTGATTTATTTTGAATGAATATAAAAAGAGATTAAAAATGAATATTGATTCATGCATTCACTCAAAAAACAATACTTCTCCATAAATGTTTCATTTCTTGGCTTCGTTGTTGTAAAAAGAGGTTTGGGACCTATATTTCCAAAGTGCACTTATTCTAGTACCTAATAATGAATAAAAAATATAAACGTGTATACATATTTTTTATAAATTTTTAACGGAGTTATTGTCCCTGAAAAATTAGATTTACTCCAAATCGTCCGATAGAAGCGAATTTAGTCACGTGTTACGATGGCATCCCAATGGCTTATAACATTGAAAATGTTACACAATTTCCTTAAAATACAGCAGTCTCGTAATTTACAATTACTAAAATTTCCCAATTTTTCAAAAAATATTGGGAAAATGCAAAAATTAAAACAACATCACTCTATTCTGTCTGAAAAAGTAACTGATGCATAATTTTTTCTTACATGATATGAAATATTTTATTTATTATAATTTTTTATCTTAAACAAGGCAATGGCGTAGTTAAGTACACAATTAAAAAAATGATATCGACAGTTTGTTTCCCGCCAATTCCTAAATAAATTAATTTTTAATAAAACTAAGTATTTTATCTTTTTCACATACTTCCCATTCCCATTTTAATTTCTAAGTATTTGTATATATTGTAACAAATTGACAACATTCAGTGTTTTGTTTAGTAATAATAATATTAATTGTAAAACAAATACGAAACATTCTGGATAGTTAGTTTCCCTATCTATTGAATCCTGGTAAATCAAGGTTATACTGTATTTGCAAGTGCATTATAAGTGTATATATTTCTACATAACACCAATACGGAATTATCTTTACGTAGAATGGCTAAAATTTGCAGACGTGGAATAAGCGCAGTTTGGAAATAAAGGCTCGCATGATGTACACGTTTCCCAAGTGAGCGGGCAACATAAGACAAAGAGTAATTGGTGAGGTGTGAGTGGTGAGTGGTGAGTGGTGAGTGGTGAGTGGTGAGTGGTGAGGTGTGGGGGGAGTTGGGACAAGTAAGAGTGAGGTGGTTACCGATGCACACAACACGCGATATTGCTCACCAGTGATGCGCAGTACGGCATCTGTGAACAAGCGCAAATGTTAGAACAGATTATTAATTATTTCTATCACGGGTGGGTCCAACCGACTACTGAAACATAAACCTCATTAGTTGTAACACATTTTAAAATTTCTATAGATATTTGATACCATCATATTATATTTAAAATTTATTATGTATATTAAAAGCATTGTTAACTTTGTGGTATAGTAATATAACACTCTCCTTATCATTTATCTTTCACTTTGTGTATTACCATTTTACACAAAGTGAATGATGAATGATAAGGAGAGTGTTGTATTTAAATTACCTATTTATTTAAATATTATCATTAAAGAGTTCAATGCTGGAATAACAAGGGCGTTATCTGTGAAGATAACTCAAGTGTCCATAAATTAAATCCTTTAACTGCTACAACCGTGTTAACCGAATTTCTATATTTTTTGAAAACAAAATTCATAAATTATTTTTATCAGGAATATCTTTTCTCAACTTTGTAGCTTTGTAGTATGGTCACCATATTTTTTCTTTAATAAACAAACCCACCTTGAGGGTTAGATATGTACTAACAGGTATGTTGACACTCTGTACCTATTATTAACAACGTCAGTCAATGAACTGATGCGGTTCTACTAACACATTTACATACCTGAATACTACATAAATTATTTGTTCTTTTATCGGGCGGTAAGTCTACGATATGTTAAAAAGAAAACATTACTTCTATTTAACTCCCTGAAAATACATATCGAAAATCATTTAAATTGAATACAGCATGATATCCTTTGTATAAATAAAATACATAAACCATAATTTTTAGAAAGTATGTATATGAATAATTGAGGATCCGAGTTCAAAATGGATCAAAGTATACTGAGATAGCATTCAAGTTCATGAAAACCCTTAAATACAGACTCGAAATCGGAACTTGAGCGATATGATGTTAGAAAATACTATAGAATACTTTTGGTATAATTAATATCAAATTACACAAGTGTAAATTTTCAAATTCTCAGCTCAGTACTTTATTAATCAGGTTTTAAAATATAAATTAATAGAGTTTAGGTGGTAAGCTTAAGAAGATGGAAAACTATGCATCCATTCATTTTCCATAAAAAAACTTTGAATTTGTATTTGAATATTTAAAAACGTAGCGAAATGAAAATAAATGCAGTCTGATAATGGATATAGAATTTCAATGATTATTCAAACAATGACAATAAAGTGAAACCTCCATTATCAGGACTAATTGGTGAATAATATGGTCCAGAAAATGAAGAATCCGTGTAATTAAGAAGAGTAAAACATGGGATTATGAATATTTTGATTGAAATATAGCTTTATACCCCTATTTCTATGTTGTTTCTACGAATTACATGTTTTTATACTCTGCAGAAATATATTGTTATTTGAGAAATTCATTCAGAGATTTTTGTCAATAAAAAAACAAATTGTGGCAATACTGATATCATAAATATTTCTTGATGTCTTTTGCTAAAATATATGGCTGGACAAGTTTAGCAAGGCAATTATTGCCATTCCTAATGTCGTATTAAACACTTAATAGTCAAATTTTGACGAGAAAATTTGCCGGTCAAATCGTCACCAACAAGCCAAGACAAGACTGTCTGAATACCACTCGGGTTAGTCAATAAAAACAAATACATACATAAATGTATTTGGCTCAGGCAAATCAATACTAAGAATTTGGAATATGATTTTACCGAGCAGCACTCGGGCTCATCACTACAATGAAAACTCTTTGCCCGAGTCACACTCAGGCTAAACTGGGAACTAGTTAAGCAACTTGACTGCTTAAAATGAAGATTAAAATTGGCTAAATGAGTGCCTCCTGTCCGCCTCCTTAGTGTAATGGTCAGCACGCTCGGCTACCGTTCTGGAGGTCCCGGGTTCGATTCCCAAGGGGGGTAAAATAAATATAAGTGATTTTTTCACTGTCATATTTATTCAATATTACCCTGGACTGGTACCTGAAGCGGAGGGCTGATCACCTTTCCTTCATGTGTAAACGATCAAGATAACACTGCGTTTATATGACGCAGTGCCCTATGCACCATTGGGGTGCGGATAAGGGTTTTATTATTATTATTTATTAAATGAGTGCCTCACATAAAACATTTTACAGAACAGATCAAGCAGGAAGATTGCGCTGATTTGCTATTTTATTTTCTAAACTATGAAATGGTAAGACTATAATCCGGATAATGGAGCTTGTACTATAATTTTTTGCTGTGGACGGGCCACAGGCGATTCGGGGAATGGAGAAGTTATCATTCCCAGTTTGCAGGTTAGAGTTCAAGAGTAGTGCAGAGTAAATGTGATGGTACCTGGCAGTCAGGGGCGGCGTGGTGCAGCGCCCTCGGACAGGGGGTGGAGGAGTTGGGGGAGCAGGGGGGCGCGGACGGGGGCTCCAGGGGGGGCGGGCAGCAGCGCTCCGCCGACCCGCCCGGGCACTCCAGCTCCCAGCAGTCAACTTCTCCCAGCTGGAACCAACAAAACATAAAGAAAACACTGTAATAAAACTGAGGTGCTAAATATTCTAAGTGTGATGTGCTGTATGAATACCTAGCTCTCTTAGACTCATCATAAGATTGCTTATGAATGAAAAACATACATACTTTATCACAGATCACAGTTTATTAATTTTAAGATATAAAATAAAATATAAGTGTCTGGATTATCTCCAATAATAGGAGTTAATAGGAATTCATAATTGGATCATAAATATAGAAGTTCCAAGAATTTGAGTAGTGTGGTTGTCAATCATGGGTAGAATTGGTGAATGTTACACGTGTGTAAAGTGCTAAGACAGTCATAAGCCCTATAAATGACTTCCATATTCTTCTTCATCTTTGTTGAGATGTTAAAAAATAGTATGAGAAATCTGGGTATTTATATGACTTATACACTGGTGATTGTTCACCATTCTAACCATGATGTAACTTCTTCTCCATGCTATTCCTCATTACTGAGGGTTGTGACCCTTGTGGATGCAATGACTCTTCTCCAGTTATCCCTTGACTGCGCTGCCCGTAGTGCTCCAACCACCGAGGTGCCTGCTGCTGCTTTAATTTGATCGGTTCATCGTGTGGGGATCTTCCTCTTCCTCTCTTCCCTTCCAGGCTACTGATCACAACCAGTCGTTCCAGGCTATCTTCATTGCCACGCGCAACGTGTCCAAAGAACTAACCACTGCGGTAACTCACCAAGCACTCGCAGGTCTGGCACTGGTAGACCCATCTCTCGCCGCTGCGGAACAGCACGTGGTGCAGCTCCTGGTGGCGGCAGTCGTTAGCGGGATCGCACTGCGGGCAGCAGGCAGGCGGAGGGGCGACGCCGCGCGCCCGCGTCCCGCATGCGCACGCCACCGCGCCGCACGCCACCACGCCGCGCACGCACTCGCACGAGCGGCATCCGCCCGCCTCCAGCCACGTCTGCCCGTCCGACTTCTCCCCACCCTCGTGCATGCAACCTGCACCGCCCAAATGCATTTAGACAAAACTCCATTTGCGAATGGGATGAGATGTCATCGCAACATGTCACTCATTTAGTGTGGGATTGTCCAATTTTTTAAAAAGATATATTTAAATTGGAAACAGAATGTGCAAAAGAAGGTATGCAGTTGACAAAAATTTATGAGGCAATAAAAATCAGATTCAGTGGGGTCTCATTTGGAAAATATGACATGACGAATAAATGAGCTATGTGACAAATCTTGATTGATATAAGATATTGAATCCATTGTGTCTATTGCACATATTGTTGTAATCTATTACATACATATATTGTTTTTAGGGATCAACCTTATGAATTTATTATTAACTATACACATTCACTATCATTTTTAAGACATTTAAACTAAATATGTTATAAATCCTTCTACATAATAGGCAAGAAGAATTTTCTAAGGCAACTAATAAATATTATTTGAAAAAAACTATTTTTGTTTCAAAGGGCTTCCGCAACGTATATAAAACGAATGTATGAGAATATAAGAGAAACTTGAGGATTCTGAAATAGTGAAATTGACTCTTTAAGGATAGTAAAACGAATGTATGAGAGAATATAAGTGAAACTTGATGATCTGAAATAGTGAAATTGACTCTTTAAGGGTAGCAGTTTAAAATATCGAGGTCAACCTTCCACAAAATGCAAAAACTCTTGTGCCAAAGGGGCCTGAAGTTGAGTACGAGAGCTATAAAAGCGTATGTTTTACCCGTGCATAGCGTGGAAGGGTGGACTCTCAAAATCTCCATCATGGATAAAATAGAGGCATTTGAAATGTGGCTATACAGGAGAATGCTGCGTATCTCATGGATTGATTGAGTGCCCAATGGTCCGTAAAATAATTTGTAAAGATAGAGAACTGCTAATCACTGTCAATAAATAAAAAGCCCAATACATTTCTACAGCTTTTAGTAAAGGGAAAGGTAGAGCACAGACGGGGCTTGGGGCATAAAAGAACATCATGGCTCAAAAACCTTCGACAGTGGTTTGGAATACCGGAGGCAGCAACCCTCATCAGCCTGGCCCAGGATCGTGTGGAGTTTAGGGAGATGGTCGCCAACCTCCGATTGGAGTGGCATGAGAAAAGAAGTTTAAAACAAATAATGAAATGTGACTCACTTAGTCTGCAGTTGGGGGTTGAGCATATACACTGAAAGGAGCCTTCAGTATTGACACATTGCGCCGATTGGTGACAAGTATGTAATCCTTCCGAACACTCGTTGATATCTGAAACAGAAATCAAAATATAATTCAGAATTTATGGGCGCAAACAAGTTGAAATATAATGGCCGAATATTAATTTTTACTTAATTCTGCGCTTTTATTGGGCATATCTTTGTATATATGGTATGCGATACGCACGCCCAGGACAATTTATGTAAAAGATACATATCTGGATAATTAGCAAAAATAATGAATAATTATGGATAGTTTTAGAGCTGATTGGGGGTTGAACGGGAAATACCAATGACATACCAGAAGACCACACTCTACAAAACAGGGGGTCTCTTTAGATCAATACCGGAGAATGTCCCGCTTCAAGTGGATACATATGGGCATAAATTGTTCATGATTTAACTATATTTATAATTGAGTGCAATACATAGTTTAATTGTATGTGAATCAAATGAGTGGTTAGTGTCTATTATGTGATTTGCGAATTCTGAAAAATAATTACTAGTCCGTGGCGACGTTCTCTGATTCTAATTTCTAGATTTCTCGCAGTTTTGCCAATATATTTTTTATCAAACTTCCCTCTGTCGGCAGTTTGGGGTATGGGCTAGTGTGGGTCTGGTACCTTGGCAGGAGGTGGGCTGCAGCGCCTCGGCGGCGGGCGCCAGCAGGGAGCGGTAGCCGGGCCGGCACTTGCAGTAGTACCAGCCGGGCATGTTGACGCAGATGGCCGTGTGCGGGCAGCGGTGGGCGCCCGCCGCACACTCGTCCAGGTCCCGCTCGCAGTGCGCGCCCGTGAAGCCCGCGCGGCACGAGCACACCTCGGGGGACACGCACGCACCCCCGTTCAGGCACCCTCCTGTGCAGATTGCTGAAATCAAATATCAGTAGTAAGTTAGTTCAGTTAGTCAGCTAGATCCGATTCCGACCCGATGCTGGCCGGCACACAGATGCCTCCACAACCCCGACCAGCACAGCAGACTGACATAGAACAGTGCAAATACATTTGCAGAAAATGCTCAGTCATCGCATTTCCCACTCAACCATTATTCGTCGACACCCTATTACGGATTCCTTTCACAAGTCACGATATTTTTTCCTTGACACAAATCTATTACAATTCTAACAAAGGGTGGACAAAAAAACTCACGTTGACAGTCATATCCGTCTCCCTTGTATCCCTGTACACAGTGGCAGGAGTAGGAGCCCGCCGTGTTGATGCAGTGCGCGCTGGGAGAGCAGCGGTGCTCCCCGGACGCGCACTCGTCCATCTCCACACAGTTGAACTTGTCGGAGCGAGCGTACCCCTCCTCGCACTGGCACAGGTACGAGCCCACAGTGTTGGTGCACTTTGTGTGGAAATGGCAGTGATGACCCCACAGGTCTCCGTTTGATAAACATTCGTCAACATCTGAAAAGGGAGTTCCCAAATTATATTAGATGTACTAAATTTATTTCGATTTAAGATTTAGCTGAAATTATTTATTAAAGAAAAAAAAACAGATCTAAGTAACTTTTATGTCGACCAAAATCGCATGTCATAAACATTTTGTGTAGTTGTAAGTGTGTGAACAGTGCTATGGTGGTGGCGGGTAGTATTGTTTGCATGCTGTTGTAGTGATTGTCCTGACGACGAGACGGGTACGTCTCGAAATCGGCAGATATAAAAATCTCAGTGAGTGGTTATATACTATTGTAATATAACTAACATTTTTGTAAAAATAATAAAAGATAAAATTCAAAATAATTTAAAAAAATCTTATTCAAACAAAGCAAAAATGATGAATTTGTTACAAATTAGTGCAAATTAATTGCAAATTAGTATAAAATGATTATTGGGAAAATGTAATTGATAATTACCTGTGCAAGTTTTTCCATCTCCTTGAAATCCCTGGTTACATTTACAAGAATATTGTGTCTCAAAATTTATGCAGGAAGCATTTTCGTGGCAATTATGTCCACGACTGCAATAGTCCACTCCTATAACAACAATTTTATTTATTTATTACTCACATTATTCTTTAAAGAAACATATTAGTTTTATTATTTATTAAATGAAAGTTTAGAGTGAAAATTCAATGTTTTTGTACCTATTTGCACAATACCATGAAGCTTAGTTTATCGTTTCGTCCAATAATTCTATATCTTAATAAAAATGGTAAAATATATTAATTGACAATACAGTAAAACCTCTCATAATGAGAAATATTCATTCAAGAATCTCACTTGTTACGTGAAACCATTTCTTTAGTTTATTCAAATAAAATTAGATACTTAAATAGATATAATAAAATTAGATACCTAAAGATAGATAAATCTTACATAGCGTAACAACCTGGAGTACGGATTCAATTTGCAAAAGACTATGTATAAAATAACTATGTTCATCACAAATTCATAAATAATAACTATTTTAAATTTAAGATGAAATATACAGGATTGAAAAATAATTAATCATACACAATAAAACCATCAAACTAATCTGAATTACTTTTTTTAACAAAAAATAAACAATAGACACAAAATCTTGGTGAGTGCTTATATATTAACATTACTAACATTTTTGAAAAAAAAAATAATAGTAATAATAAAATGAAATGACTAACCATAAAGTAAATGATTTAATTGTAACGAATATTAAAAATAAAATTTCAAACATTGTACTTTTCAATACCCCCCCCATTTGCACTTTTCCTACATTGAATTTTTTTACAGTCCCTAATATAACATATAATAGGGGTTTTGCTGTACATGATTAGACAGAATGATGAAATATACCTGGACAGAAGTTACAGCACTCTCCGGGAACGGAGAACTGTTCGGCGAGACTGCACGGCAGCGGGGGGCACTTCTGCTCCGGCTCCACCCTCACGCAGCCCATCACCCCGTCCCGACACTCGCACTCCACGCACTGCTTGGGGGACACCTGCACCCCGTGCTCGTATATCACTCCCTTCAAGGAACATTGCTCTGCAATACACAATACACAACACTTGTATTATTCGCTTCTTTATACGTTCTAGACACAATAAAAGTCATTTGAGGGAGAAGATATACATATGTTTAATACTAAACATCATTTTTTGATTAACTCATTTAAAAATAAAGAGAAATATTTGTGTTTATCTTATTTACAAAAATACTTCAATTTCATACTATTTCTGTGAGTCTAAGCGGCTTATTATTAGAAACAGGCAGGGTTTTTTTTCTCTCCATGTAACGCAGTGGAACAGCATTCCGGTTCCTTTTTTCATGTAAACATTTTTTATTAATTTTCAAAATCAATAAGACGAAACAATGTTTGCGCTTGCGTAATTACAATATAGATTTACATAATTCGTCAAAATGATAAAATATGCTACTGTAATGAATATTTAAATGATATATGATTTTTTTTTGCGTAAAAAGCTCGACATGAAGTGAGTTCCAGGACCTTTTTTGTTTTAAAAAAATGCCCTGGAAATAGGTATCAAATTGTGGTAGAGTGGGTTCGAACCAAGAAACTCTGACTCAAGAGTCCGTGATACTAACCACGGGACCACAACTCGATACTTGTTTATCTTTCACATCTATCAGCAAATTAATTTATACTGAATCGCATGAATTAAAAATTAAGACAAAATTTTAAGTGAGTCCAAATCCTTGTTTGCAAATCTGGGTTTCTCCACTTATTAGTTATTTTTGTATTGAGATCTCATCTTGAGATGTCAATGACTATATAAATTTTGCATAACTTATGTTATATAAGATAAAAATGTAGCTTCATGTTGCGAGTTGATTACAACAGCTAGGTAACTCTTGAATAAGCTTTATTCAGAAATTGAAATGAAAGATTGTGAACAGTTCGATAATTTTTTTTTTGTATGTATATATAAAAAAACTTACAGACTTTACGCCTGACTACAAATTAATGAGTTCATGCTGTAAAAATGTTTATTTAGAAATGAAAGCTCTAATGGAAACATGTTTGGAAACATAACACAATGCTATTTTTTGCATCACTCGCACAGAGCAATCACTAATGTCCATTAAGGGCCGCACCTTCAGTACTCATATGTGGGCTTTGCCATATTTGTTAAGAATTTAGTCCACCGCTATGTTACATTATTCATTTTCATGAATATGTTACTTTGAACTGCGGACTATATCGACAGAAGAGTTTTTTAATCGGAATTTATAACATTAATTTTTAAAATCTAAATAGGACAATGTGAAGGGTTTTAACAGTAGTAAAAAATGGCAAGTGCAACTCACTAAGGCAAGTAGGACAACAGTCTCCAGGGTGTAGAACGGGGTTCTTGCATCCCGAGGGAGCACATTCCACCGGTCTGCAGGATATTTCTCCTTTCTAGAAACAATAAGAATACAATCATCTCCTGTACACCATTGCAAAACTTTGACACAACGTTGTATTAGAATACACATTATTTTTATATACCGTAGAACGGGGGCTACTTGAACTTTGACGTGTTTCTTGAGTTCAGTACAAAAAAAAATTTAAATCTGTATTTGGTCTACAATAATGAACGTATCAACATGATTCGTTGTTTCCCTGACAGGTGACACTTATTGTCACAATACTTCGATCGATACTACAATCAAAATATTTTTTTGTTCGGGGCTCAAATAACATCAAAGTTCAAGTAGCCTCGTTCTACGGTACATGAGTCTTTTTTGTTTTTTTTTTTAACACAATGGCAGCGCCATCGGTTGAATGTAACACCAGAATGCGCAAACAGCGTGCTTTTTGTTGGATGCTGTAACTTAGCTTTTTCAGTGTTTATGATTGCATTGTTGTTTCATAAATTTTTAATATTTTCATTGCTTTATGAACATTGTGAAATTAAACATATTACATATCGCTCACTCCTTTCAAGAACGTCATATATCAAAAAACTTGATTTTTCATGAGATTGTTTTTAAAGTTTAAAAATATAATAGAATATATTAAAAATAAATATCAAGCCACTTTTTGAACTTTTTACGACGCAACAGATCTTTTTAGGTAACACTTGAAGGTTTTTTCTCTATTTGAAAAATATTTAGTATATTTAAAAAAATAATTAAAAAATACCTTTTCTTCAAAATGCAAAAACAACACTTTCTGCCCTGTAGCGGGTAAATATTAAGTTAAAAATATGCCTCTTTTGCTGGGATATAGTACATTTTCTCGGCATTCCGAAAACATGCACAATTGAAAATTTACGATTTTTGATTTATGACGTTCTTGAAAGGAGTGAGCGATATGTGCGTTTTTTATATTCATTCTTTTCCATTCAATTAGACTGAGCTACAGCAATGCGTGGCAGGGTACAGCTGGGATGTAATAAATGTTATTTAGATTTTGCTAAGAATGTGAAAGCAAAACTTGCATAGAGTGAACTGCAGTAAAGTCATATACGTATAATAAAATAGCAACTAAATACTTTTTTCCTTTTTTATTTTATTTCACTAGTGACCGGGTTTCGTCATTACCGGCATCACCAGTCTGTCGGCAATGATGAAACTTGGTCACTGGTCAAATCAAAGGACGGTGGAAAAAACTATGTGGTTGTTTTTTTTATTATATAAAATGCAGTTCTGTCATGAAATGCCAGTACAAAACTTAAATGTAATGAAATTTAAAATACGCTATTTGAAATATAGTTACCACACAAGAACACAAGTTGCAGTCCTTCTGCCACGTAGCACCATCCGCATGAATTGTATTATTTATTACACAAGATTTTTGGCAGTCACATCCTTCTCTCGCACTCAATCTATCTGCTTGAATTTTTACCTGCAGAAAAAGGGGCAGAGGGATTATTAACTGAAATATAGAAGGAAGGCATAAATGTGGTTATCCAAAAATATAGTTAGTGTCAACTTGTGACATTGAAAATCAAGAAATTATTACAGAACAAGGCTATCATTATTATTACTTTATTTTTATAAAAAGGTAATCTGAAGAAGGAATTAGATTTTTTTCACAAGGAAAAATAAGACAAATCACAGGTATTTTTTCATTTTTGAAGCGTCTACTCTTTTTCTAGACGTCATCTGCATTAAAGTGGCGTATAGTGCACCACATCGGACTGACACGGTGTTAATTAGTTTGTCATATATATGTATTATTATTATTTTATTTCACACTTCAAGGTGAAATATCTCTAAAAACCTCTAAGGTTTAAATATATACATTATATAACAAAAGAAAACAAAAACACAACATGAAATTAAAGAAAGGTATAACAATAAACTAGAAATAGAATTAAATAAGATTTGATGTTGAAGTCTGGATGTTCTGCGCTATATACAGTAATGAAGGACATTACTGATATAATAATAATAATAACCATATCCGCTCCCTAGGTGGAGCATATGGAGTCCACAAACTGTCTCCAGGCTTTTCTATCGGCTGCCAACTCCCTTGCATCCTCCCAAGTCAGATCCGCGTCCCGAAGTTCTGACGAGAACTGCCGACGAATCGTCAGCAGTGGTCGTCTTGGGCGGCGCGAACCTGATGCCTTGTAAAAGAGGCAAGCTCGATTAAGGCTCTCAGGGGGCATGCGGAGTACATGGCCAAGCCAACTGAATCGCCTTTTCTTGACGACAGTTGTGACCAAGATTTGCTGCGTCCTACGCCTTATCTCTTCATTCCTCACAAAGTCAAACCACCGCACGTCTAAGATTCTCCTCAAACACCTATTCTCGAAGCTTAGTACACGACTGCTCTGGGCCCTTGTAAGGTGCCATGTTTCACAGCTGTATAAGAGAACAGGAGCGATGCAGGCATTGTACAGGCGGCATTTGGTTTTCACCGAGTAGAAATCCGATCTCCAGACAGCCTTCATACTGTTAAATGCGGACCCAGCGAGTCCTAATCGCACTCCCAGTTCCTTTTGAAGGCTGCCATTTTCAGTCGCGTACACTCCCAAGTACTTGAAACTCTCGACCCTTTCGATGCGCTTGTTACTCAACATCAAGGGTTGTTGGGCACTGATATATGGGAAATGAAAAGCAGGTACTAAAGGAGAGATAAGGGAGAATAGCATCGATAGCTAGGGCACTTGTACTAGCTTGTGTAAACTGTACACTCTAAATATTTTGAATTTATCCAAAATAATTAAAGCTACACATCATATAAAATAAATATTTTTTTTTTATTAAAAGTAGTATTAAAGTATAGCATAGTTACAATTTGTTCGAGCTTTCTCATTCTTTCTTCCATGGCTAGTATTCTGTGCTCCATAACAATATACTGTCCGCACGTGGGGCACCCGGTTTGTATGTTTGGACACTGCTTTATGTAGCCATGAGGTCCGGTCACTATTTTGACATCCAGCAGTGTGCCCTGCAAGTACAGCATTATTAGATAGGTTTGATGATGTGGTCGGGAGTGTCGCTGGGGCGATCGGTTACCTTGAAGAAGGAGTGGCGGGCGTTCCTCTGGCCGAGCCACAGGGAGAGCTGCGGCTGGCTGAAGTTGCGGTCGGGCAGCGGGATGAGGCGCCGCGAGACGGAAGCGCAGTCCAGGAAGAGCTCGAGCGCGGTGCCCGACACGCTGAGCGCCACGCGGTGCCACTGGGCGTCGGCCAGCCGGAAGGGGAAGCACTCCATCTTGGGCGAGTCGCTGCCGGCCGCCACGTAGTGCAGCCGCACCTCGTCCTTGCGCCCGCTGGACTGCAGCTCCAGGTACCTGCGCCAGACCACATTACTCATCGAGCGCGAGGAACGCAAGCTCCGTTCCGAGGTACAGAGACATCTCAATATCCGTGCGTTACTAAACAAACATGCGTGCCGTGCGTACGTCAATTCTTACTCGACGAGGGAGCGATATGGTACGATGTCTAGATCTCAAAATCGCCACATTTACGTCATACATAGGGGGCTCATGTACCTCGGAACGCATTTCCATAATAATCTGTTTCTCCAAAAATACGTTACAAGCGGCAAATTCTAGGCGAGCTTTATATAATTGGATAATTCAGATTTGAACTAAAAATTCCGTAATATTTTTTTATGAAACTGGAAGATAAGGCGTAAGCGTCCGAAGAGTGTGACTAAGTATATTTTCACATATGGCTCAAAGCGTGATGTAAGGAGAAAGCGGATTCTCATGTTACTTGGAATGCAGTTAACGCGACTCGAGACAGTATGGTTTCCTCCTTTCTTCCGAGATTCTCTTTTGCGAAAAAATATTCACAATTCAGTCGACAGAATGCAACAGACAAAACAGTTTAATGATAAAGAGACAACATTTAAATACCTCATCGACGGTATCGATGCAAAGTGAAATGACATCGAACATCGAGTATGGATCGGTGCTAAAATATCACATGGGAACCACAGAACATTGAGGGTGTATAACAACGGGTTAAGGAAATAAAACATGACAACACGGATCATAACATGATGGAAACACGAGTCACGCATGCGAGTAAAATAAAAGCCGATAACAATTCGGGATACTTTTTAGAAGGAAAAACATCACCAAAGAATGGAAGCCGACATACGGCGGAAAACAATGAAATGCTTCGGGTAAGAGGGAAAATGTGATGAGGCGAGTGGAAGTAAAGTCGGGTAACGATGCATGAACATGCAATGAGTTTAGGAGGACCATTCCGAGGTACACACATTCCAAGATACATGATTCTCCCCTATATATAAATATGTCAGGAGTGGTACATCGGATCCACTACAGCATTCACTGTTTCAACACATAATGAGTGGATCTTGTGCACCTAACGACACGTATAGCTCACCGATATGCGATGTTGAGATTTAGAACTCACCAGCCGCTTGCCTCGCTCTATCCTTCCGCACCTGCAACCAACAAGCAACACTTACAGCATTCCCTCACTCCGTTACCGCCCCCTGCCCTATCTCTGACTGTCAGTCCTTTACAAGTTATACATCACAGATTGCCAACAGGGGCGGTACTGCACCCCTAGTGCTGAAGGAGAGTTCTTATAGGGAGCACTAGAGGCCTTAGGAAACGGAAAGGAGAGCTGGGAAGTGAGCAATATATTTTTACTCCTCCCCCTTATCTGTTAGAGCACATTATAGCAGTTTAGTTTCCCCCGTCGATGAGAAATTTGGGCAGGGGGTACTAGACCAAATAAGGTCAGGAATCTGTCTTCTAGATATTGCAAAACTTAGAGCTAAACATTTCAAAGTCAGTATTAAAAAAGTTTCATAAGAATTACAAAAAAAGAATAATCATAGAATGAAAAATGACTCTTATCACTCTTAGAAATCTAACCTGGGATCTCCAGCACGGTACCAAACACGCTAACCACTACACTACAGAGATACACATGGGGTGTTTTTTCCCTGATCCGCACATAATGCATAGGCCACTGCATCAAATTCATGAAACATAATGTTGATCATTCATTATAGGAGGGCAAGGTGCTCAGTCCTACACTTAGGTACCAGTCCAGGGTATTATTAAATCAATATTAGAGTGAAAAAAACACATAAATTCATTTTGACCCCTCTGGAAATCGAACTCGGAACAGCCAGAAGTTGAGTTGTCATAATTTTCTCCTTTTGTAAAGTAAGCCCAGATGGAGTTAGCTAATGAATCAAGCCGAAGATGTAATACCTTCAAAATAAGACTTTTTGGGTCTTTGTAAAGCTTAAAACTAGTTTTATAATGAAACTAATAAATAAACTAATTTACAATGTTTTGATTTCATCACTACCTTTACAGGGAAAGTGGGTAGTGAAATGCTTGTTTACCTGTTATATCCGTGTGAAAAAGACATGATAGTTCCGGAATTGTCCAAATCCTGTTTTAAGGTCGCCATCATAGTGAATTCCGGAGATTCCTTCAATAGTTCTGTTATTTTCTGAAACGCTTGCGGAGGTAACTCTAGTTCGCGATTATCACCTGAAATTACCAAATTAACAAATCAGTCCACAGTAATCTTGGACAACTATATGAATGTAAAGCTTAGTAAACTACTTTCTACCAGTTTTATAATGCACTTCTTTATCAGATTTGGATTGCATGACTGATTACCTTGTCTGCCAAACAGTGGACAATGTGATCAGTGGATCAGTGGCTTAATGGATATGGACTGGAATATGTTTGATGACATAAGTGAATGAGCTCAGGTTGAAGGACATTATTGCTGTATGGGAAAGAAAACGGAGGAGGAATAATAAATACTTTAGAAGAAGAACAGAAGAATAGCAGAAATAGCAAGGGCACTTGGTTTTTTTTTATTTGTTTTCTAAGAAAGTTTTGATGCCTGTTATTTACATCGCAACCATTACACCACCCTTTGTGGTGTAATGGTTAGCGTGTTTAGATACCGTGCTGGAGGTCCCGGGTTCAATTCCCAGGGGGGTGTAAATAAATATCAGCAATTTTACACTCTTAATATTTATTTAATATTACCCTGGACTGGTCCCCGAAGCTCAGGAGTGATCACCTTGTCTTCATGTAAGTAACAATCAAGATAACACTGCGTCAATACGATGCAGTGCCCTATGCATCATTAGAAGAAGTTATTTACAAGGATTTATAGCATATTCAGTTTATATATCTTAAATATGATAGTGAATGTGCATAGTAAATAATAAATGAATAAGGGCACTTGGGGTTGCATATTCATATTCAAACTAGCTTCTGTAATTTGGACACTACCAATTTGTATGAGTCACATAATTACGACAACTAGATAACTTAAATAAGTTTATTTGGGAAATTCATATGTAAAATTCTTAGCAGATTGATAATTTTTATAATACAGAAAAAAGAACATCATAAAAATTCTTGATGATGTAAAATTTGACACATATAATAATAATAATAAAACCCTTATCCGCACCCCAATGGTGCATAGGGCACTGCGTCATATAAACGCAGTGTTATCTTGATCGTTTACACATGAAGGAAAGGTGATCAGCCCTCCGCTAATGACACATATACAGACCAGAAAATAAAGTTGTATTATTGTGGCTAACTCAAAAACATGGAATTTGAACCCACAATTATAGTAATTCTTATTTTTATAACCCTTATCTGCATCCAATGGTGCATAGGATACTGCATCATATATAAAAGCAGTGTCATCTTGATTGTTAACACATGAAGGCAAGGTGATCACTCCTGCGCTTCAGGGACCAGTCCAGAGTAGTATTAAATAAATATTAGAGTGAAAAATCACATATTTATTTGACCCCCCCTGGGAATCGAACCTGGTACCTCCAGTAAGGTAGCTGAGCTTGCTGACCATTACGCTACGGAGGTGGACAAAATTATAGTAATTATCCCAGAATATTATCAGTAAACCCCCCTATAAAGCTGAGATAGGTACCGCATTATCGGATGGGACTTTATATGGGGTTAATGATTGAAATTGTATTTTTACATTTTAACCAGCGGAAAAGACTGTCATTTAAAATTAAAATACAATTTAACCCCATATAAAGTTCCCTCCAATAACGCGGTACCTATCTCAACGTTATAGGAGGGTTTACTGTATATTGTTATAAAAATTTTATAAGCTACATATTGCTCACTCTTTTCAACAACGTCACATTTCAAAAATCATCAGTTTTCAGGCATATTTTTAACTTAATATTTATCCGCTACAGGGCAGAAAGTTTTGTTTTTGCATTTTGAAGAAAAGGTATTGTTGAATTATTTTTTTAAATATACTTAATTATTTTCAAATGGAGAAAAAAACCTTCAGGTTTTACCTAAAAGGATCTGTTGCACGGTAAAAAGTTTAATAAGTAGCTTGATATTTATTGTAAATACATTTTATTATATTCTTAAACTTTAAAAACGATCTCCTGAAAAATCAAGTTTTTTTGATATATGATGTTAAAAGGAGTGAGCGATATTTCATCCTAGAATCCGAAGTTTTCAAAAAAACTTTCTAGGGAGAGAAAAACGAGAAACGTCTTTTTCTGACACATTCAACAAATCTGCGTCGCAATTGAATTGGACTGAGCGAGGAAGTTGAATTAGGGGAAGGGTCGTGATTCGGGAACAAAGCGATAGACAAGCGTGGACCATTTAACAGGGCTAATAACGCGTTGGCGAAATTTATCGCCGTGTAATTTTCACGGTGACGACTAACTACCCCGGAGGAATTCAATACATATAGCGGCCAGCGGTAAATGCGGGGGGAAGAAATGTCACCAATACATCACGACTTGTAAAGTTCTAAGGCGTCTTTGTCGCCACGCCAGCGGTTTCGTAATTCGAGTCATTTTGACATTTGACATACAAGTGTGCAAATCGAAATCAATCGAACGGATCGTTCGGAAACTACTTGGGCACTTAAAAGGAACGTTCGAATTTCATTAAAAGTCCAAAATAATGTTTGAACTTTAAAATATAATCGTAGTCATACAGGAGAATGTGACCAAGTGCATTTTTTACAAAAACGTGATCATTGACTATTTTATATCTTTTTCTTTTATTATTATGATTATCTCTGTTAGTTGGTCACTTTCTTCGGTACGACTACGATATTCTTTATAAAAAATAACTAATAACTACTGTACCTACTAATTATATTTAACCAGTAAAAAGAGTGTTTTTGACTAGAATTTTCACTCATGAATTTACATGAAATTATAGTAACTTTAAACATAAAGAGTAAATCCACTCAAGGGTAGGCATAGGCTATGAAACTTAAATAGTTGAAGCCTGAATAGGGTCATGATAAGCGGTGTTGCATAAGCCATAGTTAGATTTCAGAGTCACTTGGACGTTAGGTAATTCAAAAACCGCCTTTTTTGAGCACGATGAAAGATTCACGTGTTCAATTAAATGAAAGATGGTTGGTGTAGTTTGGTAAAAAATACAATAAAGGTTGTGAAGAGATTACATTCGATAGGGTACGATTATTTTCTCAACTAAGGTACTATTACTAATTAGTTACTGCTCAGTCATTATCGGTTAGAGCAACAGACGCGACATCCAAAGACCTCGGTCATATGTTTTTATGAGTATTTTTTTCATTTAAAAAGCTAACAAATGTTGAAACAAAATGTCGATTAAATTATTTTTTGTTCTTATACGAGATGCTACTTACTACCTAAAAATTAAATATGAAGGGAGAAAAAGGCCACTGGTTTTAGACGTATTATATTTATTTATGAAAACAAAAGTATAAAAAAAAAATTTTTTTTGTACTACAGTACTGATTACGATTTTCAAAAATTATATCAGTAAATTTAACAGTTTAAAAACAAAAAATGCATTTATTATATGTACTGATACCTCACACTTAATAAATGCATTTTTGTGATTATCTGTACGTTAATTCATTACGCGAACTTCTCAAGTAGTTCATATATTATCAATTAATGTTAAAAATAACGTAAATTTATGATAATAAAAATAGAAATCAATTCCTATTATTATTTTTATCGTCACATAAATTGTTGTGTGATAAATCCTCGTTGATCCTAACATGCCAGATTTATTATTTATTCAATAAAAAATAAGCCATTCAACTTTACAATATGTCTGTATTTTCAGCACTGATTCAACCCTTCACAATACACCACGTGGCAGACCATCAAATTGGCACGTGTGACCGCAAAGTGTCGTAGTTCGTATGTACTTGGAATTATATCAATATTTATTTTTATTTTACAAAGGAAGTTTCCGTGCCAATCATTAATGTATGCACATAGATTAAAAACATACGTATCACTTTTAAATACGAAGTTTTCTCATTGAGATAAATATAAATGAGAAAACTTAAAATAAATATTTCATTATAAAATAAAGTATTTCAAATATACTTGAACTCTTCTTCTTTTTACCTTCACCCAATGGTGCATAGGGCACTGCATCGATGCAGAGTTATCTTAATCGTTAATCGTATAAAGGCAAGATGATTAGCCCTGTGTTTCTTGTACCAGTCCAGGGTATTATCACGCTTCGTAATCGAACCTGAGACCTTCAGCACGGTAGCAAACGCTCTAACCACTACACTATAAAAACGGACACGGGGTGTTTGTTTTCCCCCACTCTCATCCGCACCCAGTGGTACATAGGACACTACATCGAATTCATACAATGATATGTTGATCGTTAAGTATAATAAGGCAAGGTTGATCAGTCCTGCGCTTCTTCTACCAGTCCAGGGTGATATTAAATAAATATGACAGTGAAAATCATTTTGATCCCCCTGGGAATCTAACCCGAGACCTCCAGCATGGAAGCCACATACACTTACCACTACACTACGGAGGTGGACTATCTTTAATCCATTGGGTGCGGATAAGGGTTAGAAGAATATAGAATATATTTGAAATAACGATAAATTATTATTTATTGATTTATTTTTTTACTGTACTCTTTGTGGATGCTACTAATATAAAGAGTTTTTTCCAATGTAACGCGGTGGATATATACTTTTAAATTTTCAATATCAATTGGACGAAACAATGTTTGCGTTTACGCAATTACAATATTTATTTATATGATCCGTCAAAATGATAAAATATGGTATTGTAGTGAATAATTAAATAGTATTTGAATTTGATTTTTTTTTGTAAAAAGCTTGACATGAAGTGACTTTCAGGATCTTTTTTGTTTAAAAAAGGCCTGCTGATATATAAAGCACAGGTTAAATTGTATAATACTACAGGTTAAATTGGAAATGAAAGACATCCCGAATTCAAAAAGTTTAGCAGTTAAAACAGTAAAAGCAAATGCTTTTACTGTTTTAATTCATACCGTAAAATTACGGTATGAATTTCAAATCAAATTTAAACTTGATAAACTTCTCCGATAAACCACTTTGCAAATTGATCGTTTATCACGGTCCTACCCGAAGTTTGTCGCTAAAGAACCGTCGGGTGTCGCGGGGCAATATTGTGCCGGGGTATTAATTGATATTTATTCAGGCGAGGGATTAAATTGCCCGTGCAATAATCACCACAAAGGGCTGTCACACCGCCCGTGGGGAAATGTTTACTATATCAAATGTTATTCAAAAGGGAGTTGCGCGCATTTTCAAGCGGGCTGAATTACTCACTTTATTGCTCTTCGCAATTGGGGTTGGTTTCAAATCCGCCAAAGAAAGAAAAGCACGCCACTTTTTTCTTGATGTGAAACAATAATTTGTTTAAAAAATCTGTAGAGTTTAATGTATTGTAATATTATTATTATATTTAAATCCCAACAAAGACGAAGAAGAATAAAGAAGTCTGAAAGTAAAGGGATCACTTTATCCACGTGTAATATTCATCATTCTATCTATGATTGACAACCGCACTATACTTAAACTTTTGACACTTAAACCAGCTTATGACAGCCCTGTAAACCAGCCTATGACAGCCCTGTAAGCCCTGACAGGGCGGTCATAGGCTGGTTTAAGTGATAAAATTTGAGTAGTGTGGTTGTCATCATGGGTATAATGATGAATATTACACGTGTATAAAGTGAGCACTTTGACCAGCCTATGACAGGTCTTAAGCCCCGTAAATACTTAGTCTTGTTTTATTCTTGTTATTCCTGTTTTATTCTGTATTCATATTAATTTGTAGAAACATAAATAAAATAAATGGTAAAGTAAAAAATATGGAAAACATCAATGAGATGATTTGTCAATTATGAATGATACATTTAATTGTTTTTTGTGATCCAAATTAAAACAGATTTCTTAGGGTACATAAAATATCAAAGCAGACAATTGTTTATTAATGATTCAATGCTAATTTATTTAAATAAGTGGCCATTAAGATTTTAAAAGAGGCGTTATTCCAAAAAGTCATTTTTAAAGAGGATTGAGCTTTTAATTAAACATAAAACTCGTTACCATAATAATGGAATGTCATAATCACAGAGTAATAATGGAATATGAGAAACGGAAGTTTAAGGGTGGAATTAAATAAAAGTGAGGGGTAGGTCTATCCATATCAATGAAAATAATTTTCACATTTACATATTATAAATTCCCTGTTTGATAAGTTGATTATTTCTCTATTCTTATTTTTCCACAGTTTTCCGTCTTATAATGTCCCTTCGCAATATGCAGCCACACGAGTTGGGGTGTCATCAAGACCCTTGACAAGCTAGAAGAGATCTTCCTTCCTCTTCTTTGTTTAATCACTTATATATCCTGAATAGGGGACGAACGACCCTACGCGAAATAAAGAAATATCGTGGTATTTGTTAGATTTTGGTGAACGTCTTACGAGTATCTTGGCGATACGAGTTTTTTAAAAAATAAATTTTATTTTACGGGGTTTACTTTGAAATATGCCATGGAAACTTATTCATTTAATCATGTGGTCGTATGAGCATTCGGAAAATTCGCTGCACTTTGTGTGAGGCATTATCATTTAAAATTATTACGTCTTACATATTTTTCTTACACATGAAGATTTTTTAATGTGAATTTTAAAAAAAAAGCATCGAAAAAGTCAAATGTTCCTAAAATGAATACATACTTTCGAAATTTATGTAATATGTTTTCTATCATGGGTAGAATGGCAAATGTCACAAATGCTTAAAATAATCAGTTAAACCAGTCGATGAAGATCAAAAGCTGTGTAAATACATAGATTTCCATATTTCTAACTTAGCAACTTATTCATCTATCGAATTTCAGTTTTTTTAAAAACATTTCTTAATCAGTATTTCACTTTTTATTAACAAACTCTTACGCGTAAAAAAATCTACGTTTATTTATCGATAATACTAAACAAAGTGGAAACAACTATTGAGTGTTGTTTTATCCTTATTCATCTATGTTGAGATAAGAATAAAGTCTTAATAATAGCCCTTTTGTGGCATAAAATCCAGTATTTGTGTGCAATGATTTGAGCACTAAAAATATAGTTAAAAAGTGTTTTAAAATTTATGTGACATAAAAAATGAATAAGAAAAATATGTAAATGTAATTTTTTGTATTAACGTTGTATAAAATTTTCACAATATTTTAATTCAATGGCCATAATAAGCTTAAACACATGTAACGGTGATTTATACCACGCTGCATATTAACAAAAGTCTTATCTACAAAGGCGTGTGTATAAAAATACTATTATTTTTAATGCGCCAACGTTCGTGATTTTCTGCACGTGTCAAACACAATCATCGTTGAAAAGTAGCATCTACTCGAAAATGAATGTGTCAGTACCAACTTGTCCCAACCTCCCCTTTCGGAGGTGTTGTATTTCGGCGGGGGCGGGAAAATACAAAATAATAATGTTATTACAATAGAAAATCGCATTATCTGCTAGAATTGTTTCTAATCATTATTATTCCAGCAGAAGTGATACCAACTGCGATGGTTTAACTTAATACGGAGGAGTAGAAACTCGCTATTCGTCCGTACCTCTATTCATACAACGTTGGCTTTTTACTAAGTAAAATGCGGTTATATTATCTTTATTTTTTATGTAGCCGCGTAGAGTTTATTACAAAGCATTATAAAAATGTTAGTAAAAACATATCCTACATTACTTACAATAATGATTATTTAAATTTATTTCTTCAGATATAAGATTATGAACCTGACATACTTTTGGTTGCTTTCTCAATAGTCTGAGATTTTAATTAAATATAACATATTCGTTGCGTTTGTTTTGGGTGAAGTCAGGTTAGTCCTGAGCGCTGGTAAATTAGTTGAGAATATGATGATTTTAAATGGATAAAATAAAGAGTTCTCGCATTCGTGGAAGCCTGAGTGTAACTGATATCGATAGTAAGGTAGAGGAAAGGCAATTGAGATGGCATAGGCACAAAGGACGTAGAGAACCTGAACATATTGTAAACTAGGCGATCGCCATGGATTTTCCTCGGAAGACATCTAGAGGAAGACCAAGAAATTCATGGATGCTACAGAAAGATAACATGATTCGGAGGTATGGCTTAGGTGACGTTGTATATGATAGAAGGACCTACAACCTGAGGATGAGGAAAACTGACCCTAACAGTCTACAATGACGATAAGTTGGGATGGGGCAAGGAAGAGGAGATGATGATTTTAAATGGAAGGGAGTAGGATACATGGGGTGAATATCCAGGTAAACCATTTTTTAAAGAATCCCCTTATGAGGTTTAGCTTTTGACACGATCACCGAACATCGTCAATAATTATTGATTATAATCAATGTACAGTATTATCTATCTGACTTTGTATTATATCTCGTCAAATATTGTAGACTACATAATTATTTACAAAAAAAGTAGTCAGAAATAGAGTGCGAACTCTAGATAAAGCTAAAATACAAGATAGCTATCTCTCATTGTCTAGGGGTGGAGTCGGCACGCCCAGCGCTCCCTACAGGGGTGTATTTGAGGGGAATTAAAATAATATTAGAGGCGAAGGAGAAAACAATCCCGGGTCAGCGTCCCCCACTAAACTGCACTGGCGATGACGTCTCCCGTCTCCCGTCTCCGCGGAGCCCGGGGGATTGATTGCACTCATGCAGGAATACTCTGTTTCGGAAACCGATATGCACATATTAACATTATACAATCTGCAGACAGGGCGATGACATGGCTGATAACTGCGAATCAATTGGTTATTCGAAAGGATATCGAATGCCAATGTAAAAGGAATAAAATGGTATATCGAGTTACACCAATCGACAATGTTGAAGTCGACTTAGTAAATGTAAAGACCAATAAACGTTTGAATATTTTTATACTGATCTCAACATACATGGGCAAGAATATGAAATTTAAAGGGCTATTTGGCCTAAAAGAAGACTATTTAAAAGATAAGGCGAGATATTTTGGTCACAACTGTCGCCAAGAAAAGGCGATTCAGTTGGCTTGGCCATGTACTCCGCATGCCTCCTGAGAGCCTTAATCAAGCTTGCCTCTTTTACAAGGCATCAGGTTCGCGCCGCCCAGGACGACCACTGCTGACAATTCATCGTCAGTTCTCGTCAGAACTTCGGGTCGCGGATCTGACTTGGGAGGATGCAAGGGAGCTGGCAGCCGACAGAAAAGCCTGGAGACAGTTTGTGGACTCCATATGCTCCACCTAGGGAGCGGATATGGTTTAATAATAATAATATTTGGCCTTTTTTAGCCTGGTGGATAAGGGATTTATTTACATTCGTGTTACACTTATATATAAAGAAGAGTTCTTTAAGGTAGTATGGACGTGTAGAGCAAATAGATAACGAGAGAATGAATATGAAAATCATTGAGACGAATGTAAGCGGGACAACAGAACGAGGACGGCCGAAAAAGACTTGGCACGATCAGTTCAATCATAACCTTAAATCTGGTAGTGTCAAAAGTCAATTTCATTAATTAGTGATTCAATTAGTAATACTAATATAATCACTTTTTATCGTTGTGTATACGTTGCTCTGTTTTGCTCCACTCCTTTCTTTCTCCTTCTCTCTACGTTATTTCTTCTTCTCTCTCGTGTAACAAAATGAGGCTAATAAACATGACACGTACTTGAAATGTCACTCAACGATTATCGCATCTCCGTTTAAAATCATCATCACTTCAAAAATATGCATAGAAGGTTAAAACACATGACCATAACCATAGCACAATATATCGTCCACTCCTTTCAAGAACGTCATAAATGAAAAAACTTCATTTCTCAGGGGAACATTTTAAAAATATACTACAAAGTATTGAAAATAAATATCAAGCCACTTATTGAACTTTTTACTGTGCAACAGATCTTTTTAGGTAAAACCCGAAGGTTTTTTATTAATTTGAAAAATATTTAGTAAATTTAAAAAAATAATTAAACAATACCTTTTCATCAAAATGCAAAAACAACACTTTCTGCCCTGTAGCGGGTAAATATTAAGTTTGAAATATGCCGCTTTTGCTGGGATATAGTACAATTTTTGGGCATTCCGAAAACATGCCCTGCTGAAAATTTACGATTTTTGATTTATGACGTTCTTGAAAGGAGTGAGCGATATGTGCAGTAAAATGTGTGAAATGTATGAGGATGGTGATGCTTACCAGTAAATTGAAAGGCCGGCCGCTGCTCCACCGTGACGGGCACCACCCCCTGTCGGCTGGAGTTGTGCAGGGACAGAGCCCCTAACAGGTCCACCTCTGCGGCTGGAAAACGAGACAATCACATCAATATGGACTACTTCGTAGGACTTGTAAACAAAATTACACCGGGGTTCAGATATGTTTAATAATCCGTGGCAGTGAGGATAGCCTGGAACGTCTGGTTGTGATTGGTAGCCTGGAAGGGAAGAGAGGGAGAGGAAGATGGAATATTATGTTATTCAACATATTTACGGTAAGACTAAAGCACTTTCCTCAATTAATTTATGTTACATCACTTATTTCGACGTGCCCTACGTAGAGTGCTCTAACTACATTTTGGTCAATTTTGAGATATTTGGTGTACGTTATCAACTGACCGTTATCTACAAATATAAACAAACAAACAAAATATATAAAATAAATTACGCCAAGTTTTCAGGCGTATAAGACGCTATCTACTTCGAATTTTCGAAATAAACTGAACTCCTAAAACACTAACCACTTAATTTTGACAAAGTATAAAGTTTTAAAACGATTGAGTGCATTATTTTATCGTGTTTTGGAATGTATAATACTAGTTTAGAATTTCAGATAAACCGTTAATTAATAAAAAAGAATACGTTGAAAAAATCTTCTAGGCTCTCTCCTGTAAAGTAACAGATTTGCAGATAGAGTACTTTACGTAGGGGGCGTCGATTTATTCGATTTGGTAATTCATTGAGATGGTATGGACACATAGGACGCAGAGAACCTGAACATATTGTGAATCTGGCAATCGCCATTGATCTTCCTCGAAAGACATCTAGAGGAAGACCAAAAAAGTTATGGATGCTACAGAAATATAAAATGATTCGAAGGCATGGCCTAGGTGACGTTGTATATAATAGAACTTCCTACAACCTGAATACGAGCAGAGCCGACCCCAACAGTCTACAAAGACGATAAGTTGGGATAGAGCCAGGAAGAAGAAGAAGATTTGAAAAGCATAATTCGCTCACTCCTTTCAAGAACGTCATAAATCAAAAAACTTGATTTTTCAGGAGAACGTTTTTAAAGTTTAAATATAAAATACAATGTATTAAAAATAAATATAAAGCCACTTATTAAACTTTTTACTGTGCATCAGATCTTTTTAGGTAAAACCTGAAGGTTTATTCTCCCTTTGAAAAATATTAAAATTATTTTTTAAAAATAATTAAACAATACCTTTTGTTCAAAATGCAAAAACAACACTTTCTGCCCTGTAGTGGGTAAATATTGAGTTAAAAATATGCCTCTTTTGCTGGGATATAGTACATTTTCTGGGTATTCCAAAAACATGCACAACTGAAAATTGACGATTTTTGATTTATGACGTTCTCAAAAGGAGTGAGCGAATTGTCTTCTTAAAAAAAAATCATTTTTATTTAAAAAAATTATATTACCAGGAATATTTATTTTATATTTAAATTTAAGTATTTCCTCTAATGTAAGTAAATCTATTGGATGAAACCTATGTAATCGTTCATATTCATTATATAGTATAATATACAGTTAATAACATAGTCTAAGTATAAGTTTATACAAATAAAAATTCACCCATAAAATTCATTCAAGTATGAGAAATTAAACTTGTAAATGATTTTTTTTGTTGTAATTTAAATGATTAAGAATGTTGAAAGGTTGGTGCAATAAGACGATCCATTAGTGCAATATTGACGTGTTTATTCCGACTTTCGTAGATTGATGAACGCCTAACGATTGTCGTATGACGCAGCTTTTTTCGCCCGTTTCTTGCATCTGTTTGCTGGAAGCTCTGAAAGTTCCGTTACACGAACTGCCCAAGGAAATTAGTAAACCGATGAATAACGATTGCGTGGCTTAGGAGCTCTACCCGGCGGACATAACTCACCGCACAATCATCCCCTTCCCCTTTACATATGGTGTATTATTATTATTATTGAATGGCGGGTAGTACGATACTCATGGGGTGACGGAATATTCTAATTGGAATATATCATTCTACTTTAAGTTATCAAATTTTCTAAGTTATTCGATATCTTACCACTTGGAACTATGTACTTCAAGGTTTCACCCTTTGGCTATTGTAATTCTGGATTTAACGATGTATACATTAAAATACTTAAGCGCGTAATTGAATCACTTTAAAATTTGAAATTGTAACGAAAACTCTTAATTAATTAATTCTTAATCTTACTTAATAAAAAATCAGTAAATTCTCTAGCAAAATACTATCTAATTTTAAAATCCGAAAGTAAACGCCGTTAAACTTAAAATTGAGATTTCTAATGATAATTGACAAATGTTAGCGAGCCACAAGAAATATTTTCCAATTTTATAATTAGTCAATAATTCTTCAATCAATAATTTGTCTACAATTATAATTTTTTCTTATATAACACTTACTTGTTTTAAGAATCGAAATACATACGTATTTGTTCGACTTAGAGCGGGGACTACCAAAGTTAGTCAGGCAACGTGATAAAATATTGTATAAAATAAATCAATTAAATATTTTATCAGTACCTATCTGCAATATTTAAATTAATATATCTGGTGTATTTGTCTTTCTTTTAATTGATTCAAGATGTACGTCACATGATGCATGACAAGACCATTATATTTTTAGAGTTTGTGTTAACTCTCAAAATGTAAGGATGCAACTTAAAATCGTAAAAAAAACATTAATTACTGTTGTATGAATAGAGTGATCTTTTTTTTATTTATTCACCCTTTTTTATTTACAAATACATGGTGAAAAATAAAATTTTATTCACTCAAAACATGCAATATTGTCGTCCACACAAGAGATGAAAAATTACAGATTTACAAAAATAGTCATCAGCTGACTATATAATGATACTGCGTAGATGCATTTGAAAGAATTTCGTTAGGTAAAAAAAAACAGTCCAATACAAGCCTTTCGCATTTCAACATGGAACATGTGTGGCCGTATATAAAGATCAATTGAAACAAGTTTTGGTAAGTATGACTCATATTAGAGTTTCTAGACCAGTAGTTCCCAAAGTGGTCCATGCGGCCCCCAAGGAGTCCCGGGGATATTTCAGAGTCCTTGAAAAATTAAAATTGATTTAGGGGGCTTTGAACAACGTCAGTAAGTCCATTGAAGGTTTAATATTAAAAAAAATATTGTGACACATTTTTATCAATATGGAAGTTATAATAAATAACAATGAATAAATTATTAGCTAATTTTAAAACGAGATGCGTCTACGGTAATAATGCCATCTTCCTCACTCTTTATATTGTTTTTAATAAAGAGTAAGACACAGAACAGGTAGAAAATACTTTTTCAACTAAATGTTTTATGGATATTTTATTTTTGTCACCATACTTACCATTCAAAACATAAAAGTTGAATTTGTATTTTTTACTATGAATTTATGTAGTTTTTACCCAGGGTCCGTAGGCAAGTTTTTACTATGAAAAGGGGTCCGTGGTCCAAAAGAGTTTGGGAACCACTGTTCTAGACTTTACGCTACTTCCTAACGGAAGCGTGCAAAAGACCCAAAGTAGGCAACACAAAAAATAGGGACGAGGGATTAACAAACTGAAATTACCTCAGGCGATCATTACCTCAGCTCGCAATATGACACACCGCAAATAAAAAACATCGCCCGCGCCATATCGAAATAATTCACGACATTAGAAAAGTAAAAAAGTTGAAAGGAGCTTAAGTGCGTTTGAATTTACCCATTTAATAGTATTTATCCTTTTGGCGGAAAGAAACATAGTGTTAATGGCGGGAAAAGGCACCTTATTTGGGCAGAATTTACAAACCTTTTTGACATTTAAAATTTATTGTAAACATACAAACAACACAACCACTGGACAAGTACAACTTAATAGAACGATTCTAGAGACAAATAGTACATTAATATATTTTTATTGCTTTAATTACTAAAAAATAGTAACATTTCTTTTTTTTAAATTCCCTTACAAGGTTTTGAAAAACATTACGAAAACAAACAACGCCTCCAGAATCACGACTATTACTGTTTAAAAATACATACCAAAAAATAAATCATTGCTTTTTCCAATATTTTTTTTATTCTGTCCATATCATTGTTCTGAAATTCTGGGTTTGTCTCCACTTGGAGTATTTACCAAATATCGATATCTTAACATCGATGAAGAATAATATAGAAGTCTGAGGATTTACATGGCTTACGACCTGCCATAGGCTGGTTTAAGTGGTAACTGCTCTAATTTCGGAAGTTATATTTATGCCTTAATTTGACACATTCATACACCTAGGCTTCTTGAAGAAGTCGTATGTGAAAAAAGGTGTCAATCAAAACATAAATATTACGTCCAAAATCTGAGTGGTGTGGTTGTCAATCATGGGTAGAATGGTGATTATTTTTCACGTATATAAAGTGATCACTTTAACCAGCTTATAAGTACCAGTCAGGGCATAAGATCTATAATGCCCAGACTTCCAAATTCTTCTTCACCTAAGTTAAAATTGTTATTCTCTGTGAGAATCGAACCAGGGATATCATTCACGGTAGCCAAATCTTGTAATCATTTTGTCAGCCAATTATGAAGCAACGCAAGGTGCAAGGTCACACGAGCGAGGAAGCGGCCCGAATTACAATAAGGTTTGTAAGTTCGGCCGCGGCACAAAGCGACGCGGCGCACTCGACCCTTCGGCAGGGGTGTTTGCGAGGCGTGTCGACACCCGGCGCCCTCGCCACCTGTCGGCATATACCGGTACCGCACTATCCTCGCCATTTACGCCTGACAATAATTCTTTTTCAAATGTTCTAGCGCGACGTTTAAAAGTATACGCCTAGGAGACTACTTGTGGAGGTCCTCACCAAAAAGTTCAAATATTGCTCAAAAAGTCCTTCAAATGCAAATCTGTTATGTTTACTGTATTCTATCGAAATCTTTATTAAAGTTGCGTCAAAACGTGACCAATACTGTGTTAAACCAATGTGAAATCATTAAATCACACCAAAACGTAACAATTTTTATTTTATTTTTTAAACCCTTATCCGCACCCCAATGGGGCATAGGGCACTGCATCATATAAACGCAGTGTTATCTTGATCGTTTTACACATGAAGGAAAGGTGATCAGCCCTCTGCGGCAGGTACCAGTCCAGGGTGATATTGAATAAATATTACAGTGAAAAAATCACATATGACCATTACACTACGGAGGCGGAATTTTACAAGCTAGAATTCCCGATTACTTGAAATCATTTTTAATGGAAATGTAACGTTTTGGTGAGGACCTTCACACTTAATATCTTGATCTCACAACATAGATGAATAAGAATATGAATTTCTGGGTATTGTATATACTACTACTGCTACCATCACGCCGTTTCCTCGCAGAGGTAGGCAGAGAGGATGGAACGCCACACTCTTATTTCCTGATATACACTCCTCGCTTCCTTCACATCCATACGTCTGGTCATACATGCCCTGCGATTACGCAGACTTTGAACACCACCAGATTTTAGGTTCAGATTGATCTGATCGTGCCAAGTCTTTTTCGGCCGTCCTCGTTCAGTTCTCTCGCTCACATTCGTCACAGATATTTTCTTAGTCATTTTCACGCTATCCATTCTCTCCACATGTCCATACCATATTTCACACGTTTTTTTCAAGTTTTCAATATCATCTTTTTTCGAGTTGAAAACAAGACCTATGTTTTCAAAGGTCTCTTTAAATCCTATATCTTCATAGATAAAGATTGAGTAAAAAGTTATTTGAGAGTCGAAATATTCGATATTTTAGAGGACCTTTATAAACGACCAACTGTCACCAATTTACCCTATCACTTATATAAAGGCGTTCATTTTTCGCATCTTACGTACAGAAGGCACACGACACGCGCCTTGCAGACGTTCAATATGAAACATACCTATACAAAAACACTTATATTATACATGATGTTAATCTTAGTACTATTTATTGATTTGTTTATCCTTAGCTCGAGAAAGTTTTTTCAAATATTTCTTTAACAAAAAACTGCTTTATATAAATAAATAAAATTATACAAGCAAAAATTGAAAAAGTTAGAAGTGAAACGTTTTAGGTTTAAAAAACGGTTGATTATTTGGATGAAGTTTGTGTGGTTGTCAATCATGGGTAGAATATTATGCATGTATAAAGTAATCACAGTACAGGTCGGAAGCCCTGTAAATATCTAGACATCCATATTCTTCTTCATCTACGTTGAGATAAGAATGTTAGTAAATCCTGATTTGGAAAACCCAGATTTGTGAACAAAGTTTCGGATACATTCAAAATATTATGAATAAAATAACTAGTTAATGAATAAAACAACTTGTTATTAACAACAATTAATAAAATACGAGTTTATTAAAAATTGAAAAACACCTTTTCAGACGTCTTTTATTAGATTTATTAAATGTCTCTAATAAATTAAATAAAAACTTACTTAACTCAAATATAGATGGTGTCGAAAAGTTGCATATGGAAGAAGGTGTCAATTAAATGATAAATAAAGCTTCCGAAATTTAAAAAGTGTGCTTGTTAACATGGGTAGAACATGGTGAAAGTTACAGTAATGTTTTCATGAAATTCACTGTAAAATGTTTCAATGAAAATTCTAGTCGTTTTGCATCACCCTGTATATAAGAAATACAGTAAGTAACTTAGAAGTAACTCGACACGATTATTATTAGGCGGGTAGGTAGGGCTTATTCCCCAACCCTTCCTTCGTATGACCACCCTAATATAAAGAATGAAGAAACCATATTGCGCTTCAATAAAAATACGATTTGCTTTTATGCCCCGTCGTATAATTTTTGCGAGAGTTCGTTTTCCATAAGATATACTCATTTATTAGCGTAACATGTTTTTACGTCTAAAACAATAGTTAAATATGGCATTTTTAATGAGATTTTTTATCGTACCTTGAGTATTTATTTGAACATTAAAAGAACATATATCAGCTGTTAAAAGTATGGATAACGCTTTTCTATTTTTTTAACTGAATTTTTCCAACAATAAATAACATAACTAACTAACCATTACGCCGCTTCCCGCAGGGATAGACAGTGAGAAAAGAACGCTATACCAATCTGTATTACAAACAATCTTCGTCTCTCCCACATCCATGCATCTCTTCATGCATACCTGCCGATTATTCGAGCTTCTGACCAGACCACATTCAAGTATTTGAAATACTTGGTTTTCCTTGGTATTCCTCTGCTTTCATTTCTAACTGTTCTTTCTTCACTCATTAGATTCACATACCCAAACCGCTTCAACACACCCTTAATTTTTATCGATTATATCGCATTTTTTTGAGAGATCGCATTTCGACTGCATTCAATCTACTTTCATCCTTTTTTGCCACGCTTTACTTCCATACATTAGGGTTGAATTATACATTTCAAAAAAAGGAGCAAACTGTCATTTTTTCAACGATCTTTTTATGATATACCATTTCATATGTAAATATTACATATATAAATTTATAAAGCCTATTTTCATATAAAGGTCTCTTGATACCACATGAGCCTATTATTATATGGCTGAGAGAATTATCTTTGATGCTACCCGAGACCAAAATGTTAATTTGAATGATTTCTGCCAGGTGGTATGGGGTTCAGACTAGAGTGGGTGTATCGTTATGAATTATGTTGGATCATGTTTTGTTTAGTCTATGAGATGTAGATAATCAAATGAATTGAAATATGTTAATTACTGGATTAAATTTCTGTGAGATGTAATGAATATTAATTAATTGTCTGATTTTGAAAGATATAAGGTCCTAGGCATAGAAATAATGACGATTATTATGCAATATAGTTTTACAACCTGCTTCCACTATCCATAAAGTCATTGAAAAAATAAACTAAATATAAAAGAAGTTTTCATAAATGAATAATAGAAGTGGGTAGATACGAAGTAGATAGCATCATTCGGCCATGTCGTGTTTGATTGCATGTCATAAACAAATTTCTATCATACAGTTTTATAGATAAATATTGTAAAATGTACCCTCGGCACGGGAGTGAGGGCACATTATTGTAGTTCATAATTATGTGTATGACGAAATAAAATTAAATAAATAAATGAAAAGAGTATCATTTTTTGACATCTCATCAAAGATGAAGAAGAATACGAAAGTTAGGCTGACGACCGTCATAGGCTAGTTTAAGTGATCACTTTACACACGTGTAACATTCACCAATTTTACCCATTATTGACAACCACACTACTCAAATTCTTGGAAGTTCCATATACTCGTATATGAACAAATTTAGATACATTGTTCCTGAATCACTAGAACTTTACTGACGGTCTTCAGCCCCGTAAATGCCCAGACTTCCATATTCTTCTTCATCTTTGATGAGATGTCAAAAAATAATATGAAAAATAACTCCTGTAATTGGAGATAATCCAGATTTGTGAACAAGTATTTGGACACACTCAAAATGTTAACTGTTAAATGTTAATGTCTTATAATTTCATATTTTGTTTATAAAAGTAAAATGATGTCCCAAGGCTTATTGGAGTTTTATTTTTTATTTTTTATCACTATCACATCATCATATTAAAAAAAGAATAACCCGCAAAGCCTCTACTTTAAGAGGCTTGTCTGCAAGTAGGATAGTAAGGATAGGGAAGGTAAATGTGCAAAACTCATCACAAACACCCAGACCAATTGAAAATATTTTTTTCTTGAATTTATTTTGCAATTGGCAGGAATTGAACCCGTAACGCCTATCTTTTTCATCACATTATTATTCAAGGCTTTTTAAATAGCTTTGAGAGAAAATGGATCCATAAATTTATTAGTATCCAAATTATTATTATAATTTTAAAAGATGAGAAAACTTTTGGCCTTCATCTTTTTGGACAAAATGCGACCGCCTTACAGAGACGTTATCTGGGTAGGTACAATGTACCTCGATCTCCACGTGTGATTTACAATATGTCGCGTGCCGGAAGCATGTATGTATTTGTTTGTTGCAAGGCGAGACATTAGTAGCGTGTACATGAATACTACATGTATGCAAGTATAGCACAAACCACTTACTGCACTTTACTCGAGCACATGGTGTGGTCAAACTGAGTGAGCTGGAGTAGACACAATAAGGATCATATTTCCGCTGGTTTATATGTATTTCAATCACAATGGGGATATTTTCGGCAAATGGAAATATCGGCTTTAACTCATTGATAGGTACTTAAAAGCTCATGAATTAATTGACTTTTCAGCATTGCATAGCTTGAAGAACTATAATTTTTTTTACTATTATGATTATGACCAATTTTATTTTATTTTAAATATTTTAACACTCGTATTCGGAAATCATGTTAATATTTGACATTGTTGTGAAGAATCCTTATAAAAATTGGCAAATTTTCGCCCCTAAATTCTATCTAACTACTTATATACAAATAATAAATTATATATAAATAACCATCATGTCGCTTCCCCGCAGGGGTAGGCACAGAAAATAGAACGTTACACCAATCTGTTTTTGCAAACAATTTTCGTTTCTTCTACATTCATGCATTTCTTCATACACACCCGCTGATTTTTCCCGACTCCTGGCCTGACGACTTTCAAGTATTGAAATTTTATGTCTTACATCTCATCTTAATTCAATAAAACCATAATTTAAACAGTAAATTATTTAACAATAATTTAACATCTGCTTAAAACCAATATAAACGCAGCCATACAGAAATTAGGAATAAGATAAAATAAACAAACATATACTTAAAAATATATTCGAAATATACGAGTATGTGGTACAAATACTCAAAAATGTACTATTTAAGAAAAAAAATATAAAAAGGCGTTTTTATTTAATGGGGATTTCGAAATACGGGATCAAATAAAGAAAACTCTTTATTAAAAAAGGTTTTTTTATGTACTAACAAGTATGGCGGTAATTGGATATTTTATATCATAGTAAATTACACAGCGAAGCCCCATTAGGATGCTCTTCCTGTACGAAAGTGTTCAGTTCGACTACTTGTGTAATTACCTATGTTACATATGTACATATGTTGGAATCGATACCCGACACGTGGATGCTTTTAGATTCACTTTGTTTACTGAAACGAGAAGATACCTCCACATGGGTTTATGCATTATCCGCTTTATGAACATGGATTTTAAAACTTATTGTAACTTGTCACCTGCTGATGAGAATATATGTAATTCTCAAAATTTGTGGTATTTACCTTAATAATAACTAAATAAGTGGTCCTATTGTACAAATATTATATTTTTAAATTTAAATCATCACGTTATTCCACTAAATTTATGCCATTTTTTGTTTTTTCTTTCAAATATATATTTTTTAATTTAACACTTGTTTTATACTACTTAATGGGTTTTATTTCATTACACAGGACTAGTTTCGAAACAGATGTTTCCATCTTCAGGTGAAAGATAAAACAAAGGTAATGCCGAATAAAAAATATAATAATTATGATGTTATATATGTATAAATGCATAAATAAAAATGTATTTATATATATATATATATATATATATATATATATATATATATATATATATATATATATATATATATATATATATATATATATATATATATATATATATATATATATGTATTTATATATATATATATTTATATATATATATATATATATTTATATATATATATATATATTTATATATATATATATATATATATATATATATATATATATATATATATATATATATATATATATATTATATATATATATATATATATATTTATATATATATATATATATATATATATATATATTTATATATATATATATATATTTATATATATATATATATATATATATATATATCGTCATGAATCTTCCTCGAAAGACATCTAGAGGAAGACCAAAGAAGTCATGGAAGTTTCAAAAATATAACTCGATTGCAAGGCATGGCCTAGGTGACGCTGACCATGATAGAAGAAAGAGAGAGAAGAGTTTTTTTTTGTCAATAGACATCCCCTAAAGAGTTTTTCAATTTAAATTTTATTTTTGTTTGCACTGGTGATATGGAGATTTTCAAGCGTAAATAACATTTCTCGGGATAACTAAATCAATATAATAAAATCGTTAATTATTTAATTTACGATATTCCCATAACACTTGTGAAAACCACCTGCCCTCGTGAAGGGTGGTTCATTAATAAACGCTACAATTTAACTTTCAGCTTGTCGTCAGGAGGGTAGGTTGGGGTGATTTTTGGTAATTTTCATATGGCATGTAGCGGTTTTGTTGACGTGCGATTAAGCGAAACGGAGTCCCGTTCATAGTCTATGAAAGTAATTTATTATGATGTCATCAATCGATTGACAATATAGAAAGTGACATGCAGACATTTTGTATGGATACTACATGGGAAACAATTAATATTTATTTATAAATAATATATATATATATATATATATGTATATATATATATATATATATATATATATATATATATACATATATATATATATATATATATATATATATTATATATATATATATATATATATATATATATATATATATATATATTTATATATATATATATATTTATATATATATATATATATATATATATATATATATATATATATATATATATATATATATATATATATAAATGTAAAATTTTCAGAAGAATATACAATGAAAAATACTATATATTATTAATGTTTTAAAATAAGACTCCATTTTTGATCATATATATGTATATATATATATATAATATATATTTATATATATATATATATATATATATATATATATATATATATATATATATATATATATATATATATATATATATATATATAAATATATATATATATATATATATATATATATATATATATATATATATAAATATATATATATATATATATATATATATATATATATATATATATATATATATATATATATATATATATATATATATATAAATATATATACATATATATATATATACATAAATGTTATTTTATTTATTATTTCGGCATTAACTAATATTCTAACTAACTGCAAAACTTATTATTTATTAATAATAAGTTATACAGACCTGAATGATGGAAGTTTAACTTCTAAAACATGAAGTCTATAATAAAACTCAAGTGGTAAAAAACGAAGTGTTTTCTTTAATCATTGTTACATAAATGTTTATAAACATAGCAGTAAACAACGAAGTCATCAGACAAATGTAAGGAAAAATGATGTATGATAGATGTGCGAATGATGAAATAATGAAAGAAAGCAGGACTGAGTTGAGTATTATCAATAAAATTACAAAAGGTGTTTTGAAATGGTTCGGACATGTGGAACGAACGAGTGAGGAAAGAATGGTGAAAGTAGAGAAAGACCGAGGAAAACTTAGCAGAAAAAAACATGTCAGGAGTTGAAATAATTGGCGGGTATGTATGAGGAGATGCACGAATCTAGAAGAGACAAAGATGCCATACAGAATATATTCTAGCTGAATACTTATATGTCAACTTCTTTCTTTATAATTATTTCGTACGACCTACATAAGATTTTCATACTAGCCATTTGACAACCTAATCCCCCGTTTATTTGCAAGTGCTTTTAGTGAACTTTGTATTACAACCCTTTTTATGTCATTAACCGTAATGGAAATAAAGAAAATATTTGCTTGGAATGGCAGCGGCGACATTGCTATGGAAAACATTTTCCTAATGCGAGTGTTTCTCAGAACCGTTGAACTTTATTCCTCACTGTAAGTACAAAGTTTGTGATTAAACGTGAACGTATTTTGGTTACCTGACTGAAATACGATTACAACACGCGAATCTCGCGTATAGAACTTAAATCATTAGGCGAAAATGTGTTATTAGGTATATAATATTATTAATTGCACGTGTTAAATAACATAAAAAATTATACCTTATTATTTATTATGAAGAAAAGCTCTCGAAAGCTCTTTAGACTAATGATACAGAAAACTTATATTAATTAGCTACCAAAACAAAGTTCTACATAATAAATGCCAGGGGTTTTACAATACGGCTAAACTAATGTTTAGCCAAGATAATTCATAGCTTTTAAATAAATTCAATAGGGTAATTACTTTGTGGTAATATCTATCCATTTTTAGAAATTAACTTTTACTTGTTAAATACCAAAATTTTGTAGAATATATTGGTATTCACCAAGTTAAAATTTTTGATTAAACTCCTTAAGATATTTTCCTAATGTGAAAGAATTTTTACACATTTTTTTTTGCATAAAAACAGTGGAATTGGTTTATTAAACATAATAATACTAATTTTGAATATAGTTATATATATATATATATATATATATATATATATATATATATATATATATATATATATATATATATATATATATATATATATATATATATATATATATATATATATATATATATATATATATATATATATATATATATATATATATATATATATATATATATATATATATATATATAAATATATATGTATATATATATATATATATATATATATATATATATATATATATATATATATATATATATATATATATATATATATATATATATATATATATATATGTATATATATATATATATATATATATATATATATGTATATATATATATATATATATATATATATATATATATATATATATATATATATATATATATATATATATATATATATATATATATATATATATATATATATATATATATGTATACATGTAATCAAGTAATAATACGCAATAGCATTTTGTAACTCTGTTTCACAAAACAATGTACATTTATGGGTATGCGAGTCCAATAAAGTTGTTCCTACAGTTGTGGATCTAGTTTCTGGCATAATATTGACTCTTGCAGTGTATTTATTCGTCTGCACCCGCTGAGTAAACACATGTCTGCACATGACTTCCTCGCAAGTACAGATTCTCCCCAACTTGTACAATCAATCACACCCCTTCCACCCCCTCCCATTTTCTGCTATCCTGATACAAGGCACTGAAATATTGCAGTCACGTAAACGGAAGACCCGAATTATTTAATGGAAATAAATCATTCTTTTTATGAGAAAATTCCGAATCAGAAGGAAAACGTTTAAGGATTTTGAGCATGTTCACTTCTTTATACGTAAGGTTAAGTGTCGTTGACATATTTATATGATCTTATTTAATAAAACTTCTATTAACATGCTTATTTTGCCTTTAAAAGTTTTAAAACCTATCTAGTTGACATATTTTAATTACCTATTTAATAATTGCAATAATATCACACAATTTTATTTCATTTCCAAAATAAAATAACCGGTGATGACCAGACCAGTGTGATGAATGTCGGTTACGAAGAAACCCAGCCACTGGTCAAATAAATTTACGTGAAAATAAACTAATTGGCTGTTATTTTATTTCATAAAATGCAGATATACCAAGAAAAGACATCTAAAATTTCAAAAAGTTAAAATAATTTCATTTCGATTAATCGATGTAATTTTATATGGCACTGCACCGTTAATTTCTTATAATATGTTACAAACATCAAGCCAATACGTGCTATACTAAAACGATCCAAAGTACTGTGTAAGTACTGTGGTTTATAAATTTTGAGTGATTTTCATTGCTTCAAATATCTTGGATTGCTAAATTAGAACTTATATTATGCACAATTTTAATAGTATATTAATTATAAACCATTTAAATTTTCGCATAATATTACATTTCAAGTACTATCATTTGAAAAATACAATGGTTTAAGTTAAGTACAATAATCCGTCTACGACTGTGCGTGCAAGTGATGAAAAGTTTAATATTAATTTATGCAAAACTATTCTCACGCTACAGACGGCTAAGGGTTAAGGTCCCCGATGTAGATTCCATTCAAGTGCAATAAAAAGGTACCTTAAAATTGTATTACTTTTTTCCCCTGAAATTACACGGGAATAAAATAGATTACATACCAAATTGCATGTTTTAAGTTAACGGTCTTAATTGGGGTTACAAAAATGGCTGAAATGTGTTACCAGATAAAATTTAAATAAAAAATTAGATACGTTTAAACTTGCAGTTTTAATGGAAAATGTATGAGAAATACGAAATGTTTAAATAGCATGTTTTCACAGAAAACTGATTAATAAATATTGTTTGATTATAAATTACCCAAAAAAAACAAATATGATAATCAATATCATAGCTGTTCTTAAATATACCCGTTTTAATTTATTTGAACTAAAACATACTCATTATACACAAACTAATATTAAAAATAAACAATTATCAAAGTTTTTTTTTAGTATTAATATGTTTTATCCAACGTGTGCAAAATTTGTTGATTATGTATTTCCGTGTGTAGTATTCTGATTTTTTTTTAAAGTTATGCATATGAATTATTATGAAATATTATTTGTTAAAACGGTAGTAAGATCTGATATATTTTTTAAATATTTTTTTCCAGTTAGGTTTTGTATTGAGTCATTTTCATAATTTAAATTGAACAAATCATGACGTCGTAGAATACATATACAAAAATCAATATTACAAAACACATTAATGTATAATGTATAAATTCATACTGAAGTCATCAAACAATTGTTCATTTATCATAATCTGAATTGATTTCAAAATAACAACACAAAATTGTGTTAGCAAAAATACTGCAATCAGGGTAGTCTTTAAAAGGCTACATATAATTTTATTAGCTTATATACAATTAAAATGTAAAAGCTTCTTTCCGGCTGATAAAGCCAAGCTACACCCGGAAAGGGAAAGGATAGACAGAATTAAATTAATTACAAAGATAAGCTAACAGAATTCAAATACAAACTTTGAATCTGCGCACAAAACAGCCCAAAATGAAATTATTAAATTAAATAAACACCGCAAGATGTTGGTCACAAAACGAGGGGTTAATTATTATTGCGGGCAGTTAAGGGTTGACAGTAAAAAGTCACAATACGAATTAATATTTGGATTGTGGCCAATATGCTCTGTCTAACGACGCACAGAAGTACTCACTTGTTATCCTTACATTTTAATGTATACTTGGTGTATGTAGGACTTCCTTTATGAGGACATTAAAAGTAAAATATTGGTTCAACACCCTTGGATCCTTAGATACTTTGCGGGGAACGGAATTTGCGTTTGTTTGAATTACGAAATTTTTATTTTTAATGAATTTATTATAAATATTTTGTATTGATTCTCATTCACTTTTCAAATTGAAATAATAATAAAATATTTATGGTATATTTTATAAATGTTTTATCTTTTAGATGTGTATTGCGTTTGAAAATATTTAATTTTATTGAAACTATTATCAAGAGTCTTCAAGATAGAATAAGAAACGCCAGGATCAGGGAAATATGCGAGATCGAAGATGTCGTTAGATGGGGAAGGCAACGAAGGAGACAATGGTATGCGTATGTGAGGAGAATGGAACCATCCAGACTCCCCCACATCGCACTGTACGGCCAACTCCATGGTAGACGACTCCTGGGCAGACCGCCGAAGAGATGGATCGATAGCCTCTTAAAAACAGGCCACAAGGGCTACACCAGGAAGAAGAAGAAGAAACTATTATGTATAACTTTGTATCAAAAGTCAACAGGCTACAACGGATCAATAAAACTCTTTTTTTCGTTAACTTTTGGTGAATTGTAATATCGTATGATCCAATGTTACAAACGGATAACTTCGTAGATTTACATAAAATTAAAGATTTACTTAAAATCTATTGTGACACGAGTTTCCATGCATTCCGTATCATTTTTATAGCATCGATTTTAAGAAATAGTGATATTCACCAAATAAAACATGAATTAAAAGTGGATAAATATTGACTTGCGAATCATGAAATTGAATGAATAAATAAAATAAATAAATAATAAGTTCATTAAGTGTAACGTTTATTTGAAAATTTTATAATAAAGTAATTTTATTACAATGTTGTTGATAGTACAATTTTTCATGAGACCCAACTTTGAGCCTGTATCGAATTGTGTGAATGGATCGAATATTCCGATATCGCTCTGTGGGTACCCAAATAATCGATACCTTAACACCTGCTACTTGCATCACTTGATACCCACCCCTAATGTCCTTCCCTTTATTAATTATCCACAGCGTACCGTAATATTAAATTTATACCCTTTCGAGGTTAATTTACTATTCTTGGGGTCGGGGTGTTCGCCGCGAACGTAAATTTTAATGTTTTCCGATAACGATACTGACCGTTACGTAAATTTTAACCATTGATCGAATTTGCGTCGAAATTTGACATGCCAAAATAGTTACCTTTACTATTACCTATCTCCTATTACCTTTGTCCGCCTCCGTAGTGTAATGGTCAGCACGCTCAACCACCGTTCTGGAGGTCCCGGGTTCGATTCCCAAGGGAGGTAAAATAAATTTAAGTGATTTTTTCACTGTTACATATATTTAATATTACCCTGGACCGGTACCTGAAGTGGACGGCTGATCACCTTTCCTTCATGTGTAAACGATCAAGATAACACTGCGTTTATATAACGCAGTGCCCTATGCACCATTGGGGTGCGGATAAGGGTTTTATTATTTATTATTATTATTATTATTACCTTTTATTTATGTTCTTCTTCTGACCCCTAAACTTTAATTTAAACTTGACAAAATAATTATCTTTACTATACCTATTATTATTTTTTTGCATCTCATCAAAGATGAAGAAGAATATGAAAGCCTGGGTATTTACAGGGCAAATAATAATATATTTTTCTATATTTTCCATATTCTTCTTCATCTTTGATAAGATGTCAAAAAATAATTTGAAAATAACTCCTGTGATCGGAGATAATCCAGATTTTGTGAACAAGTATTTGACACACTCAAAATGTTGTAAATACCTTGTATTTATGTTCTTTTTCTGACCCCAATACTTAAACACGAACATGCCAAAATAATTCACTTAACTATACCTATTATTTATACTCTTCTTGTGAGCCCTTTACTTCAACTTAACTTACTAAAATTGTTTCTTATGACCCCTATTCTTTTAAACTTTACTTTACTTTTTAAACAACCTAAAATAATAAACACCTATTATTTATATCCGTCTTCTGAACCCAACGGTGCACAGAACAAACACATCATCAGTACGACTCAAAATAAAGGTAATTTCAATTCCGGTACCAGTCCAAGGTTAAAAAGAAATAAATTTTGTAATGGAAAATCTTTGATAATTTTTTGTCCCTCTAGGAATTGAACCCGTGAGATTCAGTATGGTAGCCAAACGCACTCAAAACAATATTAATATAATAATGTTATGCAACACTATACTTTATGTTAAATTTCTGTGATATTCTTATAACAAAGTCAGATGCGGAGAAGTTCCTATGAATAGGCCACAGTCAACTATCTTATCCGATTCTAATCCAAAAAGTTGTCTGATACAATTTTATCATTTTTTAATACTTGTTCTGAGTACAACTGTATGCTCATGAGATCTGCAAGAGGTAACAATGCATTAAAATAAGTTTTAATGAAACAAATAAAAACAACTTTATAAAATAAAACAACTTTGTTTTAACCACTTTTTATAGGTACACTTTTTTAACTGGTTTTGATAAGAACCCTATCATCATCAGGGTTTATGTACTAATTCTAAAACATTGAAACACTCATAGTTAGGTTGTAGTAAATTAACCTTCCCTAACGATGCCAAAAACTTCCACGCACTCCGTACACCATATGAAAGTGTGATTTTAAAAAAAATTTAATTTTATTATAATTTTATAAAGTGAAAAAACATTCAAGAATAAAAACAATATTATCAATGAGTAGAAAATATAAAAAATTAAGTTAGGTTCATCTTGACTAATATTTACAAATGTACGTGGCATTTTTCCTAACGTATATTTTATATAATATATTTATTGAACAATTTATATAGCGCTGTTTTCGTGAGAAATCACTTCAAATATATTATAAATAAATGCATATTTATATGTTTTTTAATAATTCAGAAGGATTTGTCATTATTTTGACGGAGGTTCCCATCCAACGTAATTTCGCTGAGTATCGAGTGGTAACGTGACGTTTCGCATTACTGTAATCACTCATTTCTCGGAAAGCTCGTTCCTCGTATAGTCTGTAGGGGTTGAAAGCGAAAGTCAATTATCCTTTATTGTTTTCTTTGACTTTGCATAAAAAATAGAACGTTCTAATGGTAAGAATTTTTATAAAAAGGGAAAGTTTTTTTTTCACTCAAGTATGTAATTGTAAGTGGCGTGCACATTCGTCAGGAAAAAGTGAACAATACCTTAGGAAAAATGCCACGTACATTTGTGTGCGTCTCAAAAATAAAACAATGTGTTTTGTTTATAAAAAACTAACAAAATACGTGTTTTTTTTTATTTGTAGTGATTACATATGTACCCATTATATACAAATACTTTTAGTTACAATTCTCTATATGTTTTTTTTCCATAAGTAAGGTATAATATAAGCACGTAAGCAGTGTCGTGAACAGATGATTAATTAGAGTAGGCAGTAGAGGTAGGTAGTAAGGTAAGCTGGTACTACTTAGTAAGGTAGGTACTGGTTGCGTTTTTATATGTCACGCGGGTAAGTTAGGATAGCACCTTGTCATCATCAGGGTTTATTAAATTCTAAAACACTGAAAACATTAAAATACTCATAATTAATTTTAAATTCCCTTACCAAAAACTACGTGTAACGTGTACGTTAACTAGGCGTAAGAGTGTGTGAAAGTTTTTGGTAAGGGAATGTAATTACTTATGAGTATTTTAATATTTTCAATGTTTTAGAATTTAATGAACCCTGATGATGACAAGGTTCTTGTCGAAACCGGTTGGTTAAAGTGTACTAATAATAAAAAAATGGTTAAAACAAAGTTGTTTAATTTTATAAAGTTTATAAAATGTGCCACAAAGTATCTGCGAAAAACATTCAACAAAAAAATTGTGTTTATTCCACCCTTTCTAAACAGAGATACAGTAACATACATTATTGAGGGAAAAATATTTTTTATCAGGGAAGCGAAATATATTTTTTCAGGAGATATCGGCTATAAAAAGTGGAATAAATGATTATTTCGGATATAAATCTGCCCTCACGATAGACAACGCATAATTTTCCAATACCCCTTTTCTATATACAGAAGTAGAATACATTTGGCCTACCATGTAAAATACCATGTAGGTATATTCGTGAATAAACTTTACAGTTTTATAGAACGGGGTGAATGACCCCTCTGGCACATTTGTCTGGTAGGACTTCCACAAGTACTCGCAAGTTAGATTGTTTGAGTTCGCTCCTGAAAGCTCGACTGACGTGTTAACTTGACGGTTAAATTGGAATAATATTGACTTTGATATGGTAAAGAGGGCGATATAATTGTTTCTGTCTGCGCTAGCTTCCCTGATATCTAAGTATGGATGTCAATCAAACAAAACAAAATGTCGGCATAAACGTTTTGCAAAAATATGATAAAGTTTCATATTTTTTTAAAGAACGTGATAATTAAAAAAAAACTTAGAAACAACCACCACGCCACTACCCCGTAGAGGTAGGCAAAGACAATAGAACGCCACACCAATCTGTCTGTTTGCAAACAATCTTCGCCTCACCTACATTCGTGCATCTTGTCATACATACCCGCCGATTATTCTGATTCGATTATTCTGACTCAACTGCTTTTAAGTGATTAAAATACTTGATCATGACAAGTTTTCTTCGGTCTTTTTCTGCTTCTATTACCAACTCAATTCGGCTCGTTAATTAGTATTACTATTATTTCAGCACTCGTTAGAAACACATGCCCATGTCATCTCAATACACCTTTCTTCATTTTGTCGATAATGCTTATCTCAGCCTTGCATTCTTCCCTTAAATTACCATTCGTACATTCTTTTACGGAACATTTCCGTTTCCACTATACATAAAGTCATTAAAAACGAAACGAAAGTATCAAAGAACTATTTGTACATGGATAATAGAGGTAGGTAGATCGGAAATAGATCGCATCATTCGGCCATGACGTTTTTGATTGCATGTCATAAACAACTTTCTTTGAAACTGTTTTATAAACAAGTATTGTAAAATGTGCCCTCGGCTCGGGAAAACTCAGGACATATTATAGTTATTCGTAATTTGTTACTATATGTATGATGAACTATAAATTCATAAATAAATAAATTGGAAAACAAAAATACTTGTTGAGAAATTGTTAAATTTATATAACATTTATGTGTAGTAATAGAATATGTTAATCCAAATAGCGTATGATTACTTTAAGCGTGTTAAGAAAACATTACAATATAAATAGTAAAAAATATTTATTTATTTACAAACGACATAAATACCCTTTTTTTGAACATTAACACGCACACTCAATTTCATTATAGTAACAAATATTTAAACCATGAAATTCTATTTGGATTACATATGGTGAATGTAATTATGGTAAATATACATGTTCATGTTATTTGAAAAATATAATTCTGCTTCTATTAAAACGTGGTTAGCAGATTTGAGACAAAAACGGCCTGGTATTAGCGCCCAGTCACACAGCGCACCACGACGCCACATATCGGTAGTGTAAAGGCAAAGGGGTATATCTGTCTCAGATCAAATTTTACAGGAGAGCAAAAACAAACTTGTGAAATTTAATAACTCGTTTGTTTTATGTATTTTTATATGTACATATCTCAATAAAAATAAATAAGTATTGCCACTACAGCTATATCCTTTTGCCAGATTATGGAATACACTATTTTACACATTTTGTGGAACAAACTTAGAAAATGAAAAATTTGACAGATATACACTACCGATATGTACATATATATTGACATCTAAATAAATATAAAGATGAATATGGAAGTCTGTGTATTTACAGGGCTTACGACCTGTCGTAGGCCGTTAAATTTGTAGAAAAACTTCATTTGTAGAGAAACTTCATTTGAAAAACTTCATGGGTAGAGTAGTGAATGTAAGGTGGTCATTAAAACCAGCCTTTGACAGTTCGTAAACCCTATAAATATCAAGACTTCCATATTCTTCTTCACGTTTACTGAAATGTCAACATAGGGTCCCGCTTGTGTCACTATTTTTTATTTGAGTTCTGTATATCGTATATTCCACATTTTTTTCATTTGCGATTAGGAAAATGGTCCGTCAATAATTCTGTATTTTTCCATGTATCTATATGGATAAAAGTTGTAAATTAAGCTAAAAACGATTGTTGACGAAAACAATTGAACTATTAGATCCATTCATTCCAATATTCAATTACTTGAAAATTTAATTCATTTGCTGGATTCGGAGATGGAAAATTAGATTAATTGATTGCGCTAGCAGTCACCGCCATTGATTAAAAGTCGAGTCCTCTATCCAATCAAATATAATTCTCTCAATTTATTCAGTTTGGTAAAATATATTAAATCAATATTCACAACGTTCTGGGTGTACCCGAATTCTCGTTCAAAAATGTTGTGAATAAAATAACTGGTGAAATTTTAAGCTTCATAAATTAAAAAAAAATCATGTTTTCAGTCATGTCTCAGTACGCATTAGACCATTAAAGTAGACTAAATGCAGTTGAAATGTGATCTTTCAGACAAATGAGTGGCAAAACGACGTATTACAGATGTTTGAATGGTGAAATAAAGAAATAATGTAAGTATAGATAGAATTAAGAGTGGTGTATTTAGATGGTTTGGACATGTGGAACGATTGAGTGAGAAAATAATTATATGAGGCGAATATAGTTAAAAATAGGGGTAGAGGAAGACCAAGAAACCTTGACATGGTCAAGTATCTTAAATAATTGGGTGTGGTGCTGTCAGGAGTCTTATTAATCACCGGGCATGTATGAGGAAATTCATGGATGTAGAATAGGCAAAAATCATTTTCAAAATCAGATTGGTGTGGAGTTCTGTTCCCTCTGCTTACCCTTGCGGGGAAACCATGGGATGGTTAGTTATTTAGTAAAGAAATTGGCTTGAGAAAAAACTTTGGACAGTTTTTTTTGTATTTTTTTATGAAGGTAAACATTATTTATACGTAGAACTAGAACTGAAAGAAATATCTGTATAAATAAAGCATTCAAAGATTTTCAGATAAGTGGCTTGATGTTCCATCTGACGCCAGCGGCGCGCTTTTCCGAGACAGCGTCGATATTTCTAGGCGTTGGAAACAGGAAATACAAAGTGATCGAACACTGATAGTAGCGCTACCTTTCCCTCATTGAGGAATATTTCATGGCTTATAGCACTATAAACTGCATCGCTGCCCTACCTAGACGTGTTTCGTGTTTTAAGTGGCTAAGTACATTCCAATATACGAAGTAGCTACTGTACCTACTCGTAAATCAGATGATTTTTGTTATTTATAACTTTTTATTTCATATTGTTATACAGGGCTTTTTAACAAAAAAGTTCCGAAACTTCATGTCAAGCTTTTTACTGAAAAAAAAATAGCTAATTACAATACCATATTTTATGATTATGACGAATTATATAAATAAAGATTGTAATTAAGTAAGGGCTAACATAGTTTCGTCTAACTGTTTTTTAAAAAAACGTGAGAAAAGTGCCGGAACGTTTTAAAAACAGATTACAAAAAAAGTTTTTAAGTTTCATTAGTTCGGAACAGGTCGATTTAACACTTTTGACATCTCAACATATGTAGATGAAGAAGAATATGGAAGTCTGGGCATTTACAGAGCTTACGACTGTCATAGGCTTGGTTACCAAGCTTATGACGGTCGTGAGCCTTTAAAATGCTCAGACATTCATATTGTTTATTCTTCATCTATGTTGAGATGTCAAAAACGTAAAAAATAATACCAAAGCGGAGATAATCCAGATTTGTAAACAAGTATTTGGACACACTCAAAATGGTGTAAAGGTCAATTGAATATTTTAAATTTTATTAAATATTTTAACATTTGTTACATTAAGAAAAAAAAGCTATTTATTTCATCACTCACATTAGATTGATCCGATCGGACGGGGGTGCTATATATTTTGATGTTGAATTGTAAATTTTCGCCTGAAACTGGGACATGAAAATTTACGGATATAATGTCGGTAGGTATGCTGAAATACGAGTATAACCAAATGACGCAATACAAAAGAATATGCCGATGTAGTTTCGCTTCATAAAATATTCAAATGAGGACAATTAATTTTATTGGTTGCTTTTGAATGGCAAAGGTGAAAAGTTTGTGTTGACCGAACCTAAATTCGTACTAAAACATAGCGCTTGTGAAAACAACTATATTCGTGAAACATTGTTTTTTTTGACATTTTATAAGGGAAATGAAGGAAGTCAAATCTATTATCATAAAATTTACGCATTTTAAATGACGCATATCGTTCTACGTGAAGTACGAAATACCCGTTATTTTATTGTTGTTTTATATTCTCTAAAAAAACAAACGTAACAATTTGAACGAATACGAAAATAAAGATGCTGCAAGAGAACTGAAACATTGACACTTTGCCAGTAAAATATAGTTCCAAAATAACACATTTTATATATACTCATATATACAAATTCATTCGGTAAGGATATACAAAAACCCGTAAAACCTAAAGTGTGTGTATTTAAAAAAAAATTATACACCTATTAGACATATACCTTCATAAACGTGTTTACATGTAAAACTCTCTTCTTAAACATACGATCAGTACGATCTTTATATTAGAACTAGATACTGAAATATTTTTATAAATAATACATAAATTAATGTTAATATGCATATATGTAATTACATAAATAAATAATAACTTACATTAATTATTAGCATTGAAGATATTAATAGTTTCCAAAATATTTTATTTTGTTCTTTATCTTAAAATGTAAAATGAAATAAGTTAACAAGATTTCTTGTACAGTTTATATTTGATTAATTAGTTTCGAATGTATTCTCAGTAAAAATTAAAAAATCAAATATTTTTACAAAAGAAAGAGGGAAACATTAGAAAATTTAGTTATCCATATTTAAAATGATCGAATTTCGAATAAAAAATATTAATTTAGGAAATTTGCAGTCATCAGAAGGTAAATATTAAGTAAAAAATCACAAAATCATTCTTAAAATATTAGTTTTTTAGCTGCCAATTTTATTCATAAGTCTATGCAAGATAATTTTTTATAACTGTTAAAAAGGGTAATTTTTTGTTATCTTGTCTATAATTAATGCATTCGTATATACCACAGAAAACATATAAGATTAAGGAGTTATATGGATTGAAAATAACATTGAAATTGGACAATAACTGCCATGCATCGTACCATAATAGTGAAAAATTAATACGACGTTGATTGAACAAGCATTGAACTGAGAACGTAGTAATACATCACAGTAAAAGTTTATAGGATGACAACAAAGTCCACAAAAAGTTTTGATTGATGGTAAATTAAAATTGCGTAGGATTGCGATAGCTGACACCTTAAAGATATCATAAGGGAGCGTATTCAAAATGTAAAATTGAAATTAGGTAAGTTTTGCTTTGAAGGCGATAAGGAGTAATTACTAGGGATTTTAGATTTTATCAACACGTTAGTGACACTCGTAGACGGGTTATTTGGATATAATAGTTATGAGCAAGTCTACGATGTACCATAAGTAGCACAAGTGACATATATGTAATACACATTAACAGAAGTGTATCCAACGTTTTGGTGCGCGGCTCCGTAGCAACAAGCTGCCGGGGGAGGGGGTGGCGCGCCGCTCGCAGGGTTGAATCATTCCCCAAATTATTCCTTACTTCATCGTAGCATAGATTGTTCGCTCATTTTTAATTCGTAAACCATTGAACTATCGTCATCTTCCTTCAGGTAAAAAGGAGTTAAATTTTGTATTCTCCTCACAACGTTTTACAGAATAACTTTTTTATACTTATAATACTACTATCATACCGTTTTCTTAGAGCGATAGGCAGAGAGGATGGAACGCCTCATTCGCCTGTCTTTACATATTTTCCCAGCTTCCTCTACGTTAAAACATCTAGTCATACATGCCCTGTGATTATATATACTCTTGGCACGACCAGAGTTTAAGTTCTGATTGTTTTGGTCGTGGCAAGTCTTTTTGACCATCTTTGATCTGTTCTCCCATTCATATTTATCAAATATACTATCTTAGTATATTTGCCCTCCATTCGCTCTATATGTTCAAACCATCTAAAATAGCTTTTCTTTATTTTCGAATCATCCCAAACTCAGCCTCTGTCCAAGGAATCGCGTTTCAACGGCATGCGCTCTGCGTTCATCCTTTTTTTGTCATTTTTCATATTTCGATACAACAGTATTGATACTAGCACTGCGGTGCGAAGTGTCAGTTTGGCTTCCATGGATATATTTTTATTTGCAATAATTTATTACTCTTCTCATAATATCAACATAAACATTTCCAATCCCTTAAAACATATTTTTTTAACGTGTTTTGCGCTTGCCATAATTCGAATTAAAAATTCTTATTTCAAAACTTATTTTAAGGGTCTTTTTCATGATAATTATTTTTGAAAACAGGTACAATTTTTTTTCAATACTCCATATTTCTAAAACGGTGAGAGATATAAACGCAATATATGTAATACTCTTTAAATACACATTTCAATCAACAATAATTTAACGATGAGTTAAGAACGAAAACTGTAATATCGAACATGAAAATTTCAACACTGAAATTTTTATCTAATTTTGGGATGAATTTTAATACTAAAATCCACCCCTGATCAGCAGTGAATTGGGAACGGGTTGGATGGTTGGGGGTTGGGGGCTGGGGAAGGGAGTTCTTGCGGATTTCGTATTGATCTTGTTTTTATAAACTCTTTAACTAAGTTTCCACTCCTCCACACGACTGACCTCAAACGCCTCGGAATTAGATTAAAAGAAGCCAAATAATTGACGTATTTGTGTCACTAAATATCGTGTACAAGATGAAGGTTATTATATAGCTCAATCATTTTGTAGTACGACGTCACTAACAATTTATGAGAGCAGTATGCCATAATAAAGCTAGCATCCGTTCAAAGGGTGGAAATTCCATTAATATTTTTTATTAGTATTTTTTTTACATTTTTATATCTCAAATCTAAGTAAAATATTATTTGTGTGTATAATTGAATAATAAGAGCCTTCATCCATAGTGCATGTATATACATAATATAACTATAACAACGAATGAACCTAGAATACGTGCTTTTTATGTTAACGATGAGGAAAGTTTATCGTATAAAGTTTCGTGTATAGAATATATTTCAAAAGTTTCATTCAATATAACGATATCTAATAACAGACACCATAAATCCCAATATACCCTTTACAAGGATTTCAAAATACAACTTAATTTAATTCTTTCAAGAATGTTGATTTGTTCAGTGCAAGATTGTGCATTTTCGATGATTCTTTAAACCCCTTAAAGATTTGTTTAAGCAAATGCAATTAAATTAACATTATGGATATATATATATATATATACACATAGGCTATTGCACTTCCCGGCAAACCCTAAGGTAGACGACTCCCGGGCAGACTACCAAACAGATGGATCGACAGCTGGGAATTAGCATCGTAGGAGGCTATCTTAAAAACAGGCCACAAGGTCTACACCAAGCAGAAGAAGAAGAAGATATATGTCTTGCTAAACAATTGACGATAAAAATTCACAGCATGGGTCATCGCCCATTATCTATTCTTAATGCTAAAATATTGGCACTAATGGGGTATTTATAGTCAGCAGACACGCGGCAAGGGTTATTCACATCAAGTAAACATTGTAACTTTACAGTTTTATCGAACGTTCTACGTCTACGTCTCGTGGAAATATCACGTAAGATAGCGAAGTCGTAAAATATACAATAGATTTTGTAGTCTTCACAGTAATGGCTAATAAATATCCCAGACTTCATTATTTGCAAAAAAAAACAGAATCGGTTATTTAAATTTCTATTTTCTCTATGATATAAATAAAAATAATAAATTAAATTTTTCAATACTTGAAATTGAAACGGAATATTCTTCTTTGGATATAATTTGAAAGATTTATGAAGAATTTTCTGAAAATTGGGAGAGGTAGATTTAAAACTCTGTGAATGTAAGTTATTCGAAATACATGTATGAATTCACTCACTGTAGGTTTTATATGAAATCATGCAGTTGATTGTATATTCAACAAAAAAATAATAAAACTATGAAGAGAAACAGATGACGATTTAATTTTTACAGAATTTAAAATTTATCACAATCCATATTACGTACTATTAATATTGAAAAAGTGTAGAAACATCATAATTTTTTTTCAGAATTAACTAGAGAAAATATGAATTCATAGTAGACTAAATAAAGTTGTAAAGCTTTTTCTACACATCTTTTTTATAAACTTTAAATTGTTAATAAATATTAAATTATATTTTATTTTATCACTTATTTTGTTACTTATCTACATATGTACATCAACCTGTGCCAAGAATATGTGATTGACTCGATGTGAATTTTATAGCTAATTATACCCTTAATGTATAAAATATATCTTAAAGTATAATAATCTGCATATGTACAAGTGGTCAGGTTAGGAGTCGTAACAATCGGCGGGTATGTATGAGGAGATGCATGAACGTGGAAGAGGCGAAGAATGTTTGCAAGGACAGAGTGGTGTGGCGCTCTATTCTCTCTGCCTACCCCTGCGGGGAAGCGGCGTGATGGTTAGTTAGTTAGTTTATAAAAACAAAATAGAAAAAAATCTTTTGACCAATATTTGATTATTAATTTTGATTTTCCATTCTATAACTATATAACATATTAAAAATCACCATATAACCACGTATTTTCTAACTTAATTATGATGTCGACCGGTTACGAAGCAATTTTGTTCACAAGTACAAGTAATACTTAAAATGATGCGATTTACAAAAAAAGTACTTTGATATCTCCACAAACGATTTGAGATAAATGATGCTTAAAAAAATGTTTTGTGAGTGAGCAATTTATCGAACTTACTTTAACGAATTAGAAATTGTTCTGAAATATTTTTGACTGTTTCACTAGGAATTCACATGTATAGGCTGAAATTTTTTGGGTTCTCTGTGCCAGTTAGAAACTTAGTTGAAATATCCTTTTTTTCACCCTAACTTAACTCGAACATCAAAAGTTTTTATTTATTTGAAATAGATATGTAATGTGCATTGTTACGCTGATAAATGGTTGCCATTCTTAAGTTGCAAAAACTTTGTTTTTCTGAAAGGATATAAATGTCAAATTCATAAGAAATCGTCTGAAAAACTGATTCGATAAAGTTTTATTACTTTGGAATCTTGTCAACCCCAGCGTGGCGCCGGATGTGATTCAGCTATTAGTAATAAATAATCTAGTACCTACCTTTGTAATAAACAATCGATATTATTAAGTATATTTTCATTTCACCAAAAGTTATATTGACGATCACTGATGACTGATAATAATCAATTGTTAAAACTTAATTAACGAACTATTTTCATTATTTTAAAGATAATCAATTACTATTCATCCAATGATTAAAGAAAACACTTCGTTTTTTACCACTTGAGTTTTATTATAGACTGCATGTTTCAGAAGTTAAACTTCCATCATTCAGGTCTGTATAATAACTAAAATATAAAATATAAAATTGTTCTATAAATAAGGAGAGGGGAAAGTAAGGGGAAGGGGTTAGTCAAGTTAGTTAATTAGTTAGTTAGTTAGTTAATTAATTCTTCACCATTGCTTTCCATTTTTCCTTTGTTTTCAAACTCCGTCCCTTGACTAACCCCTTTCCCTTACTTTCCCCTCTCCTTATTTATAGAACAATTTTATATTTTATATTTTATATTTTAGTTATTATACAGACCTGAATGATGGAAATTTAACTTCTGAAACATGTAGTCTATAATAAAACTCAAGTGGTAAAAAACGAAGTGTTTTCTTTAATCATTGTAACATGTCTTACCACAAAGTTAATGCCGAAACAATAAATAAAATACTTTTCATCCATTTATAATGCAGATTATATTGGCATTTTAATTTAATTTCTCACATTTGATTCAAGGTATTTACTTTGCTATGTCTACATGTATGTAAGTATGCATTTTTTTTACTAAAGCTTTTAAATCGACTTGAAAAAACAAATTAAACTTACAAAAAAAAGCTCTCACTCATCTAATTGAAATAAAAATTACTCCAAATTTTTATTAATTAATTTCACATATTTTTATAATTATTTCATTTATTATTATATTTATCATTTAAAATATCGTTTTAAGTTATTTTGTTTAAATTTTTTCATCGTATTTTATAGTACATATAAGCCATATAAACTTTAAAAACTTACACACTTCACTTCAAGGTTCGGAATAAAGATAAATAATTTAATTAACTGTATGCCAAAATCGAAGGTGAAACTTAAAACACATAAATTACTTTTGCTATTATAAAACTTAAGATTCTTAAGTTTGTATTTTTTATTTATATGTACGGGTTTATACCTGTTATTTTTATTTTCCTACTTACTATTCATTGTCTAATTTTTTTCTCAAAAAGTGGTAATATCCTTCACCATACGCCACTATATCCCATTAAATATACTCCACTCTAATACCCAAGAATTTGGGCATAGAAACAATAATATAACCAACGATCAAGATAATACCGCAACGATATAACGGGGTGCCTCGTACAGAATTTCGTGCGGAAAAAAAATAAGAAAAAAATATAAGAATTATTATTTCATATTACGCAAGTTTTCTAGAAGTGATATTAAAAATGTGTTTTTTTTTGACATCTCAAAAAGAATGGAATGGAAGTCTGGGCATTTACGGGGCTGACGACCGTCATAGGCTGGTTTAAGTGATCACTTTACACACGTGTAACATTCACCAATTCTACCCATTATTGACAACCACACTACACAAATTCTTGGAGATTCAATTTCGAAACACTGTTCTTGAATCACTGAATCAAAAAATAATATGAATAATAACTCCTATAATTGGAGATAATCCAGATTTGTGAACAAGTATTTGGACACACTCAAAATGTTGTAAAAAATTATGATTAAAATCTAGTCTGGGTTGTTAGTACCTTCCAGTGATATTATAATATATAATCGTGCCTTATCTCCATCGGTATAATGATGAACCCCCACCATATTTCTTCAGACGAAACCTCTTCTCAGATCTGTATTATCTTCATGTACTTTCAAAACTTTTTGTTTTATATTCCTGACAGAGAAGGCGAAGTTTTTATTGAACGAATTCGATTATCTTAGTTGTTTTTCTTCACAAATTTCAATAGGTTCACTCACAATATTCGATATATGCAGGGGCGTGCATTCCATATAGGCAGAAAAGCAATGCCTAACCTAACTTACAATGACATAAAAACGCAACCAGTACCTACCCTACCTTACTAAGTAGTACCTAACTTACCTTACTACTTACCACCTACCTCTACTGCCTACCCTAATTACTTATCTGTGCACGCCACTGAATATATAGAGGTAACATATACAATACATATATGAACCACACTAGCATTCACTTTAAGAAGAGACTGTGAAATATTGTAAAATATAAAGTTTATAGGTAAGACTTGAAACAAACAATAATGTGTTATACCAGTTTTGAGATTTCGAAAACAACCTGAAACTTTTCAAGTATTCTGTGCTTTTAAGTTATAAAACTGCAGTTACGAACTGCAGCCATTTACATTGGAAATGTTACTACATTAGTCCTTAAGGTGAACTTTTCATAACTTAAGCTTCTCTGAAAAATCATATATTTTTAACTCAAAACATCCTTTATACGAAAGGGAATTGTATTTGAAAGCGTTATTAGTGTGACGAGATTTCTTTTATACTTTTATACGAAAGGTGTATTGGTATGTATATATATTTTGTATTATATTTTAGCATGCTCGTTTCTTTGAACTGACCATTTTTTTATTTTAAAGTTTATTGTTTACTGAACGTTTATTCTAAATATTTAAATAAAACATACTTATATAAAATAATAAATCATTTTTACTTGGATATGATCAAATGCTTTTCATGGTGCATTATGTATAATATTCTTATTATTTGTGCTTATCATTGCGTGGATTTTGAAATTACAGTTTATTTGAAAAACTACGAATAATTTTAATCTTACAAAGTAAAAAAATAGGTTTTTTTTTTAACTCAAAATAAACCATAATTTTATTCCAAAAATTAATGAAATGACGAGTCACAAATTAAATTTATGAAATACCTACTTTAAAAAAATCATAATATTCCAAACTTTATTATAATTGAAAAAAAATGCACACATTCTTTAACTATAACAAAATATTACTGAGTGAAATCGATATGTTTGTCCTTTAGACAGCGTGGCATTAGAAAGGTTATTTTCTTTCTTCAAGTAGTGTTATACACATTTCTATACATAGTTTCACCCTCAAACTATTCCACCCCTCTTTTCCTTTAGTAACGAATAGCTCCTAATAACACTTAAGTCAATTCCCACTCAGGACTCCGATGGATTTATAGACGTAGACTGGACGCCACCTTACGTTATTATCTAACGTTATCTAGGCTAGACTTCGCAACAAGTTTAATCCTTTTAAGAGAAGTACAGTAGACGGAAAACAAATGCTTTACGCCTTAATTCAAAGCACCTCCAATTTGTTTGTTTGCGTCAGTAAATTGTACAAGTCGTAGACCCCAGATTTATGAGCAAAGATTTCGAAACTGTTCTGCGACGAATTTGCAATATGATGGAAATACTCTTCTTTTGTAGTAAAGTTATAAGCCACAATTTCTGAATTAATTGCGGAAAGTGAGTTATCGTAATTATTTTGTCTGGGAAAACGTTTTTGACTTTTGATCTGACAAAATTTATAGCTGGTTTCGGAATTCAGGGTTTAATGGTTTACTAATCATTGATAAGTAATTAATTACCATCTCAGCGTTTTGAAAGGAAAACGGATTTTAGTATCGGTTTTTAAGGTAGGTAGCTTTTTGAACCATTGCTAAGAATATCATTTCATATTTTATTCATTTAAAATATTATTAAATTAATGTTAACAACATTTTGTAATTAACAAATTACAAAATCAACTACTGTGAAGTATTTATTATTACACTTATCAAATATTAAATGACAGCATTTAGGCAAGTATTTTTCAAAATACTTTGAAAAATTAAAATGGTGGATATTGTAAATTGATGATCACACTATAAAACAATATCCATCACGATAATATATTTTTAACTAGCCCAGTTTTTTCCACCATCAAAATAGGTTCTGAATTTTTTTTTCAATAATTATGTGGGCCATCGGTCAGTATTGCCAGGAAGATAATGGAACCGAAAATTAATCGATTATTTTTTTCAGCGAACTAAAGTAAAATAATAATACATTACTTAGTTAAAACTTTAACTTCTCTATACATCGACGTCCTCATACTATATAATACCTTATAGTATATTATTGAATGTCTCATGTAATACAAATTTATTTATAAGAAAAGTTGTTTTTATTGTTACTCATACGAATTAATATCATATATGGACCTGGTTGGGTTAGTTATATTATACATTATCATTCAGTACAGTGCAGTGTGGATAATAAACAGCCCACAATATTATGGTATTAAATGTGACTTGGTCCACCCGAGGAGGATTTAATAGGGCACTGAAAATCGTAAGGGATGTTAGTGGGGTGGTAATATTATATCACCGTTAGTCCAACAACCTTCATATACGGTTTAATCTGGGCGAAGGATGTCCGTTTACAAAAATCGAATAACATAATATATAGGATATCCGAGTATGAATGTAAGAAAATTGACAAATTTCCTAGTTTAGGTATATACAAACCTACATTTGTGAAATGAAAAATTTATCTTTTATTAAAAAAAAATATATTTATGAATATAAATATATGGTGAGAATATCCTCACATAGGTATTAAACATATGCATAAAACTAAGGATATGAAAAATAATACACGGCAGTAATCATTTTTTAACACACGCTACAAAATTATTGTAAAACATATCTGAAAAACGATTTATCAATTAGCCTCGATAATTTTTAAAGGCATTCCCATAATTTAGACGCGTATGTTTGATTGAATAAATGACAAATAAATAAATTTGCAATAAGTTTAGCAGAGTAAAATGCATATTTTTATGTTAATTACTTAACATTTTTATGGGCAATTGCATAGAAAGCGGTTAGACTGGAGAATTGTATTTTAAAGGAAAAGTTTTGTTTGAAAATTTATTAATTTATTTTACTTAATTTTAAGGTAAAGTTTGATGTTGTTATGGACAGCTTTAGTCATGTTCATACTATGCTTAACAATAAGTTCAAATAGAAGTAAATAAAGAGTTAGTCTTTTTACATTTAACTAAAATTTCATTTAATAATTTATTTGTTTAATTTAACCCTTTTCTCGCTATGAAATAGGGGCACGCAAAGTATTATAAATAATACAGTTACATTCGCAAGCTACTTTAAAAATATATATATTTCAAGAGTAAAATTTTTGTTTTTATTTTACATACAAATACTTTAAGTTCCTATTCTTTTCATAGGTTTGAGTGGCTCTTCATTTAAAAAAAAGAGGATTCTTGTTGAGGTCGAGTGGACTTGAAATAGAAAGTCCGTGACTTTACTATGTCACTAAATTACAATGCACGTAAAATAAAGTTATAATTTGTTATTTAGGATAGCAGATTAACAACGTTTAATAATGTTTCCGATAGAAATTAATAGTGGGGTTAGTAACGGTCCCAAAACAAGAAAGTAAACAAAGAAACTTTGTATTTATACGGGATTGGGGGAAACTATGATTAATTTCCATCACGTGCGATGTGCTAGAAGAAATCTGGAGGCTGTAGGGGGTAAACGAGGCGTGTTGGATACAAAGGGATGGAGGAATCTCGGCCGGCGTCAGGCCGGGGTGGGAGGATGCTATTGTTCCGTGGTAAGTGGACATTCTACCCATTGTCCGATTGTCGAGGTAGAACTTTGGTACATTACATAATGATATAGCGTGAATATTAGGCTTCCAGGAATGTGCTACTGAACGCATTCCTGTGGACGGTATCGTGCTAATGTTAAAACTATTATAAGGGAAATTAATCATAAATCAACTTAAGGCAGAAATGTTAGTTTTGCTAGTACATAGTATAGTCCGCCTCCGTAGGGTAATGGTAAGCACGCTTGACTACCGTACTGGAGTTCAAACAGAATCAAACTTGTCTCTGTTTATTGATAGGTTATTAAGACGATTTAGTTTATACCGAGTCGATCCAAAATAATGTGCACAGGGGTACAAAAATAATCAAAATGAAACAAAATCCACAAAAAAATATATATGTCCACCTCCGAGGTGTAATGGTTAGCGTGTTAAGCTACCGTGCTGGAGGTTCCGGTTTCGAGACCCAGGTGGGTGAAAAAAAATTATTAGCTTTTTTTTAAAAAAAAAGAGAAATATTTGTGTTTTTATTATTTGCACAAAAATTTCAATTTCATACTATTTCTGTGGGCCTAAGCGGCTCATTATTAGAAATAGGTATCAAATTGTGGTGGAATGGGTTCGAACCGAGAAACTCTGACTTAAGAGTCCGTAACACTAACCACGGGACCAACCCGACACAGTTAGTGATTTTATTCTTATTACTTTTTTATTAATTTGTGCTCTAATATTTACGAATACGTAATATTACCTTGGTCTGGTCCCTGAAGCGCAGGAGTGATCACCTTGCCTTCATGTAAGTAACGATCAACATAATACTGCGTCAATTTATGCAGTGACCTATGCACCATTAGGTGCGGAAAAGGCCTAAATGAATAAAGATTCGGAAAAAAAATTATTCCAATGATGAATGTGAGAAATAATATTTTTATTCTCAATATAATTATTATTTAAAGCATTTATGTACTTTGTGGTTAGTCATTTTTACTTTTATATTTTTTTTACAAAAATATTTGTAATATTAATATATTATAACCACTTACCGAGATTTTTATGTTTAAAGGTTTCGAGACTTACCCGTCTCTTCGTCAGGACAATCACTACCACGGCATGCAAACAATGCTACCCGTCAATACCATAGGACTATTCACACACTTAAATTCAATTATTTTTTATTATTTTTCGTTTACTTTGAAAAGGGATGAACTCTTGAAACCAAATGTCATGTTGCGTTATATGTAGTTTCGTTTGAAGAGAGATTTTGCAAAAAAATATTCCAAACGAAGAAGTTTTATCATTCATCCTACGAACTTAATGAGTGATGTGTTATCTGTGGGTAACCACACAAGCTCAACTTTTATCTGGTGGAGTTGTAACAGCTCACGGAAAAGTAAACATTTGTATGTGACCCGCTCAGGTAGGTACGGTGACAGTTTATACATAGTATTCCTTTCTATAATCTCTGCAAACACTTCACATTTTACCTTACGAATCAAATGTTGACCTATTTTTTCACAATGAAGACGAATGCGACAAAGAGATAAATGACTTTCGATAAATACTTATAAGAGACTTTAAGGAATTTCAATCAAAATAATCTCGATAACTCTCTTTTTACGCGACATTTAAAAAAAGGAAGAAAAAATACCATGATTTAACAATGCGCTGCAGTAATTTGTAATTTTTTATATCCTCGCTTGCACTTATTGCCTAGAATTAGGCGCAGAGAGGTATGTTAAAGAAAGCTAGTTGAATAACATTTGTTATCTTTGATATTTTTAAATACGTTTTTTAAATTAAATTAAGATATGAAAAGCAATGATGAATTTTATTTTTTGATATCCTAAAGTGATTTTTATACAAGGAAACCTATGAATACTAGGAAACCTATAGATACTAGGTTTAGTTCCTCCATGTTTCGCTTCCAAACATTAGTGTTGGAACCAGGACTTCGTTTTGAACTGAAAGTTTAGCCTTCGCTGATAGGTTTTTATTTGCTTTAACTGATTTCAGTGCACCATCCCCTTTGTTCCCAGCATTCAATCTCCTTTATATATCTGTATCAATCAATGTATGTACCCATATGGTAGGAGATAAACTGTGTTTGTATGAGGAGATGCTTGAGTGTGGAAGAGGCAAATAATGTTTGTAAAGACAGAGTGGTATGGCGTTATATCCTAACTGCCAACTCCTGCTGAGAGGCAGCGTTATGGTTAGTTAGTTGGATTTAGTTTATAGTAAAAACAATAATTAAGCTTTCTCGATTACTAAAATTCAAACATCAAGTATATCTACTCTTAAACTCTTATTTTTTTTTCAGTGTAATATGAACATAATTGGCTTAGGAATCTGTTTAATGTTTGTGCCGTGCATATAAACACTGAAGGTTTCCCTTATTTTTTCAAGTTATATTATCTTTTAAAGTGGTATTTTGTGTAGTCAACGTTTAAGATGGCGCGAAGGCGAGCTGGGCCTATGCCGTATACAGCGTGGCGAGATAATGTATTGTATGGTGCATGGAATGGCTGAGTTTGGATACAGATATGATATTGTAGATAAAGACCCGGGCCTTGATCAAACATTGACTGAGTTCGAGCGCTGCGTTTACTGGGATAAACCCACATGCGAGCTAAAATACAAATTGGGCCATATTTTGTGTATTTATTTATTTATACATATATATTCGCCTACTAGACATGGATATCGATTTTTAAATAAGATAAAATAATGACTTCCTTAAAATAAGTCGTTGCTTTAATTCGGTTTTTGTATACGATCATTTGAAGGTTATCACGGCAATCTTTTGCGTATTAAGTATTTAACGCAATATATTTTAGTGCTTCTTGTCACAATGCTGGAGGACCTGGGTTCGATTCACAAGAGGGTCAAAATTCATCTCTTCTCTTCTTCTTGGTGAAGGCCTTGTGGCCTGTTTTTAAGAGGGATTAGCCTCCTGCAATATTGATTTTTAACTGTAAATCCATATCTTTGGTTGTCTGCCCGGGAATCGTCTCCCTTGGGGTTGTCCGTGCAATGCAATGTGGGGGAGTCTAGATGGTTTCATTCTTCTCACACGCGCTTACATTATTTTCTTCGTTGCCTTCCCCACGACACGATGTCGTTAGCGACATCTTCGATCTCGCATATTTCTCTTATCTTAGACGTTTTTTCAATTTATTTATTTAAATATTTGTGTAAATATTGTACTCGTATATCATAAGAACACAAATATTTTTTTCTTAAAATAATGAATGCATAAAGAAGATCAAACATCAAAATTAAATACATCCGATAAGAAAAAAATATTGCAGTAAGGCAATTGAATGTATAAGAGAAAGCGAAAATCAGTAAACAAGCTAAAAGTGTAACGATGAAATATAAACTCAAAAAACGTTAAAAATAATCAAAAGATAATTGAAAAGTATTTTTTGAAAGATATCACAGAATGTAAGTGATACTGTACGTAATGTAATAAGTAAATGATGTCGTGTTATGCATGTAAGTAATAAATTAGATAAAAGAAGGGAAGGGGTGAAGATTGTTTTAGCATATTGTTGTTTGACGGTCTTGAGGTGTAATTTATTGAATATTTCCTCATGGAAGTCTATCACGCAACTTTAATTGTTATTGTAATTATTTTCCTAATTATAACGTTTCTTTAGTTAGAGTAATATACAAATACAACATTAGAGCTTTTGTGATAAAGCTTTTAAATTAGGATTTGTTTTACAGGTGCATCAGATTTAGTTGGTTAACAGATTCAATAGAAATATTTAAATTTTGTCCAAACAGACATGATTGTAACAGTTTCATTAAATTTAGTTGTTAAATGCCTAGTTATCTACGACATGACAGTTAGAAATTGAGCCCATATTTTATTGAAGGGAGAACATCTCTCAGACTACGTGATTCAATTTCTCAGTTGAATAAATTTCTGGGACATGCAATTCAGTTTCCGAATGGGAGTACATTGCACGTCGGTTGATGTGATATATGGAAGGCTCTTGAATAAATGTGATCATATTCCAAGCATTGTGTAATATGTACATAGTTGTACAATAGTTTAACTACCTATATAGAAGATATACGAGTGTAAACACTTCTTTGAAATTTTATGGGGGCCATAATAATTTAATTTGTCATGTTGTCAGTCATTTTTTGTACATTTTTTTGACATGTATAATTATTTATTAAATTTATGAAAGAAAAACGAATTGGATATTTTACTTAGTGCCATACATTCAATGAAATTTTATTTTATATTTATTTTTTAAGTTATTTTTTAATTTAAAAATATAAATATTTCAAATTCATATCCGTGTCATTTTTTCACAGTAATAATAGAGCGTTCACCTTTAGTCAGGTCTTTAAATAAACATATACTTAAAAAAAAATAAATGCAAGTATAAAATTTGTAAAAACGAATGTATTTTTTATTTTTAAATTTGTTATTTTTTAAATAATTAATGCTTTTGATTATTTCATATTAAATTTCTTTACAAAAAGATTTATGTACAAATGTATATTTTAAAAACAGTGTGAAATGAGATAAATGCGTTTTGCTCTTTCTAAATTACGTTTATTATTTTTTTTATGATAAACGTAATTTAGAAAGTTGTTTAGAGAACTGCCTCTACGATTTATCTTTGGAAAAACTTGTATATGATTATGAATATAAATATGCGTATGATTTATATAAGTTTAATATGTTTGATTCCAAAACGTAAGAAATAAATAAATAAATGTTAAATATGCGAGCGCTACATTATATTATTCACTAGTTATAAGATAAGAATTCACGTTAGCAAAATTATTTCATGGAACATAGCCAACAGTTCAAGAGTTGGGGGTAGGTTTGAGTTACCGCAAAGTAAAAATTAATGTCATAGTTAAAATTAAACTTTTAATCTGACATTTTAATCAAATAAATTTTAGATTTTGACTACTCGCGTGTTGCAGTAATCATAAATGAATAAAATGAAATTCGTTTTATATAGAAATTACTTAAATTTGTTCACCTCGATCTCTCAATTTATTGGAACATGCTTTGGAAAGATATATAGTATATGTACAATATAATACAAAGTTTTTTTTCAATTTGTAAAATTCATCAAGGAAAAATTATTTTATCAGCAAACGATTGTTTTCTACATACATATATCGATAAATCTCATTACAGCATAATATATTATCAGGTCATCATCGTTTTTCCCACGATACGTGTATTAGGGGATGTAGATAAATTATTAGACATTGCTCTAAATTATTGTCATTGAAATAAGAAAAACAAACAGATACTTAAATATTTGGATAGATTATCGATAAATTGTTGAAATATATTTGCCATTTCAAGTTTTTGATTTTAAAGCTAATCATAATTCACTTGAAATACTCCTGTTTCTTATTTAATGGATTTGACACAACTCAGAAATGTATGTACAAAAAGTAAAAATTATTGAAATTACTTCATGTAAGTTAAGTGTGTTTGTAGGCCAACAAATTAAGTAAAACGAATGATAAATGATTCCTAATGTACGGCATACTTTAAAATATTCCGTTTGAAGGCCGTTTTGTTGGCATTGCAGGTTTTCCTACAGTAAGTTTTGGGTAAAACAAGAAGGTTTTCAGTATAAACTATTTTCCAACAGTATTCAGATGTTTTTGATGTTTTTTCAAGCAATGTTGATTATATTTTGACATTTCAAAAATTTTCCTGAGAGGACCCGCTTAAAAATATACTCGTATATTGTACTAGAAGAAGTCGACTTTCGCGGACTGTTATGTAATCCTCCATTCTATCCCGAAATACTCTCTTTCTCTCTATTGTAACATTTTGTAATAACTACTACTACTATTATTACTAATACCATCACGCCGGCATAAAGGGTAGAACGCCACACCCTTCTATTCTGACATACTCTCCTAGCTTCCTTCACGTTCATACATCTAATCATACATCATTCATACCCTCCGACTACGTAGACTTTTGACACCACCAGATTTTAGGTTCTTATTCAACTGTCAAGTTTTTTTTAGATGTCCTTGTTCTAAACAATTGATCAATTTAGAAAAAAGTAAAAAAAGTTCAACTGATATCTTTTAACATTTAGTTTACAATGAAGATATCAGTTCTTTTTTACTCGCACCAAATCTGAAATCCAATCTGAGAGGAGCACCAAAGCTAAACATGTATATGATGAAGGACAACTAGCATGAAGCTTCATGTAAGTTGCAATTATTTTGAAATATTTTTATAATTTTTTGTTGGTAAAATATCAGTTTTTCTTATCGTCGTACATTTTACGAAAGTTCCGTAATACGGTACATTGAAACAAGTGCCGTGGTGTAGGGTTAAATATTTCCGAGAAGTAGACAATAATCTCGTCTGGCTTTTCATTCGGAGATCGAACCCACGACTTGAACATTTCCAGTCGCAAACTTATATCACGCGATCATTAATCATCCTTATTACAGCTGTCAAGTATTTCAGCAGTACACGATGGCTAGCGACTAATGGTCCATTCTCCTCAGAATATTAGGGAGTGTGAAATCAGCGCTTTATTAAGTTATTATATTATTTAATGTTACTAATTAAATATCCGCCTCCGTAGAGTAATGGTCAGCACTCTCGGCTACTGTTCTGGAGGTCCCGGGTTCGATTCCCAGAGGGGGTATAATAAATATAAGTGATTTTTTTACTTTAATATTTATTCAATATTACCCTGGACTGGTACCTGAAGTGGAGGGCTGATCACCTTTCCATCGTATGTGAATGATCAAGATAACACTGCGTTTATATGATGCAGTGCCCTATGCACCATTGGGGTGCGGATAAGGGTTCGACTATTAAAACGAACGCAGGTTTGTTGATGAGACAAAAAAGGCACAAACTACAGGACGACCCGCTTAACTTACATAGGCCAAATTATCTCCGACATGTGTTGTAGCGGGAACGCCAAGTTGATGAGACTAGTGGAGAATAGAGACGGGTGAAGACTGACCATGGTAGCACTAATCATCATAAAGATTGTAGCCCGCGAAGAAGAATTTTATCATAACTAACATTTTTGGTACACCGTGTAAAAAGCATAAAACGTATAGTATTTAATGATATCCGTTTATATCGTACCAGGGCCTGAAGGTCTGAGTGAAATATTTTATCTAACCGCAAAAAGCTCCAAAGGAAAGCGCTCGTTTAACATGGAAGGAGTAGCAATAAAAATTCATGAGTCTCTCGGGACAAGTCAATGTATGGATATGGAAATGACGGAAGAATGTAGATGTAACACCTACAAGGATGTATTATGTATTCCGCTTGCAAGATTCCGTTTCACTGAAAGATTTTTTCAGCTGAAAAGGGTTCGCGATCTTCTTCACTGAGGCATTTTTCGGTTGGTAAAATGAGGTGGCTTTTATATCAAATTAAAACTTCAATTCAAAATCGTATAAATGATTCCCTTTACCGTTTGCTATAATTGAAGAAAAATTAAGAATTACTTTTATGGTTGTTTATTGCCCTATATACGATAAATTGCAATTAAATTTTCTCTTAACCCAGGTAACATTTGAAGTTTATGTATTAATTTTTAAAACACAGATTTTTTTAATCTACTAAGTTGTATTTTATTATAAAAAACACATAAATTTTTTAATTGTAACAATCGTTTCGCAAACGAAAAATGCCATTACTAGACGAAACAATTGTCACAATCTTATTTTTTTATGCGTTTTTGTTAATAAAATACAACTTAGTAGACTCAAAAATCTGTGTTTGATTTAAAAATCAGTATTTAAATTAAAATGGAGTTCTACAAATTAAACGCCAAATCAATAAATAACATTTGAAGTAATTGATGTTTTTTTAAAACGCCGTTTTTGTTTTGAAAAAACAAGTTTTTCATCGAAATAATTATACGGTTTGAAAAGAGTTATTGAAATGTAAGGAGTTGGAAAAATTATATATTTTTTTCTTTAAATATTCTAAAAAAAAGTCAAATACCAAAATATATTCTAAAAAAAAATTGAGTGCGGAGCGATGTCTCTAGCCCTCAGCGCGGCCGAACGCGTTCTAATTTGAACGTTCTAGATCTCAGCCTTAATGCAAATATCGATGTCATAGATCAAAAGTCCTAGTTTCATTCTAGCATCACTTTTAAGAAAAAAAAAACTCCTAATTATTAAAACCTACCTCATCATATTGAAGAAGTGAGATACGAATATAAATGTTTGATAACTGCAATAATTTGTTAATAATTGTTATTCAGTACATTATTCGTATTCACTATTCCTGTTATATTTTGACCGCAATACGAAAACTTCATACTAAAACCGATAAGGCTTGTCCTCACATGCTTTCGATATTTTTTTAGATACGTGGATAGTGACGGTAATTTACTAAAGGAAATAATAATTTTAGCTAGATGAAGGTAGAATGAAGGAAACAAGGACCGGCCTATTTGTTTTTTATTATCGTATAGTTTTACTTAAAATTAAAAAAAAAAATTATGGGCAAATGTGAAAATACTGTTTACTATAAATACGACTTAAGCTATAAATGTACTTGTTTACAGTGTTTAGAGTAAATAAATAAAAACGACTGTAATTATTTTTCGATACCGAAATCATTAAGAATTACAGTTTCGAATAAAAAATTAGATGGAAATAGGTTAATCTAAAATCGATTCAAGGGATATCGCTTCCAAATGCTGTAAAAGTAATGTACAATACATTGTCTGAAAATCGATACATAATATATCAGACTATGTTAACGAGAAAAAAGGAAATGCAGCCACAAGTCAAAAGAAAAAATATGGTTTGATAAGAAAAAAATAAAGATATATTATGCTTGTAAACATGGGTAGGTAATTAGATTTCGACTTCTGAAACGGAATTTACGAAAATGATTTTTTTTCATTACTTAGACTGGTTTTAGCGATTTTCTAAAGCTGTCTTCTGGTGTCTCCAGTCCGATGCTATCTGCAGCACTTTGGCTGTCATCCAACATAACTGGAAAATCTATACCAATATTTTGATCAGCGTTATTTTTTTAACGACAAAGGACCTGAATATCTCTTGGTCATCATTTTGTCATCAAAAAATCACAGGGGGAAGAAACATAAAAAAATATGGCAATTTATTGACATCTTGTAACTTATATACGTATATGTACGTATTCTGCTTAGTAAATGATATGCCCGTCTCCATAGTGTAGTGTTGAGTGCATTTTGGCGTCGGAGGGCCTGGATTAAATTCCCAGGAAAGTCAAAATAAATATATTTTAAAAATAAAACTCAAACATGGTTTTTAACCACATTTATTTTTGGTACTTTTCTCCTGACAGTTTCGGCATAAACCTTGTCATCTTCAGGGATAGACAAGTGCTGGATGTACATGTCTATCCCTGAAGCTGACAAGGTTCTTGTTGAAACTGGTTGAAGATAATAACCAAAAATAAAAGTGGTTAAAACTAAATTTGAGATTTATTTTATAAAATGTGCCACAAAGTATTTGAAAAAAAAGAATATGAAAGAAAAAAAATCAGTGATTTTCACGCTTTTAAAACCTGGTACCCGAAGCGCAGGGTTAATTACACTGTCTCCATGTAATTAACGATAAAAAATAATGCACTTATGGATGCAGTGCATTTTGCACTATTAGGTGTTTCAAAATACAAAAAGAGGTAAGTATTTTAAAAATCTAAATCTATGAAAAATTTATGTCTCGCTTTAAAATTTTTATCAGACATCCACAAAAGAACGAAAAAACATTCTTTTTTTAATCATTGAATTTTTAAATTCAATGATTAAAAAAAGAATGTTTTTTCGTTCTTTTGTGGATGTCTGATAAAAATTTTAAAGCGAGACATAAATTTTTCATAGATTTAGATTTTTAATGTTTGATTTCGATTAAAATAAAATATTTGATATGTTTTTTCAGTGCCTTATGCACCAATATGCGCAAATAAATCAAGTTGGCTTAGATAATCATTAAATTAAAAAATATTAATATTTAAATAAGAACCAACACGACGCCACGGTTGATGTTGATAAAAGGTGTACAAGAAATCCGTGTTTAATGTAACAGAAATCGCTTTTATTCGTTTCGTGCCCTCGAAACGAATAAAAGCGCTGAGCTGGAGCTTTGAAAAGAGGCTATGGATTGATGTTAGTGTGTCAGGTATCAAGTGTGAGGAATCAATATCTTCCTCACACCGCGTCCGACAACCTCTGAAAGCCTCCCCCACTTACGATCCTTTTTCGTTGTTTTGTATTTCTTACGTAAAATTCACATAATTTTTTTTTATTTTTATATCCACTTGCTCGAAAACCATTATATGACACAAGGTTGGAAATGCAATATATATATATATATATATATATATATATATATATATATATATATATATATATATATATATATATATATATATATATATATATATATATACCCCCTATCCGCACCCCAATGGTGCATAGGGCACTTGTTGTATAAATGCAGTGTTATCTTGATTGTTAACACATGAAGGAAAGGTGGCTTCAGGTACCAGTCCAGGGTAATATTGACTAAATATTACAGTGAAAAAAACACTTAAATAAATATTTGACCCCCGTGGGAATTGAACCCGGGACCTCCAGAACGGTAGCCGAGCGTGCTGACCATTACACTCGGAGGTGCACAGGATTAATTCAATAGTAGTTAAATAAAGTATTTATTTATTTACAAAAAAAAAACAAATAATATGAACAACAACAATAACACGCTTTTTTTAAACATTGGTAGGAATAAAATATGTAATATACCGAATATTATTTAAAAATAAATTTTCTATAAAAACTAAGGTTTTCTAAGGAACCAAAATACATTTTTCCATATTACAATTGTTTTTCTGTAATAAAACTGTGTTCAGATGGTTAAGGCATATCGAAAGAATGAGTAAAGAAAAAACAGTAAAACAAATTTATGAGGAGAATGTAGTTAGAAACAGGAATATAGTGGAGAATTACCGAATAAAACTTGGCATAATCAAGTATTTTAAAGTGGTCAAGTTGTCGTAATCATCGGCGGTTACGTATGAGGAAATGCATGAATGTGGTAGAGGCGAACATTGCTTGCAAATACAGATTGGTGAGGAGTTTTATTCTCTTTGTCTACTCCTGCGAAGAAGCGTCGTGATGGTTAGTTAGTTAGTTTTTCTTATGTTTTCTAAAAAAATAGTCTAAATTTTATTATTTTTATATTTAAAAAAAACCAGCTTGATATTTTTTGCAGCGAATAGAGGTTGAATGATGAAACATGTTTCAAAAGTTTGAATGATATTCATAAACTTTTAGCGCGCATGAAAAACTATCTACGGTATCATTTTTCACCGCTAAGAAGGCAATTTATAAACCTTCAAAGCTGATAACGTTGAAGGCAGGGTATTGGGAAGAATTTTACACTGGGCGGTATCGGCTCAAACGGAACCGCTGTACCTACAGAGGAGCAGAAAGATGAGAAAAGGGAGATACGTAATGTATGACATAATAAGGAGTTATATAACAGGATACAGGAGCCCGTATGTCTGCCGCTTTATTACTATTACCGAACTAAAAGAGTTAGGTAGGTACTAAATTTCTCTCTCTAACTCAACGCACACCTATGTTAAAGCTTCTTTTCTTCCTGAATATAAGAGACATTTTATTGTTATTTGGAGACATGGTAATCTAGAAATATATTTTTTGTTGAACTATTCAGGAAGTAAATATGAAAAAATTATGAATTCATCGTAGGAAAATAAGTAATAATTATAAGTGAAAGAAGTGAAAATGTTTTGTTTTATAACTTTTTCGTTTCTGAAACATATATTTATTATTTGTTTAAATTAATTAGTATACATAATAAAACGGCAAAAAATTAATTTTTTGGTGATCAATATTCAAATTCCCTCTTATTTTACACTTTTTTCCGCCACCGTAGTGTGATGCTTAGCGCTTATAGCTATCGTGGTGGAAGTCCCGGGTTCGAGCTCCAGGGAGGTAAAGTTTCATATTACCTTAGACACACTATATGCGGATAAGGTTTAAAAGAATCCTACATTTGAAAACACACTTGAGTGAAAACAGTATTATATTTTCATTTATTTAAAAGAAGACATATTAGCCAAAATTAATTAAATTTAAATGTGTATTTGATTTTCAATCAAATTGAATAACAATTGAACACATAAGAACCAGAAAAAACATAAACAGAGGTACCGTAGCGTATCGTAATATAATGAAAAACCAGGAGTCGATATCGTTCATCGTATTATATATTACTTTTTTTTTAAACTCAAAAAAATCATTGAAATCTTTGTTAATTTCCTTCTTCATTTTACAATTATTTCCTTAAGTTTACTCACCAAGTTGAAAGTATACGGTTGACGTGTATTTATCGCTTAACGATTATGTTTGTTTTACAAATCACTAGTCAGTTAAATATTCCATTACTTTGGATTAAGCGATTACATTCATTATAATTTCAATTAATAATAGTGGGATGAAATTATTTATTTTCAAAATCGAATATAAAAACTCGAATGATAATTAAACGAATGTGAAAAGTCACCAGATTCCATCATCGTCGAATTTCGCTTTTTTTGATATTTTATAATCAATTCATTATTAATCATTGAAATTGATAACAAATCGTTTTTTAGATGTGACCAAAGTGTAACTTATTTTTTCAGTTTCACGATAAGGATGGCATTCGTTACCTTCCCTCGATTTATATTTATGTACAACTTAAGTTTTTGATCTTATTTATTAATTTGGCATTAACATTGTGGACTAACATGATGATTTACATATTGCATAAGACCCCTTTTTTGAGTTATCAATATAAACACGACTTGTTGCGAGAACTACAGATGTTCTCACTAAGAAGTAAAATTAAAAACTAATTGTTTCCTGTAGAAGATGCCTTTTTATATTATTTATTATTTATTGATTTGGGCTTAACTTTGTGGAATAACATTATGATTTCATCATGGAAAAAATATTTGCAAATGATTTCTTTCAGTCACTTTTTGAGTTTAATAATGTAAACACGACTAGTTTCGAAAACTGCAGATGTTCTTATCAAAACGTGAAAATAGACAAAGGTTTTGAATTTTCACATGTTGATGAGAACATCTTAAGTTATCAAAACTATTCGTTATTACATTAACAAACTCAAGGTACATATTATATTAAATATTAAGTTTTTGATGTCAAATATACAAGAAGCTAGAAATATGCAATACGTAACCTGTTGCGTGTTTATTTAATTTTGATTTCCCGTGTCGATTGCATTTATTTTATAAAACTACTAATTTAAGGCACAGAAAAAATTCATTCAACAACTTTGAACTAATGAATGGAATTTTAATCGAATGAACGGATTAATTGAGCAACTCGATTATTTTCATTCGATTTACCCATCGTTACTTTAAAGCATAACTGACACGTGTGCTCGAGTCTTTTGTGACATGCCTGAAGCCGCAGGCACTTGAGAGATAAGATATAATCACTCCTTTCAGTACATAACGTAAACAAGGTAATAAATTATGAAAACAAACACGTAGCCTGGAACTTGAACGTGAACGAGGGCGCTTCAAGCGGTACCTTTGACACTACTCAAATGTCCATCGTCGCTGTACGAATACAATCAATGATCGGGCCAATTTTTTTAAAGGTTTTTTTTGTTTATGAACAATTACATTTTGCTTAAGGGTGGCGTCTTAATAATATAACACCTTTTTTAGAAGCGTTGCAAAGGTAAAAAATAGCTCATGAGTATCGATTACATACTGAATTTAACACTTTAACTTCACAGTGTAGAACACTATTTATAAGTTTTTGGCAAGGGAAGGGTAATTAACTATGAGTATTTAAATGTTTTAGAATTTAGAACATAAACCCTGATGATGGCAAGGTTCTTGTCGAAACCGGTTGGATAAAGTGTACCAATAAAAAGTGGTTAAAACAAAGTTGTTTTATATTATTTATATTCAAAGCATTTACTTTGTTGTCAAACATTTTAATTGATATTAGTAATGTTAGTAAATAACCACTCACCGACTACTTCTGTCTACCGGTTTCGAGACGTACCCGTCTCTTCGTCAGGACATACACTACAATACCCGTCTCTTCGTCAGGACATACACTACGTAGTGTTGTTCGCATGATTGTTAAATTGTAGTGTATGTCCTGACGAAGAGACGGGTACGTCTCGAAACCGGTAGACAGAAGTAGTCGGTGAGTGGTTATTTACTAACATTACTAATATCAATAAAGTTGTTTTATTTTATAAAGTTTATAAAATGTGCCAGAAAGTATCTGCGAAAAAAATTCAAGAAACTATTTATATTAGTTAAAAAACGACATTCATTTACAATAATTTCTTTTTGATATGATGTATAAGACTTTTTTAAATGCCTAAGTCCTTAGAAAAAAGTCCCAAAGTTAACTTAAAATGTATACACTAAGTAGGCAAAGCGATGATTTTCTCTGGACTCCCAGCCCGGATTTTTTCCAGGGGTCCAGCTATTCTTATAGTGTTTTACCGTTTTAATATACCTTTATTCGAACATAAGGTAATAACAATAAAAGAGGTCGATTATTTTAAATAATAACACGGAATATGTGTGGTACGGATGATATAGTCAGATGAGGAAGACAGCGAAAACGATTTTGGTATACCCATGTCAATAGAATTCAAGGTGGTCTTGCTTGAATTGCCCTTCAACAGAACCTAGACGGAAGATGATCACCTGGAAGACCTCTAAAGTGATGGTGTGACAGTTGGCAGTCCACATCACAAGAGACGGATAACGGAACAAACAGATCCGAGGATCTATAGGACGGAAGAATTTAAAAAAAGGTTTTTGTTTAAAAACACGTGCTTTATAAATGATATTTTGACTTATGTATGTTTTGTATTCAAGCAACGAATATCATGTACATAAAAATAATAACAATTTGATGATTGTTCAAGATTATGGGTCATCGACCGTGAATTTTGGTTGGTGACAAAAAATATCCTTGAATTTGCCGAACGAATGCAAAACAAAAATTAAAAAATAGGTCGTTGACTATATCACCGTTGCTCAAATAACGTGTATCATAAAGAAAGTAAAACTGTGTATTAGAAGTATTTCTTATCGCGTTTTCAGAACTCGTAAGTGCTCTTATGTTTTTCCATTCGGATTAAACTTCAGGTACAGGTAAGTAAATAAAGATGTTACTATAATACATAACTTAGTAATTTACATCTGCAATAAAAGATTCGGCAGTCACATTGTGGTAATGTGTACCCATTTTTAATTAAAGATTTATTTGATAGGTACCACTATTTCTTAAAATCTATTGTGACACGTGTTTCGAAGAATTCCGCATTATTTTCAATCACCGTATGTGAAGTAAAGTCTAAATTTTAGCGTTTTGTCCTTGGGACGTTAAAGGATGAAGAGCGGGTTCCTACCCATGTTTATTATTTGATTTATTTATTATTTTTAAAGAATCGAATAAAATAAAAATTCATAAAAAAAATATAAACCCAAAATTAACAATATGACAATGACAAAAACCTCCCCGATATTGTCTATGTTCCCACTAATAAAAATAAAATAATATAAAAAACAGCTCCTACCCTCTCTTCATCCTTCAACGTCTCAAGATGACAGCTTTAAAATTGAGACTTAGCTTCACATACGGTGTTTATTTTTTTTTATTATTTACACAAATATTTCAATTTCATACTATTTCTGTGAGCCTAAGCTCATTATTAGAAATAGGTATCAAATTGTGGTAGATTGGGCTCGAACCGAGAAACTCTGACTTAAGTGTCTGCGACACTAACCACGGGACCACAGCCCGACACGTGAATGTGAAATGATGCGGGATGCATCGAAACACGTGTCACAATAAATAGATTTTTAGAAAAAAGTGGTATTTACCAAGTACAAACCAAATGAAAATGGATTTATATTACCACAAAGTGACTGCCGAATCAATTAATGCAATTATTTTAACATCATTTATTGCAGATATAATTTCCTAAGTTATGTTTAATCGTAACATCTTACTTACCTTAGTTTTTTTTTAAATAATTCATCATCACGACTTGCATAGCCGAACGAATCATAGTATGTAATGTCATTTTCATATCCATTTCAGGATTGGAATCCCTCGATGCAGTCGTTAAGCGGAGTTTTATAGCAAACGCGAGTTTAGTGCCTCGTAACGGAAGCCTTAAAGGCGACTGAACAATATCTCGCACCCCTTGTATTGATCAACGATAAAAATATTATTGGGGCATAATAAAGTTTTTTTTCACTCATACATATATAAGTAATGCATAGTATCATCGTTAGGGTGGTTATAAAATCAAATCAAATTACACTCTATTAATTTTCTTGTTGTTGTTGTAATATGTTATAAATGTTATAAATGTATATACTTATATGTTTATATTGTATATGTATTTCAGTAGGTAGTTCCTGAATGAATTACATCTTCACATGGAAAATGTACCATCTTTGATGGATAACAATCACCGGCTTCAGAATTATCATATAATTATCCCAAAATTTACATATAATGTACACTCGGACTTCGCTTTACGTCCTTTAACTTTGTGTTTTTTCGAAGTTGCGTCGTTACTGAATTAAGACTCATTCTCGCTTTCTTTGATGTTTATTTGATTTCTAATGGAAAATAGCAATTCACTTTGCATTGTTTTTATAAGTGAGGTCATAGTGTATATATATATATATATATATATATATATATATATATATATATATATATATATATATATATATATATATATATATATATATATATATATATATATATATATATATATATATTTATATATTTAATATTAAGTGCAAGAAGATTAAAGATTAGTACACAGTATTGGACTGGTACCTGAAGCGGAGGGCTGATCACCTTTCCTTCATGTGTAAACCATCAAGGTAACACTGCGTTTATATGACGCGGTGCCCTATGCACCATTGGGGTGCGGATAAGGGTTTTATATTTTTTTATTATACACAGTATTGATGAAGAAAATTGCAACTTTAGTGAGTTTTTGAAATTTATTTGTTTATCTATTATCAGAAGAGTGGTTTGTAAATCAAGTTTTTCGAGTAGTATATATTTAGATTACAATCTTTATCAAGTGTGGCGTGATATTATTTTTATCTAGACATGCGTAAATTAAATGAACATACTTTAAGTTTAATTTGTATTTATTTAACGAGCTGTACCCGGCCACGCGTTGCTGTGCCTCATGTTGGTTAAATGGAAAAGAAAGAAAATGGGAAGTACTTTTTTTATATTGAATTTTACAAAGCTTACAATGCAATGAAAATATTAAAAATCTATGAAAAAATTAAAACATTGAAAATTTCAAGTGTCAGCATTTGTCAAGAAGCACGCTGTCCGTCATGAGTATTATTTGTGTTGCGTGTGATAATATTCAACAGATGGCACTGCCATTGCTGCCAAAAAAAAATTGGTTTATCTTGCTTCAGATATATAAAACGACGCACGTATTTGAATGCAACGTTGTCCAAAATTTCAAAGCAAAATTGAAGAGAGTTCAGATTTTGAAGAAGATAAAACATTTATATTTTTATTTATACAAGTCTGGTGGTTTCGCACAAGGAGCCTTATAATTTGTTTTTAAAAATATGATCAAATTTAAACAAAATTTAAATTTCACAATTTTACCCTAGATTGACAACCACATTTGGATATTAAATTGGAGACACTTAAAATCCTATGAATAAAAACCGGTAAAAATAATAATTAAATGAGGAAATTCAATTTTCAGGCATTTATGAAATACTTCGGAAAAAAATCTTCCATACGCTTTTCAAAGGTAGCTACAAAGTCACTTATTTTTACGACAGATGTGGCAAGTTTAACTCGAAAAATATTGTTGATCTTTTCAATTCAAGAATGCATATATATAATTTCCCAAAAAAATATTAATATTAGAATTAGATTAGAATGTTGAATTTTGCACAGTGTATATGATAATCAGGTAAACAAGCTAATAACAGGTCGTAAGCCCTGTAAGTACCCAGAATTCCCGAGTTAAATTTTTTTTTATATTTGAAGAATTTGTAAAAATAATAATTTACTGAATACATTAGTATTTACATAAGGTAGATGATTTCGTATATTTAAGTAGTATGTTTTCTAGGGATGGAAAGATTGATAAAGGCATAGAAAGGAGAGTGAATGCTGGAAACAAAGTGAATGGTGCACTGAAATCAGTTATAGCAAATAAAAACCTATATGCGGAAGCTAAACTGGCAGTGCACAACGGAGTCCTGGTTCCAACTCTAATGTATGGAAGTGAAACGTGGAGTTGGCAAAAGAAGGATGAAAGTAGACTGAATGCAGTCAAAATGCGATCTCTCAGAAGAATATGCGACAAAACGATGTATGATAGATGTACGAATAGTGAAATAAGGAAGGAATGCAAAGCTGAGATAAGCTTTATCGAAAAAATTAAGAAAGGTGTGTTGATATGGTTTGGACATGTAGAACGAATGAGTAGGAAATAACGGTAAAACAAATTTATGAGGCGAATGTTATTGGAAAAAGGGGCAGAGGAAGACCGAGAAAAACATGGCACGATCAGGTATGCCAAATACTTGAAAGTGGTCAGGTTAGGAGTCGTAATAATCGGCGGGTATGTAAGAGGAGATGCATGAACGTGGAAGAGGCGAAGAATGTTTGCAAAGGCTTGAGAGTGGTGTGGCGTTCTATTCTCTCTGCCTACCCCTGCGGGGAAGCGGAGTGATGGTTAGTTAGTTAGTTTTTTAGATGAAAATAAAATGTTTGACATGTAGGTATTTATTGCATATAAAAAAACTTATTACCTAAAACAATATAATTATGTTGGAAAAATAAGTCCGTTCTTAGAGTTTAATCGTATTTTTATAGCTTTTGCATAACAAATTAGTGGAAAAAAGTCAAAGTTTCTCCAAGAACACCTGAACATACAAGGTCTCGCGTGTTTGACCGATTATTTTGTTGATAAGATTGTGAATTTCCAGGGCGTTATGTACACGTTTTCTTTTAAAATTGTTTTGGCATTATTAGGACCATACTTTATTTTATTGCATATTGGGTAACGAACTATAATTACAAAGTACCCACTGAATATTTTACACGTATACGGTATTAATTTCACCGTGAAACGGTTTCATTGAAATGAGTATAAAAACCAAAAAAGTAATTAATTTTTTTTTAACACAACCAATAAATAATGAGAAACCAATAAAATAATCAAATTAAAATCTCAATGAATCAGAAGTGTCGTTATATAAGTGGCGTTTATAAGTTATCATAACTTTTATTATTATAAAAATTATTAATTTTTTATTATATTTAAAGTGACTTATATTTCTAACGATTAGCGTTTTCAAACAAGTTATCGATTTGTATTTTTCAGTATTAGCACTTTCCGTTTCACTGATTTTCTGTGAGACTTGAACGAATTGTATTTCGACATATAAAAACCTGATAATTTTGAAAATGTTTGAAAACCAAAAGGAAAAAATATCAAAATCTACACCTATGTTCTATAAACCCGACATTAACCTAACCTAAACTTTGATCATACGTAATCTGATCTAACTTTTTTAAGCCTCCACTCGTTTACTAGTGATTTTAACTTATCACCTTCAAAAAACGTGATGACATTTCAATTTTTTTCAAATTTGTTAAGTGTGGACAGTTGTAGATAAATAATTTATCGTTTTAAAGTTTCAATCCCGGCACAGCTGAATTCGATGAACTTTATTTGGTAAGTTGGGCTTTAAGCGTTTGTTTTCTAGGTTGCCATGGCGCCAGTACAACCCCTACAACGAATTATAAATTCAAATGCCTTGAGCATTATTCGATTCCATCGATTTGATAAGCTTTTATTTGAAAAATGTTTCAATAGGGTTTCACACTTTTTACTTGTATTCCTTTTACATTATCGATGGTTCAATATTTTAACAATACGATACAATCATTCATTATTGTTATAATTATGCTGGCCTTCATTTTTCGTTTACAATAAGTTAAAACTTACATTTGACAGGTTGTGTTGAGTGATTTAACATCACAGATAAAAACGACAAGGGATAGAAATATTCGAATTATTGTACATAGAATTTACTCCGTAAAAAAAACAGATCGTATCGAAATCATATGGCCTTTTTAAATATTTCATTTGAATCATTAATTTATTATGTATGAACTTCTATCAATAAATAAATTAGAAACTACACGTACATGTTTACTTTATTTTATGTATCAGAGATTGCCTATTAATTTATATTACTTCAGTTGACTAACAAACGCATCACCACACCGCTTTCCCGCAAGAGTAGGCAGATAGAAGAATACCATACTACTCTGTCTTTGCAAATATTTTTCCTTGCATCCCTTTATCCATACCTGCCGATTATTTCGACTCTTCACCCGACCACTTTCAAGTATTTGACATACCCGATCATGCCAAGTTTTTAACGGTCTTCCTTTGCTCCTTTTTTCTCATTTTTAATTATATAAACACAAACTTTGTAACTTATTTTAATTTAAGTATTGTTTCGTTTTCACTTATATACAAGCACTATCTATCAGTAATTTTGTCACTAACAGCTATTTAAGGTATAAATCTTGACTAGTTTTAATTTGTCCGCCTCCGTAGTGTAATAGGCTACCATTCTGGAGGTCCCGAGTTCGATTCCCAAGGGGGGTAAAATAAATATAAGTAATTTTTTTCACTGTAATATTTATTCAATATTACCCTGGACTGGTACCTGAAGCGGAGGGCTGATCACCTTTTCTTCATGTGTAAACGATCAAGATAACACTGCGTTTATATGACGCAGTGCCCTATGCACCATTGGGGTGCGTATAAGGGTTTCATTATTTTTTTATTATTTAGTTTTAATGGTCTTTTTTTCGTTGGTGGGAAGATATTACTTATTAGTAATAAGCCCACCGATGTACATTTATTATGTAAAAGAAGTTTAATAAATAAGTAAATATAACATGCCTACTAATTAAGCTTCAATAATAATAAAGTAATAATAATTTGGGATCATTTAAATGTGACCATCTTCGTAAAATATAATCGCGTTGAATTTTAAACAAATTCAATGAACACGTCCCCCTTTAAAGTAATTTAAAGCTACTTTAAATACCGTAATAAAATCAAATGACCTAAATTCGTAATAAAGGAGAGAAATAGATTTTTTTTGCCTACCAAATTGCAGGAGATATTATTTATTGGCCCTATTAGGCATTTAGTGCTGCTATTCGTGTAATCCTTCCAACACATCTCTCCGGGAAGAGGGGATGCCGTAAGCCACCCCTAATCTGGGTATTAAGGGGATGATTTGTTGCTGGGATACGTAATACTGGCTACTGTGCTAATAATTCCGGCTACAAATTGTAATTCCGCGCACTATCTGATGCATTGTTGTACGTGTAAATCAATTTATTCAGTTTTGATTTATACGCATAATATACAAAGCTGTATATTGCCGGCTTACATTTGGCATACGGGATTTGATAATACACACACATGTATATATATATATATATATATATATATATATATATATATATATATATATATATATATATACATAAACATATATATATATATATATATATATATATATATATATATATATATATATATATATATAAATATATATAAATATATATATATATATATATATATATATATATATATATATATATATATATATATATATATATATATATATATATATATATATATATATATATATATATATATATATATATATATATATAAATATAAATTTATATATATATATATATATATATATATATATATATATATATATATATATATATATATATATATATATATACATATATATATATATATATATATATATATATATATATATAAATATATATTTATATTTATTTTTTTAATTTTTTTTTTTAAATATGTAAAATTTTCTGTGTATATATATATATATATATATATATATATATATATATATATATATATATATATATAGTATATATATATATATATATATATATATATATATACACAGAAAATTTTACATATTTAAAAAAAAAAATATTTATGTTATTTAATTTGTACTGAATAAATGTACATTGTCAGGCTTTTTGCCAAGAAACAATATATTCCAACCAAAAACAGACTAGGGATTTTGTTTGAAACTTCTGAAGCTGTCTGTAAGTCGAGGGCAGATAGTGCTAGTACATATGTACGTGTAACAAAATAAACCTTAACAACATTTTGTGTGTGTCCAAATACTATTTTATTATTTAGTTTTTTTCATGTTATTTTTTGACATCTCATCAAAGATGTAGAAAAATATGGAAGTGGCATTTACGGGGCTGACGACCGTCATAGGCTGGTTTAAGTAATCACTTTACACACGTGCAACATATTTTATATTCTTCTTCATCTTTGATGTCAAAAAATAATATGAAAAATAAACCTTATTTGCGAAAAAAACAAGATTGAATAAATTGTAAATTGATGAAAGCAATGAAGTCATAGGAGGTGGGATCAGGAAAGGATTTAAAAAGGAAGGGGAAATAGGTTACCAAGGAAGGATGATATGATGGATAGTTTTCTAGTTTTCAATTCTTAGAAATAGAAAATTAACACATAAAACGGTATTTTAACTTGTAATAGTATTCAACTGTAAAATTAAAGACATTTTGTTAAGATAAAAAGTCGTTTAATTTTACTGTAGTTGATTCTGTAATATGATCCTATTTTTAATTTCGAATTTAGAGTAGGTTACAGAAAATACCTTGCTATATATTTGCCGTATAATTTAGGTAAACATATTTATTTTCAGATTTTAGCAAAGTGGTACTCGGGCTGATAAGATATGAGAATAACACATTGTGGTTTTCGTAGAGATAGTAAATAGTTATATCGGTAAATATAATTTTTCGGTTACTTTTGTCTTAATTGTATACCATATATAGAAATATATAAAAAAATTGCAACCCTGTTATATTGCTTATCTCCGATCTGTCTATACCTTCAATGTTCTACATTTTCAGTAAAAAAATCGAATGTGTAAGAAACATTAGCTAGAAAAACGATACATTTTCAAATAATATTTATCAGGAATCAAAGTTCAATAAAAAACCCTTACAACATTTTGAGTGTGTCCAAATACTTGTTCACAAATCTGGATTATCTCCAATTATAGGAGTTATTTTTCATATTATTTTTTGAAATCTCATCACAGATGAAGAAGAAATATGGAAGTCTGGGCATTTACGGGACTGACGACCGTCATAGGCTGGTTTAAGTGATCAGTGTACACACATGTTATATTCACCAACTCTACCCCACTAAATTATAAGCTAAAATAATAAAAATGAAAATTATATTTTCTGGCGTTTCTCATGTATGTGATTATAATCCAGGATTCGGACCTCACATACTAATATAATATAAGAGTTTCTGCTCAATAAAAAGCTTCTTTTCATCTCGCCAATAGATGTCTCTAGTGATTCAAGAACAAGATTTCTAAATTGGTTCATATATATAGAACATCCAAGAATTTGATTAATGTGGTTCGGGTAGAATTGGTGAATGTTACACTTGTGTAAAGTGATCACTTAAACCAGCCTATGACGGTCGTCAACCCCGTATATGCCCAGACTTCCATATTCTTCTTCATCTTTGATGACATGTCAAAAAAATGATGTGAGTTAAGTTTGCATTGATTTGAAAAGCGCATGGGATACACGAGTAGAGCGTAATTAACTGAATAAATTATCATTTCAATAAGTTAAAAGCTATGATATAGGATGTGAAGATCGAGCTAAGTTTCATACGAAAAAAATACGCGCATAAAAATGAATAATTTTAAGATTAAAAAATTACCTATGAGTAACATGATTTTTTTTGTCGTAAAATGGCACAATGTAAAATTTAAAGTAAATACTACTATCTTCAAGACTGACATTAAAAGTAAGTTGACAAATGCGTGAACCACATGGTAATTACTTGTTAGGCCTTATCGCTTAGGATAAGAATTAAGGAAAATCTAACATTACATCATCAAGGTTATAAAAATTTAAATACAACATTTTGAGTGTGTCCAAATACTTGTTCACAAAATCTGGATTATCTCCAATTACAGGAGTTATTTTCATATTATTTTTTGACATCTCATCAAAGATGAAGAAGAATATGGAAGTCTGGGCATTTACGGTTAGTTAGAATAGGCACTGCTTTTCTACCTATATGGAATGCACGTGTCTGATAATAGTCTTCATTTGACCTGATGATGGAATATTTACTCCAAAACCGGCAGTCACGAAGTAGTGTAAGATGAATGATAAGGAGAGTGTGATCTTCAATTCTTTATTATTTGACAGTGGGGTGAATTCATTAAAAAAATAGTCTAGATTTTACCCATATCTTTGCTCGGTCGATATGAAATTAAGCATACTTACAATTTTTGCTCATTTTTTAAAAATCGTTAATAATACTTTGATTTACATATTTTTTTACTATTCAGGAAACACATTTCAATATGTATACAATTTTCGCCTCCGTAGTGTAATGGTCAGCACGCTCGGCTACCATTCTGAAGGTCCCGGGTTCGATTCCCAAGGGGGTTAAATAAATATAAGTGATTATTTCACTGTAATATTTATTCAATATTACCATGGACTGGTACCTGAAGCGGAGGGCTGATCACCTTTCCTTCATGTGTAAACGATCAAGATAACACTGCGTTAATATGACACAGTGCCCTATGCACCATTGGGGTGCGGATAAGGGTTTTATTATATACAATTTCAGCTTTTCAGAAATTTCAGTACACAATTTCGGTTGAGATAACAAAGTAATCTATTAATGGATTTTATTCACATGTAGTTACAATGTATTTCATATTCAAAGGAGATATCAATTTTTCTCATTAGTTTCCTCTGAGCTTATTATTACTAAATCTATATCAATGAAAATGTTTATGTTAGTTTCACAACATTTTTTAGTGTGTCCAAATCTTTGTTCACAAATCTGGGTTTGTCAACTCAAGAGTTATTTTTATTGACATCTCAATCATATGCCGAATGGTAAATGATAAACATATAAGAAATGTGTGCTTTCTATTTTATTTATTTTCCATTAAATCAGACTAAGCCACAGCAATGCGTGACTGGGAACAGATAGTTACTTAATAAGAGTAATATTTATAAAAAAATATATGATCTTCGTTTAATTGCATTTCATTTGATTTTTTTCTAATAAAATATAAAATAACTCTGATGGTCAGAATATTTAAAAGAATATTTAAGAAATTCAAAATTACACCGAATGCTGTCGAAATGCGATCTCTCAGAAAAATGTGCGACAAAACGATGTATGATAGATGTGCGAATAGTGAAATAAGGAAGGAATGCAAAGCTGAGATAAGCATTATCGATAAAATTAAGAAAGGTGTGTTGAAATGGTTTGGACATGTAGAAGGAATGAGTGAGGAGAGAACGGTAAAACAAATTTATGAAGCGAATGTAATTGGAAAAAGGAGCAGAGGAAGACCGAGAAAAACTTTGCATGATCAGGAATGCCAAATACTTAAAAACGGTCAGGCGAGGAGTCGTAATAATCGGCGGGTTTGTATGAGGATATGCATGAACGTGGAAGAGGCGAAGAATATTTGCAAAGACAGAGTGGTGTGGCGTTCTAGTTCTCTCTGCCTACCCCTGCGGAGAAGCGGCGTGATGGTTAATTAGTTTTAGTTAGTTTCAAAATTACGCTACACAGTCGAAAGATAAATAATGTTTTTCTGGTAATAATTTATTTATTCCGAACTCGATTTATGTTACCAATTTCCATTCATTTTCCTCCGACGCCGTCTAGACATCCCTGCGCCGGATTTCGACGAGTCGCGATATCGCAGAAGACCCATAGGAGCTATCGATAGTGTATTAATAGTAGTCATTTTGAGTCAGAGCAAAGAAAGAGTTGACGTATCATTTTGCGGTATAAACCAAAGGAAAAAAGAATAAGTGTGCCATTATACTATAATCTAAAGCCTTATTTACACTGCTGATAATGGTCGGTACACAAGTTTAAAAAAGCATTATTAGGTAGGTAGGTACTTAAATAAATGGTACTTAAATGTTGCCGTGCATGTTTTCGTGAGGATGCATGTCAAAGGTAATTTAGAGAAAGAGAAGCGGAGAAAATTGACACCTAATTATGCTGGGTTCAAGGTTGATTTTTCTTTGCATGATCGCGTCCATTTATGAAAAGCTTTTCCGCCGCTTATCAAAGGGTACAAAAATCAATATGATGGTGACGTAGGTTATGTCAATAGGTATGAATAAAAATATTTGCGTAGATTTACTTTCTACTAGGAGCTTGTGAAACGAAGAAAATATTAATAATCTGTGAAACTATTATGCAATCAAAAACATAAAAAATGCTGAGTGACAGCAGTGTCAAGAAGCATAGTGTCACCATGAGCAATGTTTAGTATTGCACACGTTACAGTTATTTGCAACCGATGGCGCTACCATTACACTAAAAAAGTTTAAAAAAATATTTTTACCCTGTCCCAGGTAAACAAGAAACATTCATTTAACTTGTTACAAATATACATATAAACACGCGCGTATTTTATTGCAAAGTTGTGTCAAATTTTCAAAACAAAAGGTGAATAACTTTAGCTGATTAAAGACTTTGAACAAATGAACATTTATATTTACAACATGTAGATGATGATTACATGTATGCAATTAATTAATAGTCTGGTTTTTTCAAAATTTATAAAATAAAATATTTACATGCACAAACTTCTTGAATGTTATCTTAACGATTGAAAATAAACGATTATTTCATTGAGATATCTAATATATATTTTTTTTCTGGAAAACTTTTTAATTTACGTAAAAAATATGATCAATTTTTATTACCCTGACGTTAAGTTTTCTAACATGATTTTTTTTTAATAATGTGACTCGTGTCAAAATTTATACTATTTTATATTAATCCTCATTTACAAAATTATTCCGGCATTCTTCTCTCATACGTTTGAGATATAGGTCTTGAAATTTACTTTACTATTATAATTTTATATTTAAATATAGATATTGCGTTAAAATCAACAGATAATTATGCATATGTAACGTACAATACATGACTATCAAACTGTAAAAGTCGATACGTTTATTTTCGAACTTTTGAAAAATATTTTTTTACAGTTTAGGATCGATTTGTTTGGGTTCAGACTACTATATAAATACGTGACGTAATAAAAAATGATAAAAGATTGAAAGTAAAATAGGGGTGAGATAGAGTGAGGGTGCGTTGTGTGGACACGCGATGTTAATGGAGAAATAGAGGAAGTTTATTGTAGAATATTTAGACTTAGGTATGTGCATACAAAAAGTAAATAATCATTATTCTAGCCATCACTGTATCTCCTCATACCCCGCCAGGCTAATGAATCAAATCGTGTTTAAGTAATCAGGTAATTTTGGAAGCGACTTTTTCCATCAATATTCGTTAGTATTTTCACATTACTGTCAAACATTACAATTCGTAATTTCACTTAGGTAGCTTTCATTTTCTGAAGCTCGATTACAAACGCATCAACTACGTAGATAACTTTTTTTAAGTTTTACTTCTGAAGGTTTCATTCATTTCACTGGCATTTTGAAATCAGTCGTCAAACCATATTGCAAAAAAGTAAATGTTACCGATAAAAAATATTGAAAAATATTTGTTATTATAAAAATATATTAAACGTTAATATAACTTCAAAACTTTTATTTCTAAGGAGTTTAGTATTTTGAAACCGACTGTCGTTATTTACATATTTTCAGGAAGTTGTTCTTAAAAATAAAAATGATAGTGAAAATATTTTTATTATAAAAGTTGCCTACACTGGGTTCATAAAGCACAATCTTCCTTTTAAAATCATTGCTTAGATAGGCTTAGGTAACTAGCATTATAAAATAGGACTGAAGCTATGGATTGAACCACGTACCTTTGACTCGGAAGTCTATGACACTTCCATGGAACCATAACCCGACACAAGACCAGACTAGTAATTGTGAACTTGTTATTTCTTATTTAGTATTCGGGAAAGTGTGATACCAATTGATATGGAAGATTTTTCCCAAAAAAAAACTTTTTTTATTTTGAATTCTTACTTAGATACGAACTGATATTCTATCGGTATATAGATATTGTAAAATTTAAAAAGTATAATATTTAAATTAATTACATTTTCAAATAAAAAAGATCAATACATAAATAGATAAGTTTTGTTAACTAATGACTGGTTTTGGATCTCATGATCTAACTAGTAATAGTTTTTTATAGGTAATATAAATACTTGTTAAGCTATCTTTTTAAAATGGACTTTATACATTTTTTAAACTTTTATTTCAATAAATAAAACATAAATAATACTTTGAGTAAACACGAACTACTCCCTACATACAGATTTATCTAGCTAATATTTAGAAATAGTGGTATTTACCAAACATAGATATTACCATAGAGTGAATGCCGAATCAATTGACGAAATTAGAGTTTTACAATTTTAAAAAATTAATACTTGTCCAATGATTGAGTGAACGTGACGAAATCTATCATATTCCAGTATAAAAAATAAAAATAAAACAATTTATGGAAGAATTTGGAAGTTTAGCGGAGAGAATTCAAGTCTAAATTCTGTTTATTCTGAATTGTCACTAAAACCCTGGGGTAGAAATGAAATAAAAAGAAAATGAGGGTTGTACGAGGTATTCTGTGTCAAGACTCAAGAATGATAATGTTATATAAACGACGCGAGAATTCGGGGTGGCTGTCACCCAAACAATATGTCCGAAAAAGGTTTATATCATCGTGCGAATAAAGGACGAACGTGACAACGGAAGAAAAGTGACGAAAGCAAAGGAAATTGGAGGATTTTTTACCCCAAACATAAAAACGTTTTTATTGCGGAATTTCATGAAAAGGAGAAGAATGTGAAGCAGTTAGAATAACAAAATCAGTATTTTTTGTGAAAATGTAGAACACATACGGGTATTTTTTTTATAAATAAAATGTGAAAATTGTAATATGAATTTTTAAGAAATAAATGTTTAAATTATGTCTTTAAAAGTCACAAAACACAAGCCTAAAAATTTGTCAGAAATTATGTAACAATATTAACTATAAAATAAACAAGCATGATAAGAAAAATGCAATATTAAAATAAGGTTTAGTTGGTGTAAAAAAAAATATTTTAAAAAAATTTAAAATTATCTCTGTATTTTTTTATAAAGTAATTTACAACTTTTAAACGGGGTTGATTTCTGTAATATTTATCTTTGAAAAATATATATTTTTAAAAATGTTTTTAAAAGAAATTATAATTTAAAAAAAATATTTTACACAATTTTAAAAAATATATAATATAGAATGAATAATAAAATTTTAAAAAATAGTAACACGAGGCTTTAAGGGTGATTTTCTTTAAAGAAATGAATTAAACGTCTAAGTGTCGGTCGGTTGTCAGTGTGCAGCTCGTCCATGTGTAGCTAGGTTATTGCGGGTAGTATTGGATAATACGAGAGAGCAGTAAAGTACAAATCGATAAGGGGTTGGGGACTCACCGGCGGCTAGCCGCAGGCAGCACAGGCCGGCCAGTAGCGCCAGCGGGCCGGGCATATCTCCTAGCGCGGCCGCATCCTAACGCTTCCGCGGCACGTGCGCGCGCTGCGGCTCGGCGCGGCAGACTGAACGCCGAGCGCCGAGCGCCGAGCGACCCGGGCGCTCGATACTCGAAGCCTACCCGCGCCCGACGGATCACCGGCCCGGCAAAACGAGACCACCGCGTCAAAAAAGAGATTTCAACGCCGGGGAATTCAAACCTTTCGAAGTTAATCGATTCGTTTTTTGTGTAGTTTCTATTGTCAGTGCATTTTCTTCGGGGAAATGGAGACGCTCGTACCCCCTCCGCGTCGGCTTTTCCCGCACCCCTTGCCGCGCGGTATGTCTCACCCCTCCCCGCGCGCTTCCCCTCGCCCAGAGCCGTACTGCATCGCACGTGACCCGGATTGTAGTGCAGCGAGATATTTTTTTAAAAATAAACTTATCAAAGAAAAGCGGGAAAGCCTCAATAGCGCAAAGATCGTGTAAAAAAGAAACTATCAAAAAATCTTATTTCATTATTTGTGAATCGAACCTCGGTTGATAATTTTTCCTTGAGTTAAAAGGTGCACTGAAATTAGCAAATTGAAGTCAAAATAAAATATTTTTAACTATTTCAGCAATCTATTATGGAGTCCTAAAACCAGGCCTCATAACGATCTATTGGACAAAGTACAGGAAATTTGAAATTATGAAAATAATGCGATTCTAAGAAAAACAATATTGATATAGTATTGAATAAACATGCGTTAAGGTAGTTTAGGCATATCAGTGAATAAATAATAGAGGAACTGTATAGTAGATAAATAATGCAAAAAAAAAAGATCAGGAATAAAAACCGAGAAAGGCCAAGGAAGACATAGTACATCAGGTAAACCAAATATTTAGTGGATAGGTCAGGAGTCTGTACAATCAGAGTGCTCGTATGGGGAGATGTATAGATGTGGAAGAGACAAAGCATGTTTGGAAATATAACTAGTTTTAGCATTCTATCCTCTTTGCTTATATTTGCAGAGTAGCAGCGTTATAATTAGTTAGCAATAATCACATTGTAATAATTAGCTGTAGGCATAAAAAGTAAGGTAACCAAAACCAGTTAGTATTTTTTTCAGGTGAACTTATAAAAATAATTAGTGCGTTAAAGGTCCAATACCTGTTCGCCTATGTGGTGTGGTGGTCAGCGTAATATACTACTGTGCATTAGGTCCCGGGTTTGGTGATCAGGGTGAACAAAGTGTGAAATAAACTTGTCAATTAATACTGATACCTATAGCTAGGACTGCTCATCGCGCCTCTATGTAATGAACGATAAATTCATACAGCATCAATTCGATCCAGTTCCCTATACACCATTTGGTTCGGATAAGGTTCAGAAGAAGAATACAGTGCATTAAAAAAAGGTCATTAGAACCTTGTCATTTAAAAAAAAAGGATTTTCCTACAATGTTCAAACTCCTACTCTGAACCTACTGACCTCAAAAATTACACCTTAAATTTGCCTTCTTGATGGAAGTTTTCCGAAAATAATGACATTTTCAGTTCTGAAAAATCTTAAACTGCAAAACAAAAAAAAAACATCCGGAGGAAAAAAAAATGTCCCAAAGAAATTTCGGAAATTTATGGCAACCCTATGGCAACCATAGACACACATATTTTTTGAAAAGAAAGCATATTATAAGTAAATAAAAAAAATAGTTACCTGGAGGTTGTATTTTACGAAAATGGGACTTTGTATAGTAAATTGATTAATTTATTGCTATTTAAAAGGGGGCTCGCATGAATACTTTCAAGTCACCTCCAGCCTACCCCTATATAGGCTTTATTTTCGTAATAATGTAAGAAAACACTGTATTATATTCATTTTCAAGTAAGAGAAATAAAACGTAGTTTATTTATGGAGCGGAAAATTTAACTTTTGCTGTTGCCAAAATATTGTATTATTTCATGACATAAATCAATGAATGGTGCTATATTATATCAGACATAGGTAAGTAAAAAAAAAACAAATACTGAAAAATACATTTTTGGTTTTATTTTATAAACTACGATTACCTTTTCAAAATATTTAGCAGACCCCCAAGGGATAAATATACCAGTCAATTTACAAAGATACGAGAATGTGTATTCCCAAGTTGACTGTACGTTCTACTTAGGCCTGAACTACAAAACTTTCCACTTACCCCTGAGTAAAGTTCTATTTCAAACATCCCCTAAATTCTAAACACCCAACCCTTACCGCACGAGGTGTAAATTAATACTTTGTTTAATAATAATTCTGTGTTTGACAAACAAGGGATTATTAATTACGCGTAGCCTTAGAAGTTACGAGTTTAGTAACAATAATTAATTATACGGTGGTCCTTCCATTTTCCAATTCATTACTTTCATTAAAGTGGATATAGTGGACAGAGTTGAGAGGTTTCTTAAATAATTAGTACAATAAAAGTAACTTAAATGATAAATAAATGTAATTGAAAACGTATAAATGCATTTTTTTTGTTGAAACATAAATTATGTTAAACTTTACATATAATGTGAAAATTTAGTATTGCTTTTATGAAGTAATCACCCACTGAGGATTTTAAAAGCACAATACTTTAGGGTCCAAAAAGTGGGGTCGATTTTCTTTTCTATGATATCTATTTCTCGAAAATCTAAAATATTGCGAACTTGAAATTCGGATGATATTTCTAATGGTAAAATAAAAACAAATCATAAATAAATTAAAGCTACATTATACATTAAATAAAAAAAAAGTTATTTTAATGTGGTAAAAAAAGGATACATTGCTTGCTGTATACTAAAATATAATGATAATAAAATACAACTTAAACATTGTTTTTAACCACTTAATTTTTTTGTAGATACTTTTTTCCAACCGGTTTTGACTAGCGCCTTGTCATCTTCAGAGATGGGCATGTACTTACTATGTTTTTACTTACCAGAATGTACCAAAAATAAAAATTGTTGAAAAATAAAAGTTTGAGTTTTATTTACAGTTTATAAAAAAGTGCCACAAAGTAATTAAAATATAATGAATTATAGCTACCATAACTACAATAATAATCTATACAATCAAATCATGTTTATAATTCACCATCACTCGTAAACAAAAACACATTTATGGCAGATAAAAGGGAACTCTGTTGTCATAAGGTACCCATTGCCCAGAACATTCACTGCTAAGGATCTATCGGCAGTACGGGAAATGAAGAAAAATAAGAAATTAAGGAAGGGGTGCCTATTTACGGATACAATGTTGTGTCCATAATCCTTCAACTCACCCAACATAATAGAAATGTAGACATTTCATTATTTCATCCGGTTATAACAAATTGTCTTGATATTACAAATTCAAATTAAAAATAAATAATGCTTTTTGTACAGTAACCATGAAAATATCACATGACTCCTTCGACACATCAATGTGGAGGCGTTTGCTTTGATAAAGAAGATAATAAAATAGCTTTTTTATCACCGGCGATTATAAAAGATTTTTTGACCATTCAGTATTACGATATTTGATTCTTGGATATTGGATTTCAAAAGCACAACTTCGTTCAGCATTCGGTGTCAACAATACTCCGTAACAATTCATAAATACCGGTGACTTATTAAATTTAGTTAAAAGTATTAATGAGTTTGGGTTTTAAATTAATACTTTATGTTTTGAATGCAGCCTTTTCATCGGCAGATGATCAAATAAAAATATTATTTATAATTAAACCCAGTTTTATTAATACATTTTTAAGTGTATTAAATCATTAGCAGTTATTTTCAAATACCTTAAAGATATATAATTGATGTATACATAGACGAAACAATTTTAGGGGAGGAAACAAGTCTTTTGGGTTTTTACAAAACCAATGACCTGTCATCGGCTGGCTTAACTAATATTTAACCATATCTTATAAACACCTAAATCACTTGTTTTTTTTGGAAAATGTATTAGATATAAAAAACTATACAAGTGTTTATGTACGTACAAGTTTGAAGCGACATTTGATTGAATTATCGTAAAGTAATTTAGCAAATATCCTTGTGGTTTTTATACGGGATTCTGTACAAATCATAAACACATTCTAGTCTTGACTACCTTTTACAAGAAAAGATACAAGGTCTCTAAATTCTTTCATGATAAAAAATGTCGCTGGCAACTTGTAATCAATTATTTAACGGCTTTAATTTTTTTTTAACAAGTTATCACCATCCATTTTATCTCTTTCCTTAAGCTATGAATTTATAGCAATAATAACAACAAAAATAGATGCTTAAATGATGTTATCTACATGTACATGTGTGCTAGACGAAATCTCTGACCGAGAACAGTGGTATCGATTCGGTATTCTATCGCATTACATAACTAGAAAGACACGAATAACAATGTCTCGAGATGTTTGGTTCGGAAATTTTACAGACTTGCAAAAAAGACTCATCCCCATAGTACTTACTTGCATCTACCTATTCGCTGTACTCCGCACTCTTACCCCTATCTCGTAATATTTTATCGGCCTCAGATAGAACCTAGTAAAAACGAATGATATCCGCGCTATTTTATCGTCTACTTTTTAGCAACATTGTTACATTTATCTATATGTAATCGAATTGAGGAGAATCTTGTCTTTCTTAATAGTTTTTATTCGTTTTGCTTTCTGAAAATCCATTTGCCAAGTATTCGGAATAAATACAGGACTTTGTTACCACGCGATTCCTTTTATGGACTTTGGTGAAAAAATAGACCTCTTTCGCTATTATTTTACATTTCATTTCCATTTTCCTAATTACTATTCCTCCTTAATTTAATTTACATATACCTGCAATGTATTTCACACTTTATTTATTTACATTATCTACATATATCTCTTCAAATTTATTCCACCCCCTTATCCAAGAATATGAAGGGTGGGACTAAACACTCAACCTTCGTATAATTGAGATCAAGTTGACACCACATTGAACCACTGCGGTGCCCTATGCACAATCTAAGTGCAAATAAGGGTCAAAAAAAAAAGTAAAGAGAAATAAATCATTTGCATATAATTAATTATTTTTATATACTGTGTAACATTTTTCAATCTACTTGTGATTGACAACCATATTTGCTACTCAAATTTCGAAAAGTTGAAAATATGTTTTAAGTGACAACAAAGGTTTTTTTCAAGAATAAACTTCATAGGCGAAATGTACGGTTTGATACTTAATTATAAAGTTAGCAGTGTTATCACCATGTCGATACTACGCGGTGCTTTATGCACGATTTTGTCCAGGGATTTGATTCCTTTACGCACAATCAATATGGGCCATAGTCAAATTAATAATGTATTATTATTTTTAATGAATATTTTTTTAAAATTGGGAAGATAAGTACGTACCCAGTACTCATTATTTGAATATTCCTACAGGGAATTTTTATTTTATTCTGTTTTCGATCGTCTGTAAAGATAATAAAATGCAAATAAAATTGAATAATGTTCTATTCACCTGCCACTTGTGGTGAATTCAGCGGGTAGGGGCTATCTACATTTTTTTTAAATCCATAACGTGGTACTTCTGGTTTTGTCTATGGATATATTCAGTTAAATTAGTTAGTCTGTGATTCAGTTTAACCAATCTAACACGCAAACGTCAGTGTCACTACATTTGAATTTTATAAATATGTATTACAAAAAAGTACAAAGATACATATTTTCTATTGCGGCTTGACTTATTTCTCAATAATTAGGACGATGAATTTTTCTGAACAAAAAATGACTTATTGGGAAGTTTTCAAACGTGTTGCAACTACCAAACCAAATAATTTGGCCGTGATTTCATACAAGGCGCAAAATATTGTTTGTAAGTTTACTTACGGACAATTATATGAATTATCCGATAAGTTATTTATTGCTCTTAGAGAAATTGTTTCTAGAGGTGAAAATATAGGGGTTTTGATGAAGCATAATCCTATAATTCCGTCGATCTTATCATTGTAAGTTTCAGATAAAAGTTTTTGAGGAATTATAAAATATTGCGACGTTTTTCTTCAATTATTTAAAATATTTTTTTTTCAGAATACACAGATGTCATTGCTCTTTTACGTTTTTGGATCCCGAACTACATGAAACTACGAACCAAAAATTAATAAGTGATTTAAATATTAATAAAATATTTGCAATCGGATCTGATATATATCACGGTTACTCTATTACCAATTTGACAACATTAATTGAACTTGACAACATTAATATTAATCTTCATTTATGGTCAACAGAACGTACTTTAACTTCTAGTTATAAATTGAATGAAATTGCATACTTTATTAAAACATCTGGATCTACATCAATTGCGAAAAATGTAGCTGTACCTCATTATTGTATATATCCAAATATCGAATCTTTTAATAAGATATTTAATGTTAAAGATGATGATGTAATTTATTTTTCTACTCCTCTGACTTTTGACCCGTCAGTTGTGGAACTTTATTTAGCGGCTATGGGCGGAGCCGCTCTTTTAATTGTTTCTTATTACAACCAAGATTTATCTAAGCTGTTTCTTCAAGGGGATTCTGAATCCAATGCCATTACAATATGGCAAACTACACCGTCACTATTTCTCCGATCAGGCCATGAAAACATCACGAAAACTATTTTAAACAAAAAATCTAAATTGAGGATATTGGCACTTGGAGGTGAACAATTTCCCGATTATGAAAAATTTAAGAAAATGAAACATCCAGAGAATGAAACGGAAATCTACAATCTTTATGGTATCACGGAGATATCGTGTTGGGCTTCTTGTCTTAAAATAGATTTTTGCAATACTTATTCCTGTATTTCAATAGGGACTCCCCTCTCCGATACTCTTATTCAAATCCAAGATAATAATGAAGTTATCGAAGCTGGCTGTGGGGAAATTTTTATAGGTAATATTGCTTTTTTTTTTGCAATAATGTAATCTGTTAATTGAACCATGTTTCTTGATATTTTTTTAGCTATAGTATATTGTCGATGTTTCAACTGGGACAAAACGAGCTACAACTTGTCAGCTGGCTTATGTTATCTCTTTGTACTCATTGTTATTCTAACCATGATTGAACTTTCATATCACTTTAATTTTTGACAATATGCAATACATAATGCACCGTTTATTGTGGGTTTGAAGCACTATCCTCGGAGATTTTCAATCATGGACGGAATGGTTTATGGTACACAATCTAAACTAGCCAATGCCAGTTTGCGAGCCTTGTAAATGGTTGGACATCCATAATCCCCATCATAAAGTTATTTAGTCTCTGTTGAGATATCTATAATACATATTGGTAATAATACCTAGGGTTTTAAATCTTGTATTGTAAGAAGACTTAGAAATTCTCAAAATGATGTTAATACATATACATATTCAACTTTTTTTTAAATGTGAGTTTACCTTTTTTGATTCACTCCCTTTTTTGATTGAATGATATTCTCATAAATAGTATGTAATTGTTTGAACAGCAAACATACTTCATTGAACTTAATTTGATTTCAGGAAGCTCCATCCGCAAATGCTTAGTTGGATCAGAAATACAAGACAGCAAAAATAACAGCATTTTATCTTGGAGTAATCAAACTGTTCTCTGGCGAGGAACTGGCGATCTTGGCGAAATAAAACACAACGGTCAAATATATTTTAAAGGCAGATGTGATAGAGTTATCAAGAGATACGGCCACAAAGTTAACTTACTAGAAATTGAAACCTGCGTTTTTAATCATCCCGAAATCAATCACTGCACCTGTGTTTGGCTACCTAAATATAATTCTATTCTACTCTTGTATTCAGCCGTAAAAGATGCCAATGAAACACTATGGAATCACTTAAAAATTAAATTGGAGAAACAATCCCTGCCAGATGTAATATATAAAATAAATAAAATTCCCTTAACCGCACATGGAAAAGTTTCATTATCTCAATCGTACAGTATTTATGAAAATTTATTAGATTTGAATAAAATGAAATTGCAGTCTTTATTCTATGAATCGCTTAATGAAATATTGCCATCTGGGAAACATGATATCAAAAGTTTAGGTGATAAAACATTTTTGCAAGTTGGCGGTAACTCTATAGCTTGTTTGCAGCTTATCAACAAATTAGAAAACATTACTCAAACTAATTATTTGGATATGTTTTCCTACTTTATGTCTGAAAATTCATTGAGTACCATATTTGAAACTTTAGAAACAAAGTTTCTCGAGTCGAAAAAAGCATTATTCTCAAACAGTAATCCTATAAATCACTCAGAGAGTAGCGCTGAAGGTAGCGGAGGCATATTAAAGAGAAAAGCTGAACTCTATTCACAAATACAACATTCCAAAAAATCTACAAATGAACAAAATACTTTGAATATTAAATTTGAATTGGACGTGTTATGGAAGGTTGATTTGGGAAAATGTGTCGATGCTAGTCCTGTTACTTACTTTTCTGACAGGTAAATGATTATGTATCTTTAATTTGATTATTGATATTAAATTGAGGAAGGGTTTTATTTCATAGATAAGGTTTCTATCACACAGATTCAAATTGATTTAAAGTATTACATATGAGGTTTGCAGTAGACAGTTCACTTAAATAAACAATCCATAAAGAAGCATCGCTATGTTATATTTTCATACATATTTCTCCTTACATAAACTGTTAACTTTTACAAATGATATATTTATAAAATTGAATAAAAAAATATTTTATTGAGAACATGCTACTTTTAAGTTATTGGTATTTACAGCGCAAAGAACTTTGAAAGTAAAAAGTATGACTTTTTAATAGTACTCGTATGCTGATATCTAATTTATTAATTTCTCGCTGCGATTGGTGGGAATCTAACCCACAGTGGCAGTTTCACTATCAACGTCATACGAAAACCCAACTGTAGTACAGTGCCTATCAAAAGATAATCGTAATCAACAATGAACATTCGTTAGTTCATTGCAGTACCTGATTCGGTGATATAATTTTTTTGTTGTACATAATAATTTTTATGAAAATACTTACATACACACATTAATGTATTTTCAGAATTCCACCCTTAATTTTGGTGGGCAGTCACTCTGGAAAAGTTGTAGCGGTAGATGCATTGACAGGGAGTGTGATAAATATTATAGATGTTTTTTCACGGGTGGAGGCACCAATTCTATGCTTCGAAGATCAATCCTTCAATTCATATGCAGCATTTGGATGTTACGATGGATCTCTGTGGTGTTTGTCAATAGAGGATTTCAAAACAGTGTGGAAATGTTCCCTTGGTAATATGATCAAGAGTAAAGCATGTTACTATCAATCTGTAATTTATGCAGCTACTTATGACAGTATAATTTGGAGCATTTGCAGTAAGGTTAGTGTATTATTTAATATATGAATTAAAAAATTAAATAAATGTATGCATCTCTTTGTTAAAATAAAAATGATTCTTGATTGTAAAATTCTAACTTGTACTAATTACATAATACCTATTTTATATATTCATTTTTAAATCCTTATTATCACAATGTCATTATCATTATTCCAATACCAATACACTGATAGCCACTTGTAAAAGATAAATAACCTTGTGTTTTTATTATGATTACGTTGAGTTATTTTTTTTCAGACGGGAAAAATTATATCAAACATCGCTGTTGGGAAGCAAGGAATCTGCGCAGATTTGGCTATATCAATAAACAATGTTTTTGCAGCAACCTTGGATGGAACAATTGTTTGCGGCGAAGTGACAAAAAAACATTTAGCCATAAAATGGAAAAAACAACTATCCAGTCCAGTTTTTGCGATGCCTAAGTTGCTGAAGAATGACTTGCATGTTTTATTTTCTGAAGTAAAAGGAATTGTTCACTGTTTGGACGTTTCTAATGGTGACACAGTAAGAAAGCTCTTATTTTTATAAAATACTACCTCAGCTTTGAGTAGTATGGTAATCACAGGTAGAATTGGTGACTTACACATAAAGTGATCACTTAAACTAGCCTATGAGGGTCATAAGCCCTGTAAATACCCAGACTTCCATATTCTTCTTCATTTGTGTTGAGATGTCAAAAATAACTCCTAATTGGAGATAATCCAGATTTGCGAACAAGTATTTGGACACAGTCAAAATGTTGTAAAGTCATACATAAATTATTATTGTATGCGGGCGTAGCATATCTCATATCATAAATACCGTGCTATTAATTCTTGGTATGTTGGCATGTATTGCATTATAACAATGATATTAAAAGTTTATCTTCAAAATCTGCTCCCTATGTGGAGCATATGGAGTGCATAAACTGTCTCTAGGCTTTTCTGTCGACTGTCAGCTCCCTTGCATCCTCCCAAGTCAGGTTCGCGTCCCGAAGTTCAGACGAGAGCTGCCAACAAATTATCAGCAGTGGTCGTCCTAGGCGGCGCGAACCTGATGCCTTGTAAAAGAGGCAAGCTTGATGGCGGCTCTCGGGAGGCACGCGGAGTACATGGCCTAGCAAACAGAATCGCCTTTTTTTGACAACAGTTGTGTTGGAAATCTTGGTATTGAACTTTAAATAATGTATTTCTGTAATGAAATTTGCCAGTATTTATGGTTCCTTCATCAAACATATTGAATACTTTTTCAGATATCTCGTAGCATTTTTACCCACTTTAACAAGATATACAATGACGTAATTTTTAGTGCAGAAAGTTTTTCTTGGCTTGTTTATAAACCAATATTGGTTCAGTTGTTGATAGGAAAAAACATAATATGTATTAGATTCAGCATTACTTTCAATGTCTTGCAATATCTGGATCCAAATTAAAACTCGCATAGATTAAAGAACGTATTATATTTGAGCCAATTTATTAGATATTATATTGATAACAATTTAAACAATATACACACAGCAATGAAACAATATTTTCATGAAGCAAACTTTCCACTTACTTTGGTTTACAGAAGGGTGCTTTGCATCGTTTATTACAACTTATTTCAGTGCTATGAGACATAAAACTATGTTTTCTGTATACCCACCAACAAAGCATATTAATCATAATAAAAGTAAATAATAATAAAATCATAATAAGTTCAAATTGACTTTTTCAGATATGGAAATTTACTGACACAAGTGGGCTGATATTTTCGTCCAGTCTTATTTATACCCTTCGTAACAAAGAAATGATTGTTTTTGGCTGCCACGATCGCCACAGTTACTTCTTGCGGAGTCCTGATGAGGCGCATTACGTCCTCGATGCGAGACAACGACACACTTCGGAGGTGTACGCGACACCCACACTCGGGGAAGACGGCTGCGTCATCTGCATATCCACCGAAGGAGTCGTACAGACTATAAATCCGGAGACCAAACTACTCACGTCCACATACAAACTACCGGGAAAAGTATTTTCTTCTCCAGTTACGTTACAAGGAATGATATATGTCGGATGCAGAGATAATAACTTGTACTGTTTAAAAAAGATTTGCGAAAATTAAACAAAATATCTACTAAATTGACAGTTTTTTTATTTATTTTTATCACTTGCTTTAAGACATACATAAAAAAGAGATATGATAGTAAATAGAATTAGGGATAACATACCACATGGAATGCGACGCTTAGTAAAGTAATGAGGTTAGCAAGCGGGGGAGTCGCCGTGACAAATCGGGTGGGAAGCTATAAAGTACAAATACGGTAAAAAAGTATCAAATAATAACTGGTAATTATCAAAGCTGGCTTAATATATTTTTGGAGATTTTCTTTAAAAGAATAAAATATTTAAAATAAATTTAGCTTAATGTAACATTTACGCTCGCGATTACTGTCGTAAAGGCTCGGAAATAATAGACGAGTCAGCGCGCACACGATATTCTAGTTCACATTCCTATCTGAACATCCGAACATCCGAAGCATCAACATATAAACATTTACAGATACAACTTAAGGATAACTATATAATATAGTAAGCGATACGACATACTCCCGATGCCCGAGTGTGGTACTATTTTTACAATAAATTCCTGTAAAAGCCAGTCCAGGCGCTCGAGGCGCCGGCCGTTACTGCTCCTCGTCTCCCAGCTCCAGCTTGATCTTGGAGAAGTCGAACTCCTCTCCCGTTCCTCTCTTGAAGATGTCCAGCACGTCCAGGCAGGTGGTCTCGAAGTGCGTGGTGGCGTCGTAGGACTGCGAGATGAAGATCTGGCTGCCCAGCCCGTCGTCCGTGGGCTCCATGTAGTCGGACACGGAGAGGAACTTCTGGCGGATGGAGCCCAGCAGGTCCAGGCCCGGCTTGATCTCGGCCTCGGGGTTGGCCGTCTCCACCGTGGTGGACACCATGCCCACGAACCAGCCCTTGGCGCTCACCTGGTGCGTGTACGAGATGAGCGACACGTAGATGTCCGAGTGCCGGCCCACCTGCTTCTGCGGGATGATGATCTGCGTGGACAGCGCGTCCTTGGTCTGCGCGATGGGGTGGTCCAGCAGGCAGATGCAGCGCACCACCTGGCCACGCTTGCGCACGCGCTCCGGCACGTAGCTCGGGTCGCAGTACACCTGCTTGCAGCGCGCCACCTCCGCGCCCGAGCGCACGCCCGTCACGCGCCCGCCCTCGTCCAGCACCAGCCCGTCGATGGGCTTGTCCAGCATGTACGTGCCCCCGTAGATGGCCGACAGGCGCGCGAAGCCCTGCGGCAGCTCGCCCAGCCCGTACATGGGGTACAGGTACGGCGACTTGCCGTAGCGCGCCAGCGAGTCCGAGTACAGCTTGATGCGCCGGATCGTCTGCTGCGCGGGCTGCAGCAGGTAGTCGTCGTCCCGGTACAGCGCCAGAGCGTGGCCCGTGAAGCCCTGCGTCTCCTTGTCCAGGCCGAACTTGTCGTACAGCGCCTGCATGTTGGCCGTGGTCGGATCGAAGTCCTTCCACGTCTTGGGGTCGTCCTCTTGGAAGTCCTGAACGTAGATCAGGAAGTTGCGGAAGCGCCTCTTCTCGAAGACGCCCATCAGATCCGACGCGAGCGCCTCCTTCTGGTCTACGGGTACTTTGGAGATCTTCCCTCCTTTATATACGTAGCTCCCCTCGACCGACTTGAACTCCAAGTATCGGGTGACGCCCGTGTGGATGAGCAGCTTGACGAGCAGCCCGTTCGCCATGAGGAACTTCGGGATGAGATCCACATTCCAATCCCGTCCTCGACCGTACGTCTCGTCGGGCGCGGGCGCCCCGAACTTGGAGAACAGTTCCTCCAGCGGAGTGATTGATGCGGAGTCACCGCCGTAATACTTGTTACGATCGATGTGCAATACTTTCTTCCCGGATACGGATAACATTCCGCTGAGAATGCATTCCTTGAGGCCGGTGCCCAAGACGATGGCGTCGTATTCTTCATCCATCTTTTCAATTTACAGTAGACGTCACCGAATACGAAATTTATAGGATTTCTCTCCCAGCCGGGTGGAAATGTCGGACAACGCACTACGTCAAATGCGCGATACCAACATGCAGAAAACCAGGAAATGTTATTTTTGACAATTCACTCTGCGCCTACCTACTTGTGAAGAAAAGTATAAAAGTACCTACCTTGAAATAGAAAAAGAACTACAAATCTATTTTTTTATATTCAAGTTAACAACACGCTGATTATTCGGGATTACTATTTGGACATAGAGAAAGGGTTTGATCGATAATTTTGGAGGGAAATCATCCTGACGGCTACGTTCTGGAGAGATAATGGGGGGAAATCGCCATTGATCGTTCTCGCGGGGCGGCGAATACGAATTCCGGGAACTCGATTATCCGCGGAAAAGGAAGCCTCGTGTATCGTGTTACCCCGCTATGTATATTAATATCGCGTTTGTTAAGATCTAATCTGAATGAATTTAATCTTTGTTTATTTGAGCCCGGAGGAAGTATGCATCGAATTAAATACAATTACAATCAAGATAACGGTAAAAGGGGGAAGGATAATTAAAACTTGAATGTTTCATGTACCTGGTTTAATCGATTAAGTAGACATATTATTAAAATGACTTACCCTAGATTACAACACTTAGAAAATAGCTTATACTAAACGAAAGGTCCTCAACACAGTCCAAAGTTCACTTTCCTAGCTCATGTCTTGTTCACAGATTCACTTAACGAAACACCGTAATGAAGATTGAGATTGATCCAAAGTTATGAGCCATGAACGGCTCCGGAGTTGTGGAATCCCGTTGGGCGTGACGGCCACAGGTTGTAGGCTGGGCGGTCTTCGAGGGGCAGGAATCTGGTGTTCCTGGAGGGGCAGGAATCTAGTGTTCCTGGGTGGACGGCGGACGTCCTAGATGAGCAGTTCCTTCGCTGTCGGAAAGAATCTGGCGTTCCTCGATGTGAAGGATGAGGGATGAGGCATCTTCGCGGCTGGAAGATGGCCTTGTAGCGCTGGCTACATCGTGTCTTGGAGAAATGAACACTATTCACTTCACACGATTTCTCCTCGAGGCTGAGCACTTAGCTGATGAAGTGCCGAGTTTGGGCTCGGGTCGAGCGCGACGGCGTGCGCGTTCGACCTGCGCGATCAGGGATTTTTCGTCGACTAGCGTTGCGGCGTCTTCAGCTCGCGTGCTACCCCTACTGTTGCTAGAGCAAGAGGGTCATACTACCCCTCTCGCTTACTCCTTACCCTAGTTAACTTAAGAAGAATCTTATCGTAGCTTACTTACTATAAGCTTAAACCCATATCTGCTCCCTAGGTGGAGCATATGGTGTCCACAACTACTCGTTAATAGTAACCGAGTTATAGACTTAAAAATAATTAAAAGTTAACAAAACTAATTATATTATGACTTATTATTAACTAACTGATTCTTAATTAAACTGACTATAATAACTAGATTAACTTATAATTATTACATAAAATAATCTATTAATAGAGACTCCTTTCAGAGTAGTGGTTGACGCGTTTGTCAACCACTCGATGTTCAGGTTCGATTCCTGGCAAGGTTGATTTTTATTTTATTTTAATATTTATTTATTTATTTTTATTTATACATCCATATGTATTGCCAGTACATATGGGAGTACCTTATGGACACGTACAAGGAAAGATGGCGGAAATTAGACAAGGTAGTGTGGCGTTCTATCCTCTCTCTGCCTTCCACTCCCGAGAGGCGGCGAGAGGGTAGTTACAAAGGGCGGCAATATTTATGATCGTAGCTTTGGGTCCGTGGGTCGGCCCGTTTTTAACGACCCTAGACGCGGACGACGAAATGCATTATTGCTAACGGCCGAAAATTCCCTAATTGCCGGTCTTACCCATCGTAAACATTGATGGTCTGTTATCATTGTTCCGAAAAAAAAATCTTTTACAGTACGAAATAGTAAAATATATTTTTCTAAAGAAAGGTTAGGCTTTGAAGAAACCCGCCGTCGTTTTATTTTTTTTTGTCTGATAACGAACAAATGATCTGCGCGCCTAGAAGTGAAAATTTTTAAAAGAAAGAAAAACGATTTTTAATGTGATATTTTAAACACCCAGATTATGCAATATATCAAAGTAATTTTTTCAATATTTTGAAGACAGCAAAACTTCCAAGTAAAATTCATAAAATCATGTATGTACTGAAACTTTACTGATTAAAATTAACAATTGACAATACAGTTATAAAAAAAAAATTGTTTTAGCGACTCAATGAAGCGGCAGGTGCAATACTAAGCTTGTGTGTGTGTTTCCGCCTCCATGTAATGGTCAGCACGCTCGCCTACCGTTATGAAGGTCTTAGGTTCGATTCCCAGGGGGAATTCATTTGAACCTTCCCATGGGGGTAAAAAACCATTAATATTTATAAATATAAGTGATTTTTGAAATATAAGTGAGACCCTGGACTGGTACCAGAATCGGAGGACTGATCACTTTTCCTTCATGTGTTAACGATCAAGGTTACACTGCGTTTATGTGATCAGTGGCCTGTGCACCATTGGATGCGAATAATGGTTTGAAGTGAAGTGTGTGTTTGTGTGTGTATGTGCGTGTAAAAAATCATTTGACTCGCCTTACAAAATGTTACATTAAAAAAAATATTCATCCTCCATTATCATAAAAGATACATGTTGGATGAAAAGTTGAAAAATATAAAATAAACAGATTGCTTCGTTTTCAAATTAATTTCGCAAATAATACTCATGGCAATACATTTACTCAACGTTGATACATTGGCTAACCTGGAGTTTGACATTAGCGAACCGCGCGCAGTTCAGTGTTGTTCGTTCGGTTTTCGCGTTGTGTTGTGTCGTCCGAGTTCCGCTTGTTGCCGTCGTGTACGAATATTGAAACGTGTACTGTTTTTGTTGATGTGTAAAATTTATGCTTATATTGAAAGGTTACGTCTGTCTTCATCAATGAAGACGTTTCGTGAAATTTTTTGTTCTTTGTGATGAAGTATAAGGTAATGTAATTTATGTAACCATTTTTGCGAAGTTTGTAATTTGTGACATTTCTAAAATGCCTTATGTTTTGGTTTGAATGTGGATGCAAGGACACGAACTTTTTAAAACTTGGTTAAACTATCTGATATTTTTTTTAAAACGCAAAAATATGTATTTCTCTATTTTGTGGCCTTCTCTTGTTACATATTCAACATTTAACATGAAATACATCTGGCAGATTTTTTAAGAAAATAAGATGAGCATTGCGAAATATTTTGTCCTCATTTTTAATTCGTGTTTTCGGACGAATCTATTTGATATTGTAGCATTGAATGAATTAAAATAAACAAAACTATAAATATTTATGAATTTAAAGTTTGAAAAATACATTTTTTTTGCATGAATGTACCCTTCACTCTCCAAATATGTATTATGCCATTCGGTGAATGTCGCTTTTTAAAATAAATATTTTTAATAGCGGAATAAATTTACTTAAATTTTATATTTAGAGCTTTGGATGGTTATCATAAGCCACTAGTTTTTGTCACTATTTCCCTTATGAAAAATGCTTAAAAAGCCCTTTCTATTGGTTGCACTCAACAGTATCCTAGCCTTATATGAATTAAAATTAAAACGAAACTATTGTATTGTTGCTTATTTGAAAAAAGGCATGAAATGTTTTTTAAAAGTATCAGGTTTGGTTACGCTAGTTAAGGTTAGGTTAGGTTAAATAACATATATATACAAACAACATTTGTATATATGTGGTGCATAGGGCACTGGATCGAATCGACACGGTTAGTCCTGCGTTCCGGATTCTAGGATAGTTAAGTGGAATTTATATAATAGTGATGCAGTGACGTAAGTGAAGTAGCCCAGGGTGAATGCCATTACGCCTTCATGGAAAATTACATGGATGAGGAATAGAAGGCACACTGCTAAAACGTACAAAAATAAAAACAAACACTTGAAAAAATATATTATTAGTTAAAAATCTCCAAAATCTTGAAGGTACCGCATCTGGACACAACATCTCGGCTGTCCAAACTTAAAACACAGTAAGGGACATTTTTTAAGTATGTTTTTTTTTGCATTTTTGGACCAAGTAAAACCTACTTGGTCCAAAAATGCAGAAAAACGTACTACAAAAAAAATGTCCCTTACTGTGTTTTGAGTTTGGACAGCCGATCTGCTATGCCTATCTATTGATATTAGCTTCGTCTTCGCTCTTATATTACGCGAGTTTGATACGAATTTTGTATTTCCAGATGTGTAAGGATGTCTTCAGCAGGGAGCGGAGAGCCCGTGCCAACCCCCGTGGGTACCTTGGAGGGGCCGGAACACACGTATCTCTTCCCGCGGGGGCGCGGCCACACGCGCTCCGTGAGCCACGGGGGCGCCATGCCGCTCGGCGCGCCCCGCTCCGCGCTGCGGCCGCCCGCGCGCGGCCACCAGCGCGCGCTCTCGCAGGGCCAGCTGCCCGGTGAGGGCCCCTCGCGCCCGGGCCACAGCCGCGCCGGCAGCCGGACCGACTTCATCCTGCCGCCGGGCCACCGCGAGCCCTCCGCGGCTACATCCGGCGGGGGCGGGGGAGCAGCGCGCGGCCACTCGCGCCAGGCCTCGCGCTCCGAGTCCATCTACACGCTGCGTCGGAGCTCCGCGCCGTCCGCGTGGAGGCGCGCCCTCGGCTGGCTGCTGCGGCGCCCCCCGCCCGCGGACGAGCGCCGCTACCGGGTGGTCGTGCCCAACCACGTGGTGCCCCCCAAGACGCCCAAGAAGGAGCACCCCAACGGGAAGAGGATCGACAATAAAGTGCGGACCACCAAGTACACTCTGTTATCGTTCATCCCCAAAAACCTGCTGGAGCAGTTCCACCGAGTGGCCAATCTGTACTTTATCCTCATAGTGCTGTTGAACTGGTTCCCCGCCATTAACGCGTTCGGCAAGGAAGTGGCCATGATTCCCGTGCTCTTCGTGCTCGGGGTGACGGCCGTCAAGGATTTGTTCGAGGATCGCAGGAGACACACCTCCGATAAAAGGATTAACAATTCCACGTGTCGAGTTTATAAAAGGTAAAGTATTATTTACATTTCAAGAATTCTAAGCGGTACACATTTTAATAAAATATATGTCAGTATACTCGTATATTCGCTCATCAAATTTTACTCCAGCGGTTTTAAAACGTACCCGTCTCTTCGTCAGGACAATTACTATACCAGCATCTCTGATCAGCAGATCAACTCAAAGTAAACATCATTAGTTAAAAATCTAGAATTGTTCCCACCTACTTAAGTCCCATCCCACTTTCCTATACCGACAGATCCTTGACCTCATTTTCGGAATCAGCTTAGTGCATGTCGGTCTTCGGCCTGACTAATAACGCATGTGATAAATATTTTCCGTACGTGAAAGTGTGTGAATAGTGACTCGATAGTGGTGTATAGTGTTACTCGCATGCGGGTGATTGTCCTGACGAAGAGACGGGTCTTCTCGAAACAGGCAGACCGAAATCTCGGCGAGTGGTTTTACGAGTAAACAACATAACTAATATTTCCCAAGAATGTTCCCACGCTATTGTACTCGTATGTATGTTATTAGTACATTTTCTAATAAATTATTGAAGAGTGAAATGAAAAAAGTCGCTGACTGCCAAATAACATGTTTTGACTAAAGAAAATTCATACAATGCATAAAAAACAGTATTTTTTTTAGGATTCTTTTGTGTATTTCTAGGTGGGATGATATTTTATTGTTTTAGTAAACCTAATGGGTTGCTCTACTATGGGATGAATAATGTTCCTATATCAATATTGGTTAACGATGAATATGAGGATTTTGATATATCGCTCACTTCTTTCAAGAACGTCATAAATGAAAAATCGTCTATTTTCAGTTGTGCATGTTTTCGGAATGCCCAGAAAATGAACTATATCCCAGCAAAAGCGGCATATTTTTAACTTAATATTTACCCGTTACTGGGCAGAAAGTGTTGTTTTTGCATTTTGAAGAAATGGTATTGTTTTAATTTAAAAAAAATATATTAAATATTTATATTATCCACTGACACTTCGTGATGGAATCGCATTTTTAATATATTATTAGATTAAAACCAATATTTTTAGCTTTTCCACTTTTTTATTTGACCAGAGACCGGGTTTCGTCGTTACCGACATCATCAGACTGGTGATGTCGGTAACGACGAAACCCGGTCGCTGGTCAAATAAAAAAAGTGGAAAAGCTAAAAATATTGGTTTTAATCTAATAATATATTATATTAAATATTTTTCAAATGGAGAAAAAACTTTGAATTTATACCTAAAAATATCTGTTGCACAGTAAAAAGTTCAATAAGTGCCTTGATATTTATTTTTAATACAATGTATTATATTTTTAAATTTTAAAAACGATCTCCTGAAAAATCGAGTTTTTTTATTTACGATGTTCAACTCGACATTGTCAGGGCTGAGATCATATAACATTGTCAGCCGACATTGATATCATGGTGTGCCCGTCGTTCAATTTGTCTCCAAATTGAGCTTTGATCTTTCCCGTTTTCCTCCCTCCGAATTTAGAAACATCATCTCGATGAAAGTATCATCAAATAGAATAATATGATCACATCATTTGATCTAAGTTTTCTTGTGTAATCAAGATGTGTAAATTAGTAAATTACATTGATAACATAAAACAGTTTAAAAGATACTTTTTCATTTGACGGAATTTCGTCTGGCTTATATTCGTGTTACGAAATGAATATTACGTTTTTTTCATTAATTGATTCGACAGTCACGTTGTGGTTAATATCTATCCAATTTTTACTTGGTAAATACAACTTTTAAATACAATTTTACAGTGGCATTTACCACTGTATGAGGAGATGCATAAACGTGGAAGAGGCGAAGAATGTTTGCAAGGACAGAGTTGTGTAGCGTTCTATTCTCTCTGCCTACCCCTGGAAAGCCGCTTAATGGTTAGTTAGTTAGTTAGTTATTTACCAAGTAAAACTCAAATAAATAAACAAAATTTACAGTCGCTGAAAATGTCCAACACGAGCCATCCTACGCTAAACTTGAAGGTACTAACTACAATTGGCCGAAGACGATTGAGTTTTTTTTTTAATTATTAAAAAAAATCGTTATGTAAAATAATAACGTTCTAAATAAAAGTTCTGACGAGAACTGCCGACGAATTGTCAGCAGTGGTCGTCCTGGGCGGCGCGAACCTGATGCCTTGTAAAAGAGGCAAGCTTGATGGCGGCTCTCGGGAGGCATGCGGAGTACATGGCCAAGCCGACTGAATCGCCTTTTCTTGACGACAATTGTGACCGAGATTTGCTGCGTCCTACGCCTTATCTCTTCATTCCTCACAAAGTCAAACCACTCAAAATCCTCCAATATAATCGTTTTTATCGATCGAATCTGCCAGCATCCTATGCTTTTTATCGGTATTTATATTTCAAATTCAATTAAAGGTAGCTCAGAAACATTGTTTCGCCTTCTGAAGGCTTTATCGAACGGATGACTCATTGTGTGGCCAGTCTGAGGTCGAGCAAATCGTCACTATTTAATGTATGCCTTGTCTGGATATGATTATCAGAATTTGGCGGTACAATTTTCAGGAACCGAATGCATAAACTTTGCAAGATTAATGAGAAGTACCTACCTTACCGTATTTACGGTGGATCGGTAATGCACCGGGCGGCCAAACATCGCGTGACCGCTTCCAGCAGGTAGTTGGGCTACTTTAATATTTGATAGCGACCCACCCCAATCTGTCGCAATATCGTTGGCTGTGCTGCGAGCTCCGACACGATCACAACATGATTGGATTATCGTTATTACGTCTTACACGAGTGTTTCTTTCGTTCGTCAATTTTGTAAATAGCGGTGAATAACACAAACAGTTGCATTGTAAATAAATGCATTTTCAGTACTTAAGGAAGAATTTAGAGAATAAAAAAGGAGGTAACAGACTCCCAGGAAGACCACCTAAACGACGGAGACAGCTGGTCTTCCACCTCCCAGGAGCGGACCGGAGAATAACAGGACACAGTCCTAACTAAAGAAGAAGAAGAATAAAGAATTTGTCCATGTCTGTAGTGTTGTGTTAAACGCGTTTGGCGAACGTGCTGGAGGTCCCGGGTTCGATTCCTGGGGGGTCAATAAATATCAGTGAGTTTTCGCTTCGTAAATATTTATTCAACAACACTGGATCAACTGGACTTCACGTAATAAACGATCAATAAAATGCAGTATAGATACGGTGCAGTGCTCTAAGCACCATTGGCTTCGGTTAAAGGCTTAAAAACAAGCAGAATCAATTTTAAAGATATTTAGACGCTTTATTCTTATTAATTTATTTTGCTTGTTATTTTTCAAATTTTTTTACTATATTGTGATATTTTATTTTTTAAAAATACGCGATTGATTATTTCGATCTTTTTGAATTACAATATGATGAGGTAAAATATGTTGAATCAGCATTTAACTTATCGAATCATAAAAATATATGATTCGGCATGAAAATTGAATGATAATAATCCACCATTGGGTTTGTATAAGGGTTAAAACAGAAAACAAAATCCATTTTAAACGTATTAAAACACTTTTTTATTATCAATTTATTTTGCCAGTTGTTTTTATCATATTTCGGTATTTTATTACAAAAAATACACAATTGACTTCGGTCTTTTAAATCAGAATATGATTAGGTAAAAATATGTTAAATCAGCATTCAACTAGTTGAATTATAAAATTATGCAAATAATCCACTTAGTTCGTTTTTCACTGCAATAAAAATATGTACTTTGAATAAGGTAATAACCGGGTACTTAACCAGCTACAGCCCATGCAATAAGCATTGTTTGCAAGTCAAAATGGGTTATGTTCGATTCATCAGTTAACATTTTCTTCAAGTTAGAAGTATCAGCAACAATGACGCAACTGGTTTATACCGTCCCGATCTAATTATTGAACTGTTTAACTGATTTAACGGTAATCTATCTAGTTACAGTTTAGTTATGGGAAGCAGATATCCCTGAATTTAATGGATACTTGCAGTCAACACCAACCACCTGCTATTTTAGAAATACAGTCGAACTCGATTATTACGAGCACGGTTATAGCGAGATCTCGGATATAACGAGGAAACATTTGTTGAAATTTTGGTTTCTGATTTTCTCCATATATTTCCACGTTTATAATGAGCAACTTCTCGGCTATAGCGAGCAAAAAGAGATCGCCTTTTTTAAATGTTGTAAATATTTTAATGTTTCAAAACATTTTTGACCTCAAGAAATAAAATCTAACCGGGCAATTAGACCGTTGCCGCCGGGATCGGATTACGTTTATGACTCTTTTGAAGTACTAATTTGGTGTTGTCACCAACGATAAAAAAAGGTTTCACGCATATGGGTTTAAATAACTATGGGTTTGAATTTTGTTTCAATTGCGACATATTGTGCTATGTGACCATTCCAAATAACATACTTCATGTGATAGGTATATAAAAAAAACCTTTTCCCGGATAAAACGATGAACGGTTAAAACGAGAAAATTCAGTCGGTCCCTTCGTGCTCGTTATAACCGAGTTCGACTGTATAATGTTATAAATTATGTACTCTTTTTTCGTTTTAATGACTCTGAACAACTAGAGAACTGATATTTAACGTTAGTTGACGACAGATGCATTTATGAAAATCATATTTTACTCCTTTATTTATTATTATAAGTTTTTGATTGAATTAAAGACAATAAATAAATATTCTTCTTCTTCTAACCCTTATCCGCACCCAATGGTGCATAGGGCACTGCATCGTATTGACGCAGTGTTATCTTGATTTTTACTCACATGAAGGTAGTGTGATCACTCCTGCGTTTCAGGGACCAGTCCGGGGTAATATTAATTAAATATCAATATAGGTGAAGAAGAATATGGAAGTTAAGGCATTCGACCGACATAGGCAAGGTGATCACCTTGCCTTCATGTGTTGACGATCAAGATAATGCTGCATTTATATGATGCAGTGCCCTATGCACCATTGGGGTGCGGATAAGGGTTTGAAGACTGAAGATGTCAGTAATATTTTTTTGTTAATTTGTAAAAGATAATATTGGAAGGCTATTGGTACATTCACCTCATGCATTGATCGGACTCATTAAGGGCTCAAGTCTCGGAGATCGCGTGTCAGCTGAATAATTCTGGCTTATGATGGATAATAGAGATTCCCTTGTAATACTTGTGGCCGACTTTCGAGTTGCTGACTGTGTTTTTCCTAATGGGAACCTTCCATGAACTATTACGAGTATTTGCATGTTCAAAATGGGTGTCGTTACAAATCAATTTGTCGGAACGATTCCATACAAGAGTTGAATTGCTCGGCAAATTGTGATCGATCGTGAACTTGAAAATGTCTTTTATTTTTATTATAGTTTTGTTCGTTTCTTTGACTCTGAATATACAGCGGAAATGTAGAAAAAAAAAATCAACATATTTTGAGTGTGTCCAAATCATCACATATCTGGGTTTGTCCACTTGTTAGTTATTTATATTAACATCTCAACATCGATGTAAGAGAATATGTAAGTCTGGATATTTACAGGGCTTGCGACCTGTTATAGGCTGGTTTAATTGATCACTTTACAAACATGCAACATTTACCGTTCTACCCATGATTGAAAACACTACTCAAATTTCGAAAGTTGTACATAAGTACATATTCTTTAATTGATACCTCCTTTTGCATGCGAGTTCTCTGCACCATCTATGGTTGAGTTGAGTTTTTTTTTCTATTTAGCAGAGACCTTCATGAAATCTTTGCGAGATTCTTCTGGAATTATTTTTCATACTAGGAGACGTTTGAAAACACGATTTTCAGTTTCATTAAACTTGTAATTTGACCAGGTATTTTATTCTATTACTATAGTACTGTCAATTTGATGAATCAAAAGAGAGATGGAGTATTTAAATAAATGTAGCTTGTAAAATGTGAAAGGAAAATTACCGGTTTATCTTTGCTTCTCTTTCTACCTGCAGTTTTCGCAAATAATGATCTCCAGTAGCTAATGATCGACACGTTAACAAATAAAGTGTTATAAAATAGTGTGTATTGTCTGGGAAAACTGTCTCTTTCTCCAAGCTTTGTGACCATTATAGTTTTGAATCTGCAGGTACTCTCGTATTGGTCATTAGTCATTACTGTAACGCGCTTCACTCTGTTTACAGTTACATTAGCTGTATCATCGTCGCTTGGTGAAGACTTGAGGTAGCTTCAATCATTACGAGTACTACTCTAGGGATGTTCAAGATAAAAAATCGTTTGAAAAATCGATATTTTGTTTTCTATGTCCAAATTTATATTAGCTTTATCATTGTCGCTTAGCAGACTTGAGGTAGCTAGTATTCTAGGGATGCTCGAACTATCTATATCGTTTGAAAAATCGATATTTTGTTTTCTATGTCAAAATTTATATTAGCTTTATCATTGTCGCTTAGCAGACTTGAGGTAGCTAGTATTCTAGGGATGCTCGAACTATCTATATCGTTTGAAAAATCGATATTTTGTTTTCCATATCCATTTTTTTGTGTTTTTTTATGAGCACTGATGAATTTTTCTGCCCAAAAGTTTTTCTCAGTAAATCCTATATTGTCTTTGTTTTGTTACTATTATGTTTACTTCTTTCCTTTTACGAGACATATAGTTTGATTTTCAGAAATGGAATTTTATCAAAAAATTTAATGTTAAGTTTATAGTTTCTAAATTACGAATAATAAACGTAATTATTAACAAAATTATATCAAAGTAGGTGTAAAATCTTGAATAATTATAGATAATTAATTTTATTTGTCCATTCTTTTAAAAAGTATAATTTAGATTCGTATCAAAACTCTTAGTTTTTATTCTTCTTCGGTTTGTATTGTAAACTTGATATTCAACTTTACATATTTTTCACTAAGATTTTATCTATGTATATCTCAGCATGAAGATAAGATGTATGCTTCAAACTTTTTCTTCTTTGTTGAGATACCAATAAAAATATTTTGCAAATCCAGCATTTGTAACACACCTACATTATTGAATACAATAACAACTACATACTTAGTTGTTATTTTATTCTGTAAAATACAGTTCCTCCAAGAAATGTCAGTACAAAACTTATGCCTAACAATATTGTTAGATATTTTTGTTTTGTGAGCTTTTGCCCTCGTTGGTATGATAACTCATCTCGATTTTGTCAAACTTATTTAAGTAAGCTTGACGATTTTTATTTTAGCAAAAAAATAACTTATTTTGCACAAACACATTTTTTTCGAAATCGACTCGATATACCGAACGTAACATCGCTAGCCACTGGTGTGATGTTCCATTATGCAGCACAGAATTCATTCAGTGAAGTCTGCGACCATAGCTCGTATGATTCCGTTTTAATTATCGTATAATTGCTTTGTTTACGCAAACCTCGATAAATTTTAACTTTTGAAACTTCAGTAATTGTGGAAAATGGGCGCAAATTGGATTACATTTAAGAAGCCAGTCAAACATTTTTATGGCAAAAATAATTACAAATGACTCGACAGCGAACAAACAAATCCGAATTTTTGTGAAAAAAGTTTAATAAATAAGCAGTAGTTATTGGATGCGAGTTTTAATAGTGATTTCTTATAAAATTACATATTTTAAGATATTAATTACTAAGTGTTTTTTTTTTTAACAATAAGTACTTGTTATTTTTGTAACTTATTCTATGCAGCTCATTTTCATGTTCCATTTCTCGCATAATACTCCATTCTTCATTAATTCGTCTTCTTTCCAAGTTGCCAGACTATGGAATCAATATGCAATTTTCACTTATTTTCGGTTTAAATTTGCATTTAAAAAATCACAATACAAAAAGTAAGGACTAGTCTTTGTTAATATTTACTATTGAACACTGTGAAAAAATTAAAGAAATATCTATATTTATAGATTCGGCGTTTAATTTGAAGAACTCCATTTTAATTTATGTATTAAATGTCAAATCAAACACTGATTGTTTGAGTCTACTAGGTTGTATTTTATTGTATAAAAAAAAAACACATTTTGAGACAATTGTTTCGCCTAGTTTATGGCCTTTTAAAACGAATGTGAAAAAGGGATATCTACAATACATATTTCAAGTCCCAATTTTTTTTAAAAACAATTTTGTCGTCATTAGTTGTTTCGACCACAAGAGTTAGAGCAGCATAACTCGCGATGCCTGTTACCGCGCATTTCGGCTGTCCAAATTTAAAACACAGTAAGGGACATTTTTTTTGTAGTAGGTTTTTTTTTGCATTTATGGACTAAGTAGACTCTACTTAGTTCAAAAATGCAAAAAAACCTACTGCAAAAAAAATGTCCCTTACTGTGTTTTAAATTTGGACAGCCGATTTGTTGTTATCGCAGAAGGTACGTACCCTGTGACGAATTTGATATTAGAAGCGTGGAACTGACGACTGTGGGAATTTTTGTTTTAAAGGCATTTTTACCAACTTGAAACTAAAACTGGTGATATAATACATTGCTAACTTAATAAATGATGAGAAGTGAATTTCGCATATGAAAATATTGATATTGAATCGTAAAAATCCATTTATATTTAGAGTATGTTAATTCCGATATTTCTATGTTACGGAAGTTGCTAGAAGTTTGCTTATAGTAGGGGGGGGGGGGATAGGAATATAAATATATTGTCCACTTTCCATCCTTCCGTTCTGTCTCCTAGGACCTGTAGTACCCCCTAAAGACATCTCCAGCCTTCTCTAGCCTCATTCGGAACCTATAATGTAAACTAACTCTCAACTATTTCTCAACAGGTTCTGATTAGTGAGGCGGCAAAAAAAATGATAAAAAGATTTTTTGTTGTTGTTATAACTTTAAATTTCCACATTAATTTTTCCTTTGTTTTCATTTCTAAGGAAGCAATATCCGAGCCTTTGGTTGTTCGGCAGAGCTTTGTGCGATAATATTCACTTTCCGGTTTCACGCTCGTGCGAGGGTGGGGTAAAATAGGTCAGATTGTGACCCCTACCTTGTGTTGGCCTACTAACTGCAATCGGCCACAATAGGGTTAAAAGTTACATTATCTCCAAGCCTTTGTAGAATACTGTATATCTACCCTTGTTTTTTCCTACTAAATACTGCGATATTGTTGGCTTTGCGAAACAACACTTCCATAACAGGTTGCGTGCAGCTGATAATTCACTCGCTACTCTATCATTACACAATAAACACTTCATTTATAGCTTTACATATTTTATATTTTTAATATTTATAGCGCTAACATTGTGATCAGATATTTAAAAAAAAACATGAGAATTAATTGATCAACTCGATGAGATTTCAAGTTAATGCCTCAAATATGCTTTAAAAGTAAATCATTCTGAACAATACATATTTAGAAACACTTAATACCGAAAATTTAGTTCGACTAATAAGCATGTGATAGATATTTTGTGTGCGTGTGTGTATTTGCGGCTTCGCACACGCCTTCCGCAATCGTAAGAAGCAGGCCTTGGTGTCTTATATTATGGCCTATCGATTTGGTCCACTGTTGAGTTACTTTATTTAGTAAGCATCTAAACTCTCCAACCCTGCTTAGTACCTCGTTGTTCCCTACATGTTCCGACTAATGAATGCCCAATATGCGCCTGTAGCACCACATCTCAAACGCCTCCAGCCGTCCCCGTTCTGCCTGCCCGATAGTCCGTTCGCTTCAGTAGTTATAAAAATAAAAATAAAATTTTGAAAATGGTTAATATAATTACTTAGTTTTTTGTTTTTGTTTTAGTCAACTTAACTAATTATTTATTTTTATTAAGTTGTTTTCAAGATTGTTCCTTTGATCTATCACGTTCTTATCGTTATCTCTTTTGGATATAAAAATAGTTGTATAAAAATTGAATGTTAAGAAAACCTGTTAAACAACTTATATGTACTTCGCATCAAGTACTTGTTAGGTTAGTTATTGTTAGATCTCTCGGGATAAGCACCATCAAACTGATTCGCAGTATACAGGTTAGGTTTTTGGATACTCGACCATAACATGATCCTATTATTCGAGAAATGTGCTAACGATTAATTTTAAACACAACATCTTCGGTCTGACATTGTTATATCAATTCTCGCAATCGTTTTATACTTGTGTTTGATATTTCTAGAAAGAAAATATTTTAGTTTTCAAAAAGATTGAAAGATAAATTTACGATTCTTGAACGAACGGGAGCGTAAAGAAATTACATAAATTTCGGAATTTTTACTTGCTATCGTTAAAAATCCGTTAAACAAAACAAATCTGATTGCGTTTATATGAATTTAAAGCACTTAATTCCTGAGCAATAAGTATTTTCAATGGATAAGTACTTATGTGTTTTTTTTCTGGACTTTTAGTTCACATAAAAAAACAGGTTTTGTGAAGTCTTATATAAGAGAACTAAAATTAAAATAAGGAATTCGTACTTACCTGCTAATATTAATTTTTAAATAATAAAATCTAATAGACTGTTATGATACGCTTTGGAATTTGGATAGTACTTTTTTATTACATATGTGAAAAAAAATATTATTTTTTAAATACTAAGCATTTTTGAGCATGTTTTCTATACTTCATATATTTCTATTAGTTTTAAAATAACAATAAAACTGATCCATGATTCTCGCTAAAGCATTATGAAAATTGGGAAAACAGACGAATGTTTCAATATGGTCAGTTACTTTGAAGCGCCCTTGAGGTAGTATTTTACAAAAATAACGCTAAATAAATTATCTAAAATATTAGTATTATATTAGTATTATAAATTTATCCGTGGGACGTTTGTGTCACCATAATTACAATACATAGGTTGAGGATTGTGAATATTTATAATTTATTCGCAGTAGATAATTGTAGAAATAAATTTTGTCAAGTTGCCTGTACTGATAATATAAGTATTTAACAACATTGTGTCGTTACCTTGTTGATTAAAACAAGGCTGGAACTTTTACTATAATATATATTTTCCTTTGTCAAATGACCTTTATTTTGTCGTTTGGGAGCCATTGTTTCATAAGTTTCCCGATACATAATTGCTTTTGAATACTCGAGTGTGTTTATATATTAATTGAATGTGACTGGTGGCGGATCATGCGTAAATAATTCAATCAAATGGAACAATACAGATTCTGTGTTCATTTTTTTAACATCATGTACCACTACTGCGCACTACTTCTACAGATAAAAAATATCCTTACGGAAAAATAATATGTATTTATTGTTTATGATTATATAATAATATGTTCGGGAAAGTACTCCTTATTAGCGATATACCCATTAAAGTGAAATGAGGTATTTTAATTTTTTATAAATAATATTATTTATTGATTTGGCATTAACTTTGTGGAACGACATGATGATTTAAATAAAAAAAATAAATGAAAATGTCTTTGAGATCTACAATTCTCGAAAGAAGTCGTGTTTACATTAATAAACTGAAAAACGTGGTCTTCTACAAGTTTATTTTTATTTTTTAAATTATTATAAATAAAGCTGACAGTAACAATGAAAGTGGTAAATATTTTTATTTCAGTACAATGTTAAATTAATTTTCTAAACGCAACATTTTTTTTGAGTGGGTCCAAAATTCCACTTACATATCAAGATTTTGTTTTATTCATCTGACCAGCTGTTTCGTGTTTCCTCATTTTTAAAATGGAAATTGAAAATATTATTTGTATAATTTTACAGGTTTTTGTATAATTTTAGACGTTTTACAAAGCAAATCGGATGTTATATTGTATTTTATTTAAAAAAATATATCCAGAGTAGTACCTACTCATGATTCAAAGTAGTATTGAAAATCTCGTCTGAAAACTTGAGTACACATCGCGCGCACAGATTATGACAGCGCGCCGCGCAGGCTTGCCAACTTGTCTTAAGAATAAAAGATCTGGGCTGGTATATATACTGATATTATATGTAATACCTATTTATATGAACATGTTTTTTTTATTTATAAAACACAATATAACGTTCATTTCGAAGTGGAAAACCTGTATAGTAACTTTAAACATTAAGCATTACCGAATTTATTATTATTTTAGAAACGACCCTATCCGCTGGAAAAGAGTCGAATCTTTTATTTTATTAGCACAACTTGAGCATTTAAATGGTCACGACTTAAAACGTATTTTTGTTTTTCGGAGTGAGTTACCAAGCCAAATTGTAAAATCACGTATTCTCTTTCTGATTGCCATTAAAACAATTCGTCGTGAGCTTAGCAAATTTGTTATTTAGAGTAAAAAATGGTAGTGTTTAAAGATGATCGCGTTCAAACGAGTGTCAGTATTAGTCATAACGTCATCTAGCTTAGCTGAAATCATGTTTTTTGCACATATAGTTTTGTGGTTTATTTGTCTCGTTTTTGAGCTGCGAATGTGTGTTTTTTAGGTGCGACGTATTTCTTAATATTTATGTACATACATTCAGGATATTACAGAATGGCACAAAAGTTATCATGATATCGGAAGATGTTATAATTTTTGCAAATGCCGTCAATCATATTTGATATTTGTGAACTAGACAGCTGCAGTATACAAACAAATTTAGAGTGGCTAAAAGTTAATCGTCTTATTTTATTTTTTAATCACTTTTTTAATAAACAAAAAAAATATTTTGAGTGATGGAAATCTTTATTTGGATCATTACAACTTTTTCTGTTAAGTGGAAAAGATGACATCCGTCAAGTGGCTGCCGCCAGTGTTGTTACATATTTCGCTCACTCCTTTCAAGAACGTCATAAATCAAAAATCGTCAATTTTCAGTTGTGCCTGTTTTCGAAATGCCCAGAAAATGTACTATATCCCAGCAAAAGAGGCATATTTTTAACTTAATATTTACCCGCTACAGGGCAGAAAGTGTTGTTTTTGCATTTTGAAGAAAAGCTATTGTTTAATTATTTTTTTAAATATAAGTACTTAATATTTTTCAAATGGAGAAAAAACCTTCAGGTTTTACCTGAAAAGATCTGTTGCACAGTAAAAAGTTCAATAAGTGGCTTGATATTTATTTTTAATACATTTTATTATATTTTTAAACTTTAAAAACGTTCTCCTGAAAAATCAAGTTTTTTGATTTATGACGTTCTTGAAGGGAGTGAGCGATTTGTACTCGTTTTATCAGTTTGTTTGTATAATGCAACTGTCTTGTTCACAAATGTCAAATATGATTGACGTACGACGCTATTTGCAAAAATTATAACATTTTCCGATAGGGTGGTTAATTTTGTGCCACCTGTATAATATCAGTTATTGTATTGAGAATTATAAATCATTAACTGAGCCAAACCATTGTGTAGTGATCTCTTTTTTATTATGCAAATTTGCATTATATAATAAAATACTCGACATGTTTTTTTTGTTTTTTTCCTTACACTTCGAGTTACTTTGCCCTTGATTCTTAGTAGTAACAAATCATAACTTGCTCCACCGGTTTTATGGATTGAAAGACTTTTATTTTTAATAGTTTTTATGTGTTCGGTGTTATTGTTTATTCGTCTTCGTGGCAAAAAAATAAATAAACAGATATAAGGTAAGTGTCTATAAAACTGACCTAGCCCCTATTGCTGACCTATTTCAAAGAAACAACAGATAATAAGACACTGGTTCAATTATTACTAATTTTTAATATTACCAACACTGCAGCCATGCTTGTGTTATGTGATGACAATGTTTTACAGTCAATATTTTGATTTTTCATATTTGAAATATCAGTTATAGTTTGGACATCTGGCAAGTAGCGCGCGCACACGGAAAATCCTTAACAGACAAGCCTAATCTTTCAAGTTTTATTTTAAAGGTGTATTATTTTTATATGATTGATATTTACTAATATTTTATATGTGTTAGTTAGTTTAGTGTATTGAATTTACAAAAAACAAAGTATTTGTGAAATAACCATATGATTAATACAATACATTTATAAAATAAAAATTGTCAGTATTACATTCACCCGAAATTTCATTAGTTTCCTTTACTGACCTATAGGTCAGTAATGAGTAAGACGAGAGCATTTTTAAAGTTTACATAAATTTGTGAAAATTCTTAAATACGTAAATTTCTTGCGTGCTTTGGATAGCATACAGTTTTTGGATTATGGGGGCCTAATTCTGACCTATATATTTTTGCTTGGTTTTATAATTATAATAAATAGTTTCAGCGGTCAGTAATATAAACGAATCTAGATCAGTATTATAAACACATACTATTTCAGAAAAGGAGTTTCGTTCTGAGCCATCTTTTTGTGATTTTTCTTATGTTAAAATACAATTTATTTTTTCTTTTTTAACATAATATCAACAAAAAAAACTTTGTTTATTATCAAACATAAACTGATTCCACTATACTCGCATGAGTGATCACCTTGCCTTCATGTAAGTAACTATCGAGATAACACTGCGTCAATACAACATCAGTGCAGATACAGTGCACCATCGGGTGCGGATAAGGGTTAGTAGAATATAAATATAAAAATATATATATATATATATATATATATATATATATATATATATATATATATATATATATATATATATATATATATATATATATATATATATATATATATATATATATATATATATATATATATATATATATATATATATATATATATATATATATATATATATATACATATATATATATATATATATATATATATATATATATATATATATATATATATATATATATATATATATATATGTATATATATATATATATATATGTATATATATATATATATATATATATATGTATATACATATCAGGCACACTACAATCATGCTCTAATGTTGCACACCCAAATGAGGTTACTCCTTGTAAACCTCCAAATCCCACGATCTTAAATGTTCTAACAGCGTTTAACTGTCCCGTTCCGAAGGGGATATCAATTTCTTTACTAGCGCTGTATCTATCTCCACAGTTTAACCATCGGCGGTAGATCCCCAAATTTGCACGCGTGTGAATCGTGTTCTCGATACGCGAGCGTTATTTGGCAAATACAGAGTGTTTTTTTTCGTTTCTAATAAGAATTATTATTAATTTAAATTATCTACTGAAATTTCTTGGTGCAATTGCATTTTCATATTTATTTTATAAATATCTTCCTTTTTACACTAATTAAATTGTCATAATTTTAATATTTACTTTACCCTAACAATGAGTGGAAAATAATTGACAGATGATATGATTGAGCAACTTCTGAGCTATACGGACACTGATGTATGTATATAAGTGATGATGAATTCCATTTAGGGTTAGAAAATAAAGATTATGCTTCCGACGCCGACTCAGATAACTATATAATCCAAGAACTTGATGAATCTGACTCTAACAGCGTCAAGCCCGTACATATGGTAGACAACAGTAGAAATGAAGAAAATTTGTTCACTTCCAAATCAGGCTACAGATGGACAGATATTCCCAAACCCAAGTCCAAACTGTTCATACAACGTAATGTCATTTTTGTATTGTTTCTCGCTATCTGATTTTTTTACCATTCTTTGTTTTTTTTTCACCATAATATACGACAAATTAGAAACCCGCTAGTATGTACCGAGTAGTATGCTTCTCTCTCTCTCTTTCTCTCCTCACCCCCTCTCGCTTGCATCGTTTCCGGCCGAAGCGCCTAGTGTCCAGTGATGCTTAAACATTGGGCGGAATTCAATGTCATTTCCGCAGAGAACTTTTTCACAACTATGTTTTTTTGAAAATTATTGTTTATTGCAGAAAATTCAAATTTAAATGGAAAAAATAGAATAACAATAGCATGATAAACATTTTGACATAAGTCGAATTTGTGAAAAACCTGTATTTTTAGCATTTTACTTGGGGTATTGCCAGTACCCCCTTCGGAACCCGCGGATTGTTTTTTTTTACTCTGGACAGGAAAGGTTAAGCAGTCTCTGTGTGCCAGAAGATAAAGTTGCAGAAAAGAAGAAAAAAAAACTGAAAATCACCAAGGGTCTTCAAAAAATCTTCCTCGTAAAAACTAAAATAAAATGAGTCCTGTATTGTAAAGTAAGAAGGGGAATTTTTTAGGAATTGTAATAAATCCCAAAAAGGATGGTTCCGCTTTAATCAAGGTCGTGGTATGCCTGAACTGGAAGTGCCAGAAAAACAGGATACTATATAGTATACTTCAGAAGGAATCATAAAAACAATTCCAGAACCGGTGTGACTAAATGCTAGAGGAAATTATTCCATTCCAGAATTACTTATTTATAGTGAGCTTAAAAAAATACATTAACAATACATTTTGTTTAACCAATATGTTTTTTTTTAATAAATAATAAATTGTCACATAAGTACTTACTTTTACATTTATTTCCATTACAAATACTTATATCTTACTCCAGTTTACATATGGTAAAATATATTAAAATATGAATTGAGTTGTCTTTTTCACTCATAGTCAGTAATAGGGGCAACAGCGGTCAGTATTATGAAATAATCCATTTCGAATAGGTCAGTATTGAATACAAAGCCTTTAACTGTTTATTGCGTGGATTTTAATATATGCACTTGACTTTTGACTATTATTTTTTTAACTTTGTAAGGATAAAACTATCCCATTAAAAAATAAAAATAAATTTAAAAAATTATCAAGCCGTTTTAATATTAAATAAATATTTTAAAAATATGGACCGGCTTAAGACAAAAACTAGGTCAGTATTATAGACACTTACCTTAAATGCTCATTGATATTCAAAAATATATTATAATAATCTTAGTTTTTATATGCAATTATTAATTCCTTATTGTGCTACTCAAAAGTGAGGGTTGGCAATCATTATTGCTATTTTTACTTTGTCTTCTGGCGCTCTATACACTGTAGCAACTTAGTGTTATATACGTCTTCTTCTATGCAGCAAGCATCTTCGACTAGCCTTGCGATACAATACTTATTACTTGGTATTACTTTCCACACCAGATTTATTTTCTTTATGGTGTCCGCAAACTCTCTCTTTTGCACCTTAAACATCATTTGATGTTTTTTTTACTTTGTGTTTTCAAGACTGAATCTTAATTTTTAGTGGGTTTTGCAATGAAAAGTTTTTAATACATTTTTTAACGATTTGACGTTTCGACAACCTAACATATCGCTCACTCCTTTAACAACGTCATATATAAAAAAAAACGTCAATTTTCAGTTGTGCGTGTTTTCAGAATGCCCAGAAAATGTACTATTTCCCAGCAAAAGCGGCATATTTTCAACTTAATATTTACCCGCTACAGGGCAGAAATTGTTGTTTTTGCACTTAAAAAAAGAAAAGGTATTGTTCTATTATTTTTTTAAATATACTAAATATTTTTCAAATGGAGAAAAAAACCTTCAGGTTTTACCTAAAAAGATCTGTTGCACAGTAAAAAGTTCAATAAGTGGCTTGATATTCATTTTTAACACATTTTATTATATTCTTAAACTTCAAAATCGATCTCCTGAAAATCAAGTTTTTTGATATATGACGTCGTTGAACGGAGTGAGCGATATGTACTTACTACCCCATCGATTGCTCGACGTTAGGGTGGTAATCCCAAAACTTGACCTTTTCAAAAGGACTTACTTTTACTACTCTATACAACCAACAGTTCTTCATGCCTTTTTGAATTGGATGAACAAGAAATGTGCAGTAATATCGTGCTTTTTAAAAAATTGACTACCCCTGACCTATACGAAATCTTTCCATCATATTCCAAAAATATATCTACATACACATGTTTATACCTACCTATCTACATACGTTAATATGAGTACATATGTACTTTTTAAATGAAATGGTATTTTAAGGTTGTTTACTTTTATGTGTACCCCGAGTTTAAACATAATTAAATAATGGTTATAACGTGAGTATGAACAACCTCGAGAAGTTCACGTGAAGTCAATTAATATGGTTAGCGATTCCACGTGAAATTCGCTAAAAAATCCTTTGTTTACTCGCCGCACTTGTCGCATGCGTGTTTTTCCGTTTACTGACAATTTACATTTTCAGCCTGTCAATATTAATTCTCAGTTTAAGACACCATAACGAAATACGTATGTATACAAAAGGTAGTGTTCGATATAATCAATCAGTAGTCAAAAAAATAATTGTAAATTAATATACGCACAATTTTGTAACTGTCATGTCTCAGTAACAATTTTACTGAAAGTTACAAAATAACTTTGTTAAAAATCACTAGATAAATATCTGGTTATGTCAATACTTTAAGTAGAATTATTAGTCTCGTATAAGAAACTGTTTGCTTAGAAAGCGATTGAAATTATAATTAAGTTGTATTATAATATATGTCCGCTTCCGTGGTGAAATGGTTGGTGCTGGAGGTCCCGGATTGGATTCCCAAGATGGTTGAAAATAAATATTGGTAGTTTTACAATCTAATATTTATTAAATTTTACCCTGGGCTGATCCCTGAACTGCAGGACTGATCACCTTGCCTTCATGTAAGTAACGATCAAGATAACACTGCGTCACTACGATGCAGTGTCCTATGCACCATTTGGTGCGAATAATGGTTAGAAGAAGATAATATAAATACTTATAGTGATTTTATATTATGATATTTAGCAGGTTGGTAAATGGAAAAATCATAAATTCATTATTTCAAACATTGAATATGTTTTATTGTGACGTTTGAAAGTAATTATTATTGTGCTGAATAGCAGGTCGGCCAATTGCGGTATGTAAATATTGTTGTATTTATTAAATAAATCTTTCGTTTGGCATACTTATAATATTTAGTTCATTGTTGCGAAGTAGGTGGTACCTGTTATAGTATCATACATAGGTCCAAGGAAACGGATGTGGCTTTATATTTATATATATAAGTATATGTATATGATCTAAGAGGAAATTGTAATAAAATGACGTCTTTATAAGTTTTTAATATTAATATTATAGGTACCTCAACATGAGATGAAACCTCAATCGTTTTTTTTTTCTATGAAGGAAGATGGAAGTTTGAGCATCACAGGGCTTACGACCTGGCATTCGGCTGGTTTAGTGATCACTTTTTACACTTGGGCAACGTTCACCATTCTGGCTATTGTTGAACAACCATATTACGTTAATAATAAATATATATATTGTTTCAAAATTCTTCGCCATTGCTTTCAATTTTTCCTTTGTTTTCAAACTCCGTTCCTTGACTAACCCCTTCCCCTTACTTTCCCCCTATCCTTATTTATAGAACAATTTTATATTTTATATTTTAGTTATTATACAGACCTGAATGATGGAAGTTTAGCTTCTGAAACATGTAGTCTATAATTAAACTCAAGTGGTAAAAAACGAAGTGTTTTCTTTAATTATATTACGTTAATTTGTGAAACTTGTATATATGCAATGGTGGTGGATTCCTTTCACATGCTACTTCTTTTTTTATTTTAGAAGTATTTATATAATTAAAAAAAAAACTAACTGACCATTACTCCGCTCTCCTGGAGGGGTAGGCAGAGAAAATATCTGTCAAATTTTTCATTTTCTAAGTTCGTTCCACAAAGTGTCTAAAATAGTGTATTCCATAATCTGGCAAAAGGATATAGCTGTAGTTACAATACTTATTTAGTTAGATTTTATTATTTATTACTTATTTACTTATTACAATACTTATTTAGGAAAGAACAGTAAAACAAATTTATGAGGCGAATGTTAGCGGTAAAAGAAGCAGAGGAAGACCGAGAAAAACATGGCACGATCAGGTATGCCAAATACTTGAAAGTGGTCAGGTTAGGAGTCGTAACAATCGGCGGGTATGTATGAGGAGATGCATGAACGTGGAAGAGGCGATGAATGTTTGCAAGGACAGAGTGCTGTGGCGCTCTATTCTCTCTGCCTACCCCTGCGGGGAAGCGGCGTGATGGTTAGTTAGTTAAGATATGTACATATAAAAATACATAAAACAAATGAGTTATTTAATTTCACAAGTTTTTTTTGCTATCCTGTAAAATTTGGTCTGAGACAGATATACCCCTTTGCCTTTACACTACCGATTTTATTTTATTTGATTGATATCATTTAATTTACTCATTTAAATTCATTTATGTTCCGCCGAACACTGCTTTCGGCTTGCGACAATTATGAGGCAAGTTTAAAAGTATTGGTGCAAATTAGCGATCCATTGTTTTGCTGTTCGAGTACTTTCGCCAATCCAGAGCGAAAAGTACGCCTAATTGTTCGCCGTCACGGACGACAAATAAAAGTAACGCTAATCGTTACGTATTTGGCAATGGAAACTGGAAACTGTCACAGCCGAGTTCCCGAGCGAGCGCTGCCTGACCGACTGTTGCTTTCATAACGATTGTCTGAAGGCGAAACGCAAGATTGGGCACCAATGAACGCCGTCTCCTAAACCTAAAACTGATATAATTATCGTTATTTATGTTTGGATGCAAATCAATACGTGAATTATTATAAACCAGAGATTCCCAAAGGTTTAAACCTCAATTCCTCCCAGTCCTTGGCTGTGTTGAAGACTGGGTTTACAGAGGTCTCCGTTAGCTCTTTTTTTTATCCGTCCATCTTATCGACCAATCAAATTACTTTTTCATTTTACAGTTTAACTACTAATATTTTTATTATCATTTTAAAATAATACTTTAAACAATTGATCATTTTTCACATATTATTTTAAAAGTCTATTAAATCTCCAGACCTAGGTTATAAGTTAAACTCAAACATAAAAAGACACCAGTTTCTTCAAAAAATATAAATAATTAATCGCAATAATTTTCCGAAACGTAAATATTAACTAATTCATATAATTTGTATAAATCGATCGTTTTTTTTTTCATTAATAATTTCATCAAATTTTCTTTAAGGCATTTTAAATGTTGTATTTTATATAATTACGTTGTACTTTATGAATATTTTCGGTATTACATGATGTAATGTCATTTGACCATATTCATCCGGCATTTGCCCACCGCAACCTTTAGGACATACGATAGTTTCATTTTCTATCATGTTTTTCGATTGGTTTCACACTTTTCATTTAATATATATGACGATACAGGCAGAAAATAACGATATCAGAATATATCGCATTATGTTTTTATTTTTTAATTCTACGCTGAGGTAGACAACATTGACTTATTTTTACAAAATACAGCATATATCTTAGTAATGTGAGGGATAATTTATATATTAAAATCTTACAAAGTACAATAGTATTTTAAAACATGGGAAATTTGTTAAAAAATATTAAGAAACAAAAAAATCAAGCTTACGAAATTGAAAATTTTAATGCGGGCGATATACATAATTTTCAGTTTAACCAGTTATACGGGAGACCAAGGTCGTAGATTTCATATATGCCAAAAAACCAATGCCTACCTTATCTTACAACCCACCCCACTTAACCTAACCTCGCTAAAAACTATGTGCACGCCACTGCGTGTGCCACAGTTTGCGTACCATTTCTCCAGACTAGACCACAACAGTGCGACTGATTCGCGCCAGCCAATGAGCTCTCATTGGCTCTGTTGCTATGCCGATCGTCTCGTCGTCCACCGCATTACCGGCGGTACCTATGCCAGCTGAGTTGATTATAATACGTAATTCTGTTTCTCTTCCGACTCGATGCCTCGGATTATCTCGATAGGAACGGGTAATGTGGCATTCGGATGCGCATTCCGCACTTGACGCGTCTTTGTGTGGAGTTTATGACAGTAAAACACTTCCTACTCATTATCTAAGAAATGCTGATAAGAAAGCATTAAGATATGCATTATGACAAAAAATATTTATGTGTGTGATGTTTTTGTTACTGTATATTTCATTTTTTTTTCGTGAAAATTTGACAGACTATATGTCTGGAATTATGTCGAACCAATATCTCCGATATTCAAATCGCAGTAAAACAAAACAAACAAAACAATGCATATTATACATTAGTTGAGTGAATTACCAACTTCGTTATGTTAAAAATGATCGTTTATGATATGATAAATAAATTGTTGATAAGAAAGAAAAATATGAAATTTTTTCCCTGTAAAATGACATGTTAGCAGCAATGATTTAGTTTTACTAACAAAACTATTTTGAAATATTTAAATTTATTATAATCATTGTAACCGATTTCATGATAAATACAATTTTTTATTAAGTAAATCGAGCATGGAAAAAAGCTGTAACCTCTTTTCATATAAAATAAAGTTTTTTTTGTGTGGGATTTCCATCCCATCCCATTTCTTTGTGTCAATTCCAGTCCCTATGAGTCACTTTATTTACTCCGTGGCATTGACTCAACTTTTCCGTTAGACACTGCGTGTTATGCTCGCAGGCGACCTCTATACCTCCGCAGCGTCGCTGTATTTAGTTCAAGCCGCAACCACTCGATTTGATAGCCCGCTAAAAAGAAAAAGTTTAGTAATCTGTCCGCAACTAAATGATGGATTGTACAAGCGTGAAAGGGAGTTTTCTGCGTTCGTTCGCACCTGTCGGGCCACGTGATTCATCATCCGAGGATCAGTGACGTCGTTCTCGAGGTGAGGTCGCCGCATTGGAAAGTGGGTCCGGAGCCGATCTCTCAGCTGATACGAGTCTTCCGCTGCCGTACGCGCGCTAGTAACTGAACACACGCGGCAAAAATGCAAATCGTTGAAACAAAAGATTTGCCAACGCGGAAGCGTGCCGAAGGAAAGAGGTAGAAATGGTTGAAGTACTCGGGATTTACCAGTTTAAAGCATTCGCCTTGTGGCTGTGTATACATCTAAACACTGAACACTCCTTCGTATCGATGAACGCACTCCGCTACCAAACTAACGGTTGTTGATTGATCGAGATGATGGTATTCATTTGATTGAACTCCACATTAAAATAGAAACTTAAGATTAAATTAAATGCCTTCTGTCTATGTAGTTTTTTTTTCACGGTTGTTTCGCATTCTGTGGGCCTATTCAAACAAGCGTGAACTTAAGTTAACTTAAGTTATATTATTGATTGATTTGGCATTGACTTTGTGGTGATGATTTGAATATTGACCTTGATGATTTAAATATAAAAATAAACATTTTTTGGGTTTAATAATGTTAACACGACTAGTTTCGAGAACATTTGTAGTACTCGAACTTAAGTGTAATCTATCTGAGATCCCAACATTAATATCTACATATTAACTCTTGTTTTAAATTTATTTTTAGACTTGAACGTTCATATTCGATATCTCGGGATGCATTCAAATAACAACAAATGATATAAATATATAAACAAACATACAATTTATACATATTATTTATATTACTCCATATAGATAATATTAAAAATATTTAAATACATATTTTAGGATTGTAAATTACAAAGACAATAGACAGGCACTTAACGTTATCAGCTTAATTTTTATTAGTTTGCAGGTAGAATGTGTTCCAAATCTATGGATAGTATTACCTGTTCAAAGTTTAGTTTTATTCACCTAGTTTAGCGGGATGCTTTATGAGAGGTAATGTCGGGGTTTTCAATAACTGTCGGCATTTAGGAGCAACATCACAGACTAGATCCATTAGCTAATATCAGCTTTTTATACTGGTATTATTAGGTCTCCGGGCGGCCATTTGTTTTGTGCCAGTTGATTCTAAATATGTGGGGTAAACCGTATAGTAACCGACTACTTATGGCAGTTTACTTACTGTTATTCATATTCTTTCGTAATTTGTATCCATGTTATGCCAATAAATCATATTTATATTCGTAATTTATTATGCCTTCTATATAACAAACGCTTATTTTCTATGTAACGAACTTTTTTGCTGAAATTTACCAACTTCACAATATAACACTAAAAAATGCTAGAAATATTTCATAAATAAAACATATTAAAAAAAAACACATAAACAGTTACAAAAGTATTCGATTCTCGACTGATACGTCTCGATGACCCAGAAAATGTCCCGATATTCAGTCGAAAGTCAGTGAATTTAGTTTTCAAATGAGTTTACTTATATATTTTCAAAAACTAAAAATGAAATATAAATATTACTCAAAACAAATTCGAGGAATGCAGTTTCGGGAGCCTACGATTTTCCTATTTTGGTTGTCAAAATATTAAGTATATTAGATATTTTTATCCAAATGGATAGTAGCATGTTATATCAGCAGTAGAATCGTAGATTAAAAAAAAACACATGTTTCTGAAAACAGGATCTAGGTGTTGAAAAATAATTAAGTTATAACAGGTTTAGAATATAAAACTGTAAAAAAAACTTGCTAATTTACTGGCAAATGCTAGTTACTCCACCTTTTACCCTACTTTATTCGAAAGTCAGTTTGTAAAAAAAAAATATAAATAATATGATTGCGTGAATAAAGGCATTATTTTGGTACAAATTACATTTTGAAGTCCTAAAATTCATTCTAATAATTTAGAAATATTAATTTGAAATTTTAATAAGTTGTGGCTGAATCATTTCCTCAATAATACGGCGTGCTCAAGTATACTAATTTAATGGAAGTTCGCATCATATTAAATATATGTAATGTTTTGTTCACATTTTGTAGGTAGTTTCTTCCCACGAATTTCTGACAGACTTCACAATAACATTAATCTAAACGGTAAATACATTTCATCCTACAGCAGTGGGATTCATACTGCAAAACTCGTGACATAAATTAGCACAGATTTGCTAAGATTCGCTTCTTAGATGTAAGTACATACATACCTGCTACACATTGAGCTAACAACACTTCTCTAGGTAAATGCCAAGCTCGCCTAAGTCCCAAATAAATCATTTTAAGATAATTGATATTTTAATTTTTTACCCTTTTTCTTTTCTTCTTAAATCCTTCGTTATTGTGATGTTTCAAAGCCAAAATCAGTCAAAAATCAGTCTAGATAAACAAGGCATAAAAAACCTCAACCAAGAAAACATCGTAAACGTATTTTGGTATAGTAAATTTGCTCAAAAAAATATACGCATGATAGTTTGTAAAAATATATAATAATATTTTTTAGCGATCTAAGTACATTATAAGAATACAAACTGTGGTTAAGGTGTTTTACCGGGAAAAGTCCATATATTTCCTTGGTTTTACATAAAATCCAAAATTCAAAGAGAACGAAAAAATGAGTGTTTGATTTTTATCGGTTGATCTGCTGTATTATGTATCCAATTTTCTAATAAAATTAAATTGTTTTCTCCTAATAACATGGCAATAATTTTATTTGAAAAAGTAGGAAGATTACGATTTTTATGCTTGTTTTAAACCATTTCGAAGATTTCATTAATTGATATTTCCGATTCAGTGGTCCAAAGACGTTTATAGAATTGTTGGTAATGAGTTTTGTGTTCTAGATTTTAGATAATATCGTTTTTATGGACATTATATTGTTTTATTGCATTTTGAACAGTATTTTTTGTAATTGAATTGGAGAACCATCTAATTTGGAGCATCATTAATATATTATAATACATATTTTTATATTTGTAGCACGAAATTTGTGGTTTTTCATTGTTAAAAGATATAGTGACAACCAAAAAAGCGTGCATACCTTGGCAATAAAAATTTAAATACCTTATAAAATGTGTATTAATATAGTAGTCAAAAAATTATATTACTACTTTTTTATATTTTTTTTATAGAATTATTTCTTTTGAATAATAACTTATCAAAGCTGTGCTTTCTTTTATGCTATTTGAATTGAGAATTGATGTGCAATGACCCTATCTGTATATTTATTTCCAGGCTTTCTTATTTTAATGAAATTTTCCTTCACGGTGTTTATTAAATCTTTTCGATACTTATATTATGTTTATTTTTTATAGATTCGGTAATCGATTAGACAAGTAGATACCATAAGTACAATTTTTTTTAACGTAAATCTTGTGGTATTACTTATATAATCCTGCGATACCAGTCCAGTGTGATATTAAATTAACATTTGATTAAAAAATCACTAACATCTATTATGACCTCCCTGGGAATCGAACCTGGATCCTTCAATACGGTAGCCAATCGCGCCACTACACCACGGAAGAAGGAAAACATCTATTACTGAAACGAAATTACATCCTATTACAAAAATCAAGAGATAATTCTTTAAACAGAGGTATCAATGAAACATTTTCTACGTATATTTGATTAAAGATTTTAAATGATGTTTTAAGTTCAATTATTTCATATACAATCTATAAAAAATGTGGCTATATATGCGCGTAATTTTGTTTCTTTGTTGGTGGTGTTTGGTGTCGCGCCGCAGCTGCCAACTGTTAAAATAATTTGTTTTATACTTTAGCATCGTTTACATTGACTACAAGGCTTAGTCCGCGAACTCGCACGATCTTGGGTAAGGTAAAACATAAACATTTTTCATATACAGTATCGAACAGATTAATTGAAACAAAACTTTTTTTCGTATTTTCAACACCCTCTAAAAATGTTTTGGGGGTGTTTATCGTATCATGGACCAGGGCTGCTTCTTTCAGTGACTGAGATGATGAATAGCGAGAAGTATCACTCAATTCTACTGGAATAGATACTGCTATTCCAGTAGAATTGAGATCCAAATCCAAAAAAAAAATTGAAAATTTTCACACAAAAACAATAAAGTGTGTTAGACTGCTCAAGAATTTTGCCAGACATAATAAACCTAATTAAAAATCTATCGGCAATTTATAAGAATCGGCTCTCCGAAATTGATTGCACAACGGTGGAAAAGCTCATTTTGTCCATAATTCAGGTTTCAAGACGAAAAAATGGCATCCACGTATCAAAACCTTATATAATAGATGCCAAGAAGAGTATAATCTTTGATTGAGCCCAAATAAGATCATATTAAATATGGTTTGGTGATATGACTAATAAACAAAAGATTTTACAAAACTTTTTTTACGAAAATACAACAAAAAAAGTTTTGTTTCAATTAATCTGTTCGATACTGCACTACGTATTATAGAGTTAAATTTGTCAACATAAAATATATGCATGTAGTAGATTTGTTGTTTACACAATCTTGTACTTTACTTGTATTATATGTTAGCTTAAAATGCATAGCATTGGAAATGATTTCTCAATAACATTGTTCCAAAATATAAGGTGATCCTCGGCACTAGGCAAAGAAGATAGAATGCCACACCAAACTGTCTTTGCAAACAATCTTCGCCTCTTCCACATTTATGCATCCCATCATACATATCCGCCGATTTTTTCGAATCATAATCTGACGATGCTCAAAGCCTAAAAATGCTCGTTGGTATAAAATATTTTAGAAGCTACATACTTATATACATATATAAAACAATTAAAAAAACTGTTTTTTTTCTTAAAAAAAATATTTTTTTTTTTACATGTGACATGAAAACACGCTCGTATTCGAATGCAACGTGATGTCAAAATTTCAAAACAATCGGTGAACAACTATACTTTTAGGAGATTTACAATTTCGAACAAACGATAATTAACTTTTTATATATACTTATATTATAGTCCTGGTCCTGATCTGTTTACAAAACAGGCTCGCTTGATATTTTATCCCACGGACATTTGAATACGTATTTTGTTTCATCGTAAGTGCCATACTTCAGTGGGAAATTGATTTACGAGCGTTCTGTAATTTTGTGAATGTCTCATCTCGAGGTATTTTATAGACAAAGCGTTATTCAAGGCTCTAACATTTCCAAAGGTGACCATGACCCTTATATGTAATTCGATGAGGCTGTGAACACAGAGGCGTAAATCTCTGATGTCTGCCATTTTTTTCACTCTCGATGAAGCCTTTGCGCGATATTTATTTATTTAAACTTCATGTACAGAAAACAAATACGTCCATTGGCGGGCTTATTGCTAAAAACCAATATCTTCCAACCAACCAATACCGATATTAAATAATTTCATTTGTAATTTAAGTTTTACTTATTAAATACTCGCTATTTCTTAAAATCTATTCTGACACGTGTTTCGATGGATTCCGCATCATTTTCAAATACCGTATGTGAAGCTATGTAAATTTTTTATAGTTGTGACCTTGGGACGTTGAAAGTCTAAGTAAAACTTAAATTAAAAATGGAAAGATTTTACTACTAAGTGACTGCCGAAAATGAAAAAATAATTTCTGTTTGACTGTCTGCTTTTTTTTCCTTTTTACTTATTAATTTGCAACTTCAACCTGTAATATGGTTAGTACCTTAATACTGGTTAGTTTTCTATAGTATAAAATAATTATGTGGATTATTTCTTATTAACGGTGTTTTTTACGATTAATTTTTTCTTATCACGCACGCAACTACGGTTCTTTGAAACGTCAATGTATTATAGCGATCTTATTCAAGAACTGTTCTCTGTTTTCGTGAACCAGCGAAATGAAAATGAGTTTATCTAAAACAATGCGCGTTTATCTAACAGTAATCACTATCTATATACTGGTTGTAGGCAACAATGGTTTTGATTCTTACTTCACATCTTACCGCAGGTGTAATTTGCTAATTAACCACATGTGCTGTATTGTACGTCGATTTTATTTAGTACATACACGCATTCAAACGTGCATCTATTTTTTCTTCACTTAATATACGACCTACATATGTATATTTTGACAATCTGATATATACAATGGCTTGTAAATTATTGAGTGCGGACAAAGGTTTTATGTACAGATTCTCTTAATAAACTATTTTACAAAAACAGACTAGTGATATTGATAAAAACGTTTGATACCATATATAGCTGTTTGCAACCAGAGGGTAGATAGTACTTAAACATAAAAAAATATATAAGTTACAAATTAAAATATAAAAAACATAAATTACAAAAGATGATAATAAGGAGGGCAAAGGAAAAAGGGAGTTTAAGGAAGGAGGTAGAGAGAAAAACTAAGAGAGGAGGTTTGATGGGCAGTTAGGATTCTAATGATAAATAATAATGTCTCAGGCGTTTCTTGACAGTTATTAGAGAAGGTGCGTTTTATAACTTACAAAATAACATTGTTTTGAAATCACTTATGTATATCACTAATATTTAAAAAAATGCTTTTATACTATAGATATTTAAAAACTGCAATCAGACAACGCCACCACCTCGTAATTTAATCTTATCTGATGACATATGGGGAGACCAATCGGTGTTATCAGAATTACAACCTGGAAACCCTGGATATTGTAAGAATTGCCAATTCGACATTACAGATAGTTCGCTTTACCTTGAACCGTCGTGATTTTGTTGAAAGAAATGAAAACAGGCGACGGCATGACATTTTTTCAATTTTATTTTATTTTAACTTATTGCTAAGAAGCAATTACTTTTAACCAACCAAAAAAAGACTAGTGATATTGGTCAAAACGTTTGATACCGTATATAGCTGTTTGCAGTTAGAGGGTAGATAGTGCTTGAAAATAAAGTATACAGAAGAGTTCATAGAGTACGTATGACAGCGACAGACTGATTTCCGACGCTTTGGTGTGCGACCAAAAACCGTCAATGAACGGATCAAAATTCATAGCTGGCTGGAAACATAGACAATACCGAAAGATACAGACAAAATGAATCGTCCCCTATATGCATTCCCGAAGACATTCGCCTGTGTTTTGAACACTGATGGCAAAGCAATGATGCACTTTAACCGCAGTATTCGCAGTCAGTGTTTTAATCTTGGATGTTTTTTCCTAGTGATGTCAGTGCAGGCGAGTCTCTATGAATACGGTTAGCGTTCGTGCATCACCTGTTTACAATTTATTGCGTTAGATTACAAAGGTAACTCTTGAAATAATATTGTAATGCAATTGATTATGAGCGTTTTTATGAATAGATGCACCCGCATGAACTGCAGCATGACCGCACAATCGTGCATTGTTAATACGGGCTAAATATTGAGGTTACTCATTACAGCCAGCAGCATACGATTTAGTATCTTGTGTAAGTGTTTGTTCACTGTCAATAAACTCGATGTTGTCTCGATGTCGGGAAACGAAAGCCCTTGGAAGTTCAGTGATTCGGCATCTTGCTTTACTATCGGACTACGAAAGATTTATTGGTAATATCCGACATATGGTACTATACTACACTATTACAGTAAAACCTTGATATAATTAACTAATTGGGCGGAAGGGGTGTCTGTTAAAGCCGAAAGTCCGTTATATAAAAAATAGTCTTAAAATAATTCAAATATCATTTCTTATTTGAAAATATCAATACTGTATTTAGATATAAATAATTCATTCAAATTCAAACCCTTATCCGCACCCCAATGGTGCATAGGGCACTGCATCATACAAACGCAGTGTTATCTTGATCGTTAACACATGAAAGAAAGGTGATCAGCCTTTCGCTTCAGGTACCAGTCCAGGGTAATATGGAATAAATATTAGAGTGAAAAAATCACTTTTATTTATTTGAACCCTCTGGGAATCGAACCCGGGACCTCCAGAACGGTAGCCGAGCGTGCTGACTATTACACTACGGAGGCGGACACAAGAGATATAAATAAACAATACAAAATTCCAACAAAATTACTTTTATTGTCTTAAGACACTCGTCGTGAAATGACGTTGGTGTTTAATATCGACACGCTTTCGGTAATCCTGCTTAGAAAAAGGAATCAAGTTTTGTTTGCACTTTTGAAGTTTGCTGTTTTTTTTATAATCAACACTCTAAAATAACGAAAATTCGTATAATATTGTTGATTAGTCAATAAATGCAATTGTAAATGAAAACACATGTTTTTTACCACTCGAGTTAAAACGACTTTTTTCATTGACAATTTCATCATGTCTTACCACAAGTGGATGCCGAAACAATAAATAAAATGTCAATAAATGTTATAAGATCGTCGAGATGTGATCTTAGCGCTCATTACTTCATTTTTAGCAGTGTTATTGCTCCAGCTAGGTGCAGTTTACGGGCAGGACGGCATTATATCGCTCACTCCTTTCAAGAACGTCATAAATAAAAAATCGTCAATTTTCAGTTGCGCATTTTTTGGAATGCTCAGAAAATGTACTATATCCTAGCAAAAGAGGCATATTTTTAATTTAATATTTACCCGCTACAGGGCAGAAAGTGTGGTTTTTGCATTTTGAGGAAAAGGTACCTAAAAAGATCTGTTGCACAGTAAAAAGTTCAATAAGTGGCTTGATATTTATTTTTAATACATTGTATTATATTTTTTAACTTTAAAAACGATCTCCTGAAAAAAACAAGTTTTTTTTATATTTATGACGTCGTTGAAAGGAGTGAGCGATATGTCTCAAATTCTAGTGGTAGACGTATGACGTGATTATCATGACTTAACTTTTGATTATACTTATAATTTAAATAAATAAAATGTTTTTTAAGCAAGTAAGTACGACTTCCATTGCTAATCAATCTGGGGTGAAACACTCACCTCAAATCATATTACTATAACATATTGGTGAATAACGCATGATATCGCAGTGTTATCCTCGTATGCGAATATTTCAGTTAACAGGTTTTATTACCAATAAGAATACAAATACTTCCCCGTGTGATTCATTTTATTTTTCCGTACTATTTGCTAACAGCTATTGTTTGCGTTGCAATAATGGCATCGATTACATTCTCGGTAATGTTGTTTTCAATCAAATGATAAAAAAAATATCTTCGAAATCGAGGTGAAATCACAATTCACCTTACGTTTTGGTTTAGTGTCATTTTCATTTAAAAATTAAGTTTTTAAAGTGATCGCTTAGCCAGCCTATGACAGGTCGTAAGCCCTGTAAATATTCAGAGTTCCATAACCTTCTTCATCTATGTTGAGATCTCAGAATGTAAACTTTAAGTATCTGCGGTATAACTACTTTAGCAACGAAGTTGGCAAAATAATAATGAAATGAAAATTTGATACCTTCAAGGTTCATTAATTTTTATTCTCATTATTTCTTCATACCACATTTAAATTGCCCTTCTTACTCACTTCATTGTCCGATTGCTTGTTTACGTTTCTTTTCCACATTTCACTCCAAGCTGGGCTCTAAACTTAAGTTTTTTTTTGTTTATACTGTTGAAAAAAATGCTTAGTTTTTTTGCTCTCACGGGCAAAGCCTTTTTTTTCTCTCAGACATGGGAGATCGAAAAAAAAGAATTAAATAACAAATTCTTTAAGAAAATGGTTCGGTGTAAATTCAGTTTTTGTTTCGATCGCTAAAAGTAAACCCCGTTAAGGATGTACTCTCTAATATACAAAGTCAGTATGCGGGAGAAGCCACACGTGTTGTCCGCACACATTTAAAAAAAAAGTATATGTATAGATTTTTTTCTTTATTAAACTAACTAACACGTCGCTTCAGGGGTGGGCAGAGAGAATAGAACGACACACCCGCTGATTATTTCGACTTCTGACCCGACCGCTTTCAAGTATTTGACAAACCTGATCATGCCAAGTTTTCCTCGGTCTAACTCTGCTCATTTTCCCCACTTCATTCGCCGCATAAATTTTATTTTAGCGTTTTACCCTTAAATAACTCTTTTCTTTTCAAAACCATTTACTGTATTTATTTCGAAGAAAAACTTATTTTTTCAATACAAAAACGATGTTTTAAGCGAAAAAATCAATCAACTCTGACTACTCTGTAGGCCAAACATTCTGGCCCGTATGATTCTAGTAGGTAGCTCCGTGGGCCACAATGTCTGGCCCGGCGCAGGTATAACTTTAATCACTGATTTCTCTGATCACCCAAGTATATTCAACCAAAAATATTTCAGATAAATACAGTTAATCTTAATTAACATGGTCATACGAATTGCCAGATAGAGTGTCCCAAAATGAGGGAACCAAAATATTTATTTTAATGGTAGAAAAACGTCGCATTTTTTTGATCAGAGTAGCTGATCAGTTATGAGAAAAATGGTCAGAGATGAAAGGGTTAAAGAAGAATTAAGTTGCAGGCTATCGAATATCCCGCCTTTAAAGTCACCCATTAGTCATATCTGTACTGCATTCAGTGAATCAGTTAGCTTTGAATAATCAGTTTTATATATTTTATATTCCCTATGAGCAAATGTTGCAAATTGTAGCATTATTATTATCACCGGGTTAGACGGCTACTCTGACCAGTCATTTCACGGTCGTGAGGAGAATGTACCGGCCTTGGGTTACGTAGGTCCTTATCACATTATAAGTTATAGACAACTTTTAGTAGGCGTTTGTTATTTTGTATCTGTGGAGTGGAAGGTGACCTATTAATCTACACCATTATGACGATACGTGAGTTTAATAAAGAAATAAGTCCAATTAAAAAAAGTGCAAAAGAAATATCGTTGATGCATGGAAGAAACAATATACGTATGTACAATTTATAGAATAAAATAACAACTTTGTAATTTTTTCCACATTAATTTTATTTGACCATCAACCGGGTTTCGTCGTAACCGACATCATCAGACTGGTGTGAGGCTAGACGAAATTCTATGTTATATAACATATATTTTTTTCTAGCCTCACAACAGTCTGATGATGTCGATTACGACGAAAACTGGTTGCTGGTCAAATAAAAGTTATGTGGAAAAAATTACAAAGTTGTTATTTTGCACTCCTGCCTTGTTGTGTATATAACATAGAATTTTGTCTAGTCTAATGATGTCGGTTACGACGAAAACTGGTTGCTGGTCAAATAAAAGTCATGTGGAAAAAATGACATAGTTGTTATTTTATTATATAAAATGCAGTTCCACCAAGAAATGTCAGTACAAAACTTAAATGTAAATATGTACAATTATTTGTCCCAATAAATTATGTAATTTTAATCAATATATGTGTGTGGACTTAGGGATTTAGGGACTTATTCATATTTATGGTTTGATGCCAACACCGAAAATTAAAAAAATATATATCACCGTACACGTGATAGATGTGAAACTTCTTATAAAATAAAGAAGAGAGATTTAATGCGAGTGACAGAGAGATCTCAAAAGAAATACAATAATACAAAATTGGCCTACAAATATTATGTTTATTCAATATTTACACTATCATTGATTGGTGCTTCAATTGGTAATACTCATATCAATGGTTTGTTATTACTAAAATATTAAATATTAGATATTTTCAAGATAACGAGAAAAAATTGCAACTGTTGTTGTTCTGGGTTTTGTTATTGATTCTTTGGGTTTGTTAAAACACAATAATGAATATTACTAACACAACGTGTGGTACCTCAGGTGTTCATATACAGCATCGGACATGTACATCTACAACGCGCGCATGTGTAACACTATCTTGTTCTATCGCTTTGTATCATTGTATTAATGTCACTCTCTTTTGCTCCACTCCCGTGGCGTCAGAATGTATAGCTCTCTTTTTCCTTCTTTCTACGTTATACCTTTCTTCTCTCTCATGTGATGAACCGCCGCCTAAGAAGTTTCTCTTCCAAAAAGAAAATCACAAAATGTTTGTTAAAATTCATACAATTCTATGGAAAACTGTTACAACCTACTTAGGAAATAATATCCACGATATTATTTTTCCCTAAACGTCATACGGTTTCTTTAGCTATACATGGAAATGTACCCACAGGCTAAAGGGTTTAAGCGTTATTACGCTCTCCGTGTTTTGCGCTATTAACTTTGTACTAATCGGTAATCGCTAATTTAAAATAACTGCTCGCAGCAAATATGATGCAAGTAAAAAAGGATTGACGTCTTACTGATACCTGTAGGGTACAATTTAAGTGTGTTTTAAAAAGAAATTTTATTCCATTAATTTTTTTTATCATACTACGCTTTTGATTATTTTTCGAATAAAATGGAAACTAGCGTACATATCTGCAAATGCTATATTTAATTCATTACGATAACCTTTTTGTGTTGCTAATTGGATTTGTGTGTCGATAAGAGTGGATTTTTAAATTTACAACTAAGGTTATTCGGACCATTTAATTTTAAAATGATTAAAAAATAATATTTTTCGTTTATTTATTACGAACATATCGCTCACTCCTTTCAAAAACGTCATAAATCAAAAATCGTCAATGTTCAGTTGTGCGTGTTTAAGGAATGCCCAGAAAAGGTTCTATATCCCGGCAAAAGTGGCATATTTTTAACTTAATATTTACTCGCCACAGGGCAGAAAGTGTTGTTTTTGCATTTTGAAGAAAAGGTATTGTTTAATTATTTTTTTTAAATATACTAAATATTTTTCCAATGGACAAAAACCTTCAGGTTTTACCAAAAAAGTTCTGTTGCACAGTAAAAAGGTCAATAAGTGGCTTGATATTTATTTTTAATACATTGTATTATATTTTTAAACTTCAATAACGTTCTCCTGAAAAATCAAGTTTTTTGATTTATGACGTTCTTGAAAGGAGTGAGCGATATATAATTGTGAATTAGTATAGGTACACTTAAGGCCCAAGATACGTACAATTTAATACAGGTAAAATTTGACGTTATTGCATTTTATTTCTTAAAACACCGTTTTTGTATTGACAGAAAGAGTTTTTCTTCTAAATAAATATATGGTTTTCATAAGTTATTGAAATATGTATATATTTTTAAATTTTCTTAAACAACAAAAATCCTTAACTTTCAATAACTTTTTGCTTTTCGATAACATGAATTTATTCTCAAGAAAACTTATTTTTTCAATTCCAAAAAAGTGTTGCCCGGTTTTAAGGAAAATTAATTTCCGGGCTATCGGTTATTCCGCCTTAACGGGGTACATTGTAATACAAACGTCAGTAAAATGAAAATATTGCTAAAATAGATCCCTATTTTGTGCATTTAGGGATCGAACCGAAGGTCTACGAGAATAATTCCGAAAGTGGGTAATATAAACTAACTAACTAACCATCACGCCGCTTCCCTGCAGGGGTAGGCAGAGAGAATAGAACGCCACACCACTCTCTTTGCAAACATTCTTCGCCTCTTCCACGTTCATGCATCTCCTCATACATACCCGCCGATTGTTACGACTCCTAACCTGACCACTTTCAAGTGGTCAGGTATTTCAAGTATTTGGCATACCTGATCGTACCATGTTTTTCTCGGTCTTCCTCTGCTCTTTTTCCCACTTACATTCGCCTCATAAATTTGTTTTACCGTTCTTTCCTCACTCATTCGTCCTACATGTCCAAACCATCTCAACACACCTTTCTTAATTTTATCGATAATGCTTATCTCAGCTTTGCATTCCTTCCTTATTTCACTATTCGCACATCTATCATACATCGTTTTGTCGCACATTCTTCTGAGAGATCGCATTTCGACTGCATTCAGTCTACTTTCATCCTAAAGTGGGTAATATCGTCTTCATAAAGGTGTTTTTTTCCGATATCACTTTTTCTCCGATCAAAGTTAACGGAATAAATCATCTAATTAAGGAATTGATAATATCGCTAGCAAGATATATGTTCGAATAGTCATTAAATTATTCTTCCGTGTATCGGCTTTTCACCTTTATCACCTAATTTATGAAGTGTCTTTTACGTATATTTTATCCGCTAAATTGAATTCCCTAATTTGAAATACATTTTTATGTCTTCGCGTTACACGTCAGTTTTCATCGCCAATCCGATTACTCATTTCTTCTACTTTCTACGTACTCGGGACAAAATAAATCATCAAACAAATTTTAATTGAATTATCCGAATAATAAATATGCCGGTATACGTGCGATTTGTCGATTCTCTTCAGTTTCCTCGTTTCCCACCGCCACCAACAGATGTCGCTACCGCTCGTTCGTCGCTCCAAGAGAAGCGGCTACCCGGCGCTTTATATAGCATCGGCGGCCGGTTCACAATCGTGCCTTAAACTAATGAGTAAGGAAAATATTAAGCCTCGGTGACGCTTGGCTATGCTTTCTTAAGCGCCCTTATTTTTGGAGAGGTACAGGTCGTCCCTTCGAGTTGCTCGCCTACTTTTGCGGGCGGCTCGGGTGAAGCGATCTGCCTCGCTAGACTTTATAGTTATAGAGATCCCGAATCTGGGATAATTTGAAAGTAACAAGTGACGTCTGTTCTAACGAGTTGGATTATTATGAATACAGGTGCTTTGATATGACGACTTTTGACCGCGAAAATGGCGTCTGGCATTTGGCGTGGATTCGATCCCTGCCAAATGCAAAATTAATTCAAGAAAGATTTATTTTCTGTCAGATCTGGATGTTTTTGATGTATTTTTTACATTTAGCTTCCCTATTCTTACTATCCTATCTGCGGACAAGCCTCTTAAGGTAGGGGCTTTGCAGGTTATCCCTAAAAAAAATTATAAATACACATACTTATGTACGTATAAAATCGTGTTGTATTAAATATTTATTAGTGAAACAAAAAGGACGTTAAGTGTATATAATAGAAGTTTGTGTAGTATACCTACATCACGATTTTGTATTACAATGGTTTCTCCGTAGAATTGTTTGAAAGGTAAATTTCGAAAATGCTTACATGTTTTGAATTCATATTGCATACAATGATCGTATTAAAATAATAATAATAATAAATTAATGATGTTGTTATATTATATTATTATTAAACCATATCCGCTCCCTAGGTGGAGCATATGGAGTTCACTAACTGTCTCCAGGCTTTTCTGTCGGCTGCCAGCTCCCTTGCATCCTCCCAAGTCACATCCCGACGAGCCTCTGACGAGAACTGCCGTCGAATTGTCAGCAGTGGTCGTCTGATGAGTCAACCTGACGCCTTGTAAACGAGGCAAACTTGATTAAGGCTCTCCTCAGGAGGCATGCGGAGTACATGGCCAAGTTAATTGAATCGCCTTTTTTTGACGACAGTTGTGACCAAGATTTGCTGCGTCCTACGCCTTATCTCTTCATTCCTCACAAAGTCAAACCACCGCACGCCTAAAATTCTCCGCAGACACCTATTCTTAAAGCTAGTACACGGCTGCTCTGGGCCCTTGTAAGGTGCCATGTTTCACAGTCGTATAAGAGAACAGGAGCAATGCAGGCATTGTATAGGCGGCATATTGTTGTATAATTTAATGAAATAGAATCCAATAAAGTTTTTTGAAGATGTAGACTAAAGTATTGATTAAAATGTCGGTATGGAGAAAGAAAGCCACAAGCCACGCGGTCAATGCCCAATAATTCTCTCGCACAAGTGAATTTGCTCTACTCTCTCAGCAATTCATGAATCAACAATGGATGATACGTTTTTTCATTATCAAAGTGAGTGGAATAAATGATAATGTTTCTAATGCAATGAATTCGTTATAGGAATCGTAAATAAATTATAATTTCATCACTCGGAGTGGTTTACGGATTACGAATTCAGTAGTAAATATTTTGAACTGTCTGGGTATACCATATTTTCTTTGTAGGTTTAATTGATAACCTTATACATTGCGTAATATTCTCCGCTCGACTCGTGATTGTCTTCTTCTTCTTGGTGTAGGCTTTGTGGCCTGTTTTTAAGAGGGATTAGCCTCCTGCGATGTCGATTCCTAGCAATCGATCCATCTCTTTGGTGGTCTGCCCGAGAGTTGTCTACCATGGCGTTGGCCATACAGTGCGATGTGGGGGAGTCTAGATGATTTCATTCTCCTGACATGCGCATACCATTGTCTCCTTTGTTGCCTTCCCCGCCTAACGACATCTTCGATCTCGCATATTTCACTTATCCTGGCGTTTCTTATTACAATATATCTCGAAGACTCTATATAGCCTGATATGCTTCTTATAGTCTTCATTTCTGACACTCTAGGGCGTGATTGTCAACCATATTTATTAAAAATTTCAACACATGTCGCAAGTGATGACACAACGTTTTCCATGATTTCATCAATTCCAAGTTTAAACCTTTTTTCACTTAAAATTAAACGTTTTACAAACCAAATTGGACGTTATATTGTATTTTATAAAAACGGTTTAATTTTTAAATATATTTAACGTTGTAGGTACTCATGATTCAAAGTGGTATTGTAAACGTTTTCTGAATACTTCAGTACACATCGCGCACAGACCATGACAGCGCGCCGCGCAGGCTTGCCAACTTGACGACTAATGCACTTGCTAGTCTTAAAAATAATAAAAAATGTGGATGTAAAAATTAACTTATGGTGTGAAAAATAGTAAAATGTACATATAATAGTATAATATTTTATTTTTAGCATTTACGTATCAATCAACCTTCACCCTATCAATTCGATTATTTTAGGGTTTTTTTTCTTTTATTTTTAATTTCTACTTTTGATAATGACTTCGACAGACTTTCTGCGTTGGGTATGACGATATGGTAAATTTATGCCAAAATAAAAATGTTTCTATAATAATCCTTATTTCACTTCCAAACATTACCACATCCGGAACGCAAATATTTCTCTGTGATATTTCAAAACCTTGAAGCTTTATTTCCAAGTCGTTTCCTCGGTGAAGTGACATTTTTTCCATGAATTTACTCACCAGAGTTTTAATTTCTGATTATTATATTTATTATATAGCCTTCTTACCACAGTGTCATGGATAAACAACATATTCAATATGTACTATACCATAGTATACTATAGTAACTATAGTATAAAGCTAATTAAAATAATTTACAAAAGAACATAATTAAGAAATATTACAGAAATTATGTAAAATAAAAAAGTAAAAAAATAAAATCATTGTTCAATAATTTTAATTCCAATTAATTAATTAATTTATTAGGCTAAATTGATTAATAATAATAATAATAAACCCTTATCCGCACCCCAATGGTGCATAGGGCACTGCTTCATATGAACGCAGTGTTATCTTGATCGTTTACACACGAAGGGAAGGTGATCAGCCCTCCGCTTCAGGTACCAGTCCAGGGTAATATTGAATAAATATTACAGTGAAAAAATCACTTATATTTATTTGACCCCCCTGGGAATCGAACCCGGGACCTCCAGAACGGTAGCCGAGCGTGCTGACCATTACACTAAGGAGGCGGACAATTGATTAGGAAAATTAAATTAAATGAAGTAAATTCATTATTAAAAGATGATTTTTGAAAATTGATTACCGACTTATAAGGATATTATGAATACGCTTTGTTGAATTAGCTTGTATTTGAGATTATTTTTTAACAATTCATCTTTACTAGGGCAGAACAATAAAATCTTCAAATGATAATTTAAGTCATAACATAAAAACGGAAAGAAGTGAGCTTTTAATATTTTTTAACAATTCATCTTTACTAGGGCAGAACAATAAAATCTTCAAATGATAATTTAAGTCATAACATAAAAACGGAAAGAAGTGAGCTTTTAATATTTTTTAACAATTCATCTTTACTAGGGCAGAACAATAAAATCTTCAAATGATAATTTAAGTCATAACATAAAAACGGAAAGAAGTGAGCTTTTAATATTTTTTAACAATTCATCTTTACTAGGGCAGAACAATAAAATCTTCAAATGATAATTTAAGTCATAACATAAAAACGGAAAGAAGTGAGCTTTTAATATTTTTTAACAATTCATCTTTACTAGGGCAGAACAATAAAATCTTCAAATGATAATTTAAGTCATAACATAAAAACGGAAAGAAGTGAGCTTTTAATATTTTTTTTTGTTTCGATATCCTTTCTTAAAGTCTCTGTTATACCTAAGAATTAGCTCGTTTATGAAGTTATTCCACTAAGAAAATTAAATTAAGAGTAGGAAATTACTAAAATTTTATTGTTTTTTTTTTTTTTTTAAATTACCTTACGTCCAAGTGACTCTGAAATCTAGCTACGGCTTATGCAACACCGTTTATCATGTCCCTACTCAGGCTTCAACTTTATAAGTTTCATAGCCTATGCCTACTTGTGAGTGGATTTACTCTTTATGTTTAAAGTTACTATAATTTCATGTAATTCATGAGTGAAAATTCTAGGCAAAAACACTCGCTTTATTGTTTTACTATAAATCTTTTATTTATACATTATAAAAATTTTTAAATATCGTAGTCGTACAGGAGAAAGTGACCAACTAACAAAATGTAAAATGTTCTGGAGGGCCAAGTCGCTTTTGCTTGGCAAGAAAATAAACATTAACGCAGTTAGTAATTTTTAACAAGTCAATATATTATACTTTCAAGTTTAAAATCGCTTTGGGATTTTTTTCACGGCAATATTAAGCTAGTAAGATATCAAATAGTCAATAATCACATTAATAGATTTATCTTATCCACTGACACTTCGTGATGGAATTGTATTTTAATATATTATTAGATTAAAACCAATATTTTTAGCTTTTCCACTTTATTTTTATTTCACCGGCGACCAGGTTTCATCGTTACCGACATCACCAGTGTGATGATGTCGGTAACGACGAAACCCGGTCGCTGGTCAAATAAAAATAAAGTGGAAAAGCTAAAAATATTGGTTTTAATCTAATAATATATTAATAATCACATTTTTGTAATAAATGCACTTGGTCACTTTCTCCTCTATGACTACGATATGTATAATTTCAAAACCGTCATCTTTTGACTATTATAAATATTATAAAAATGCTCATGAGTAAAAAAAGTTTATTTTGTGTATAAATGATGAAAACGTGTCCACAAATGCACAATGAGTGGGAAAGCACATTTTGTAGCTGTTTCTAAATATTTTCAAATATTCTTCGATTCAGTTTATTATTATTCTACGTAAAACAAGTCGCTTATTATTTATTAAATCTGTCAAAAGATCTGCAATATCTACCTGTGGAACCGGATAGAGAATGATTGATTTAATGTTCAAAGAGGCCAACGTAAACTACAATTATATGTGCATAGCCAAAATGTGTATGTCGGCCCAGATATTAAAACGTTTTAATATAATTAGTAAGTAAAGTAATAATAATAAAGTCTTTGTGAATTTAATAACCTTTTGGTTTAGCAATTATTTTTTAATTAACCACACTTGAGAACGAGCTGCAGTACTTTTATGTTTATTGTTTTTGAATGGACTAACTAACTAACTGACCATCACGCCGATTCCCTGCAGGGATTAGAGAGATTAGAACGCCGCACCAATTTGTATATGCGAACAATCTTCGCCTTTTCCACATTCATGCATCTCCTCAAGAATACACGTCGATTATTCCAACTCTTGAACTGGCCACTTTTAAGTATTTGAAGTAATCAATCATGCCAAGTTTTCCTCGGTGTTCCTCTACTTCTATTATTCTATTTCCTACCACATTCCCTTCTTAAATTTGATTTTCTGTTCTTTACTCACTCATTCGATTAACATAGCCAAACCCTCTCAACACAATTTTATTGATAACGCTTAACTTAGCCTTGCATTATTTCCTTATATCACCATTGGAAAATCTAGCATACCACGTTTTTTCCGCACATTCGTCAGAGAGATCGCATTTGGACTGACTGTAAAAATCATAACCATATAAATTTTAAGTAATGAAATATGCTAAAAATATTTGAATGTGAAATTAATTAATTTCCCTATTATTAAAAAAAAGTAAATCGGCAGAGATTACTGAATTCGAAATAAGATCTATTCCATGTTATAATAATACTAGTATTATTACATAGATGGCTCATGTACAGCGTCATAAGAGTATATGATATATGTAGGAGTTATAAAAGATGAGTATGTACTGTGGTCGTCAATTATGGGTAGAATGGTAAAGGTTGCACGTGTGTAAAGTGACCAATTAACCAGCCTATGACAGGTCGTAAGCCTTGTAAATAACCAGACTTCCACATTTGTCTTCATCTATGTCGAGATGTCAAAAAACGGTTTGTTATTTGCATTCAGTATTCGTTAAAAACGGAATATCAGAAAATATCATGAATTATGAATGAGCGCGCTTTAAAGTCCAGTTTGCGCATAATTCATACATTTGTGTTAGCGTATATCTGACAGATAGATGACAGATCCTTCTAATTACTTGGGAAGGTTCTCGGTAAAGTGAGGCTATTCAATACTTGATTTATCGATCGCTAACGTAGAAGTACAGTCACGTTAAAAAATCTTCGAACGTGTTGACAAGGCTTAAATTCCATTAACAACGTAATTTTTGTGGTAGGCAGCTATAGATTTTCTGATCCAACCAAACCTAAGTCTTCAGTAATACAATTACACGCGATAATCTTTTCTTAATGCTCCAAACGCGTTTACTACGGAGTGTAGATATTTGTATCATTACATCTGATTTTTTTTTTTAATGCATTTTAAGTATAATTTAATATCAAATCTAATGTTAAGAATCAACCCGTTATCAATTCGTTAAACAGAAAGCTAATTATACCAAAAATAAAATATTTTTACCTAATGGTAAAGTTGGGTCAGGTTAAGAGTCGAAATAATTGGCGGGTATGTATGAGGAGATCCATGAACGTGTAAGAGGCGAATAATGTTTGCAAAGACAGAGCGTTGTGGCGTTATATTCTCTCTGCCTACCACTACTGGTTAGTTAGTTAGTTACTTACTTAGTAGAGTTACCTATACATTGAAGCCTCGCACAACGTACCTAATTACTTCTAGAAGCAAGTTCATTATGCGAAAATTTCGTTTTGTGAAGCCCCTTTTCCTATAAGAATACATGTTAAAACTAATACTTCATTCGTACTGTAGCATAATAAAAAGAAACTAAAGTTTTAAAATTTTTGGTCAGACTCAGATTTAGGAGAGCCTACCGAGGCTTGCAGGGTCAAATCCTCTTGTTCTATCCTTTGCTTTTTAGCTGCTGGCTTCTTGAAAAACCTTTCCAATATTGTCTGTTTCTCCTCTTTTTCAACACCTGTCGGAAATATCTGGCAACGGTGTCATTGTAGAGATCGTTCATCCTGTTGGGCTCAGGTGAAATTGGATAATGAGTTTTAGTAAACTATTGCATCTTGAATCTCTCCCCATTTGACCAGGATATCCAGGAAGGCAGCAGTCGAGATTGGTAGATTTGATTGCTCCTCGTTGTCAGATGAAGCTTCCATTTGAGCTTCATATTGTTGCTAGACTAGAAATGCTTGGAGCTCTTCAGTTGTCAGCTCTTCTTGTTGTTCTTCAATAAGCTCCTCCGCATCCTTCTCCTCTTGCAAGATGAAATACGATATAATCTGTTGTGTGAGTCGCGTAATGGAGGAACAATAAATTGTATGTGCGCAGAGTTCGTTATGCGAGGCATCACTATTTTATGTATATGTAGGCAGTTGTTTTGTTGATGATTTGACCATTTTTTCTGAGGCATCTCGTTACCGAGTAATTTTTCTTGGAATTATGCATATTTGTCCATACGAGTATTTAAGCTTGTTTATGCAATATGATCATCCTTCCTACTTTATATACCTAACCAGAGACTGCTCTTGGGCGGTCTCGACCTTCGTTTATGAAGGAACCGACCGAGTGGAATAGTCCGTGGGTATTTATAATTATTTATTACATAATTGATTTACTATAATAATTATAACCAGCTGAATTGTGATGAACACGTTCGCTGTACTGCATATTTTGTTTTCATTAGTATTTTTCATTTTATCAGCTCTATTACGCTGGACATTTTGTCAAAATCACCATGGATGTTAATAGTTACTGCACTGGCCTTTGAATTTACCACATGTACGATGGCGTCAACGTAGTAGTTATATCGATGTTGACATAATAACTAAAGATCGATTAGCAAATCAATTTTTTCATGTGTACTTACTACCTACCTCGTTAGTCCTCGTGCTATATTTATTCCATTTTATTTCTTTTCCAAATAAAGTGTGGCACATTCTTGTTTATTTTGACATTGAAATTCATGAAGGTTTATTGATATTTTAGTCGTAAATGCTGTTTTATAAAATTAATAAAATTGATTTAACATGTTATGTTGACCATTCCAAGAAATATTCAATTACTGTACTACTGTCAATGGACCGATATGGTCAGCAACGCAAATGTGCTCCAAAGAGCAAGAGCAAGGAGACAGTTTCTGACTGATATCAAGGTCCGGAAGGTGTCCTATCTGGGGCATGTACTGAGAGGAGAGAAGCACGAGCTATTGCACCTAATCATAAAAGGCAAAATAGACGGCCCAAGACAGATCTCCTGGCTCCGGAATATACGAGATTGGACGGGGATCAGGACCGTCGAGGCGCTGTTTAGAGCTGCCCAAGACAAGGACAATGACAATTACTCTCAAATGATAGTCGACGGCAGGGGGACCTGACACGATACGCACAGAAGAAGAAGCACTGCTGAGAACATATTGTTTTTTCAAAAGTGCTTAAGAAACTTTGTCCGTTATAGTTTCTTTATTCAATACTTGCTTAATGGCACAGAGTAATCATTTTGCCATCCATTCAGCACAAGAGCTCTCTTTGTGGACACTGGACCAATGCCGTGTCAAGTGTTACTATGTTACATTACACATTACACAACCGTCTGTTATGCACTTCGTGCGAAATATTCCGTTTCTATATTTGTTTGTGTCAATATATCTATCTATCAGTGTATTATAAAGAATAAGTACATAGGTATATGTCAAGGTCCAAAAACAAAATCCTTTCCGCAATGTGACTGTTTGGGAGCGTGACGAATTTTGTACGTGAGATCTACGGTTTAATTCCACGATTTATTTTTTATTCAAACCCAAAGTCGATCATTTCCCAGTAAATTTTTTGTTTTAGGCAAGGGCCCTATTTTTATTCCTTTTTTTAATTATATATATAATTATTATATTATATATATATAATTATTTTAATCATATAATAAAATAAACAACAACTATTTTTTTTTTAAAACTTTTTCAGCAAAAAATAATTCAATTGTTCAAGATTGTATGAATTCGCATAATGAAATGTATATCATTTTTGTGTAGGCTCTTGGCTAGTTAGGAATTAAATCCGAGACTTTTAACTTGGCGTATGATAATCACTTCGCTATGAAATCAGACGATCTTATTTTGGGTGTATTTAAAAAAAGTTTTCTGCATTTGATGATTAAATACCACTACCATTGTACGACAAAACAACGCTGAATTACGTGCATTATTTAAACACTTGATTGCACAACATAATAAAAGGATTATTTTTATGCATATGGATGTGTAAAAAATCAAAATATCACCTAAACATGTTGTATTTTTATAAACAATTTCTAAATACTCATACTTAGGAAAGATTGTACACATGTTGCAATTCAGGTGTAGCTAACTAGTAATTTTTGAGCTACGGAGAAAACAAATAAGTGGTACTTTTACCATATTTTTTTTGTGTAATATTTTCTCTAATTTGCATACGTCGCTTGAAAATGCAGAGCAAAATATTCGCCTATTTAAAGGTCTTCTTAGCTTGGGGAACAAGTAGAAGTCAAAAGGAGCGAGATCTGATGAGAAGGATGAGTGGGAAATAAAAATGATAAGAGTGTTTGGGTGAAAACAAAATGGGCTAGAGCATGTCGTTCGTCATCAGCTTCATTTAGCCATCTAGACCAGTGGCGTGCACAGTTAATAATTAGGGTAGGCAGTAAAGGTAGGTAGTAAAGTAAGCTAGGTACTACTGAGTAAGGTAGGATAGGTACTGTTTGCGTTTTTAAATGTCAATCGGGTAAGTTAGGATAGGTACTGCTTTTCTGCCTATAAGGAATGCATGCCCCTGTCTTTGACCAAGTATTTATAAATATGCATATATATATATATATATATATATATATATATATATATATATATATATATATATATATATATATATATATATATATATATATATACATATATATATATATATATATATATATATATATATATATATATATATATATATATATATGTTTGTACGTATTTGTTTAATTTTTTATTATTAGCATGGTTGGCGTACCCTGATTTCAGATGTTCGGGTATACGTTACCTTCTCTCGCGCTCTAAATGAATTACCTACGCTTCTCTCATTAAACAGACAGTTATACGACCATTTCACGAAGTGCTGGCCCACTTTACATTGTTCTCGCTTCTTATACGACTGTTATTTGGAGTATCCGAGTGACGTCACCCCAGTTTCTGCCTTAAAACACATTTTTGCGTGTTATTATTATTGGTTTTCAAACAAAACGCTTTTTGAAAATCATCTGTGTATGCTCAATTGACATTCACGCGGCCTTGTCAGCGCGTGAGATAATTTATTCACTGAATTTGCATCGTGTATTTGAATTTATTATTATATGTTTATAGAAAATCTGACAAATTGTTACAATGAAAATAATCAATTGGAACCATTTAAATAGCCCCTTTTCGTAAAACACTATCTCAAGGGCACTTCACTGGGATTTAATTGGGGAGGAGTTAGTGGAAATGATTTAACAAACAAATGCGTTTCTAGTTTTATTTCTAAGGATCATCTCACTCTTACTATTTCTAACTACTGGTGGAAGAGCATTCCACGCCATCGGTTCCACAACAGCAAAGGCATGGTCGCCAAATTTACTGAGCTGGTTGTGAGCTGCTAAGATCACATCATCCATAGCAGTTGTAGCCGATCGAAGCGTGAGACGTCTATCAACCAATTCGTTTGAAATACACAGCTCTTTTAGAGACTCTACTAATAGTATAGAAAATCTTGTCTGAAAATTAAAATATATATCGCGCGCACAGACTATGACAGCGCGCCGTGCAGGCTTGCTAACGTAACGACTAACGTTCTTGCTAGTCTTAAGAATAAAAGATGTGGGCAGGTAATTCGTCTCAAATACACAGCTCTTTTAGATATCCTACTAATAGTATTGAAAATCTTGTCTGAAAATTAAAATAAACATCGCCCGCACAGACTATGACAGCGCGCCGTGCAGGCTTGCTAACTTAACGACTAACGCACTTGCTAGTCTTAAGAGTAAAAGATATGGGCAGGTATTCACACTGGCGAATCAATATATTTGATTATTTTTTTATGAAATACTAAATACGTCCAATTTGTTTTGTAGAACGTCCAATTTGATTTGTAGGACGTCTAATTTCAACTGAAAAACCTGTATCAGCATAGTACTGTCCAGTGTCACCTAGTATTTTTTGTTGTTGCTCTAAATGGTGGACATTTAAAAATAGTCATCAGTGTTATTAGTGATTAGAAAACCTTTTAGGTACGTAAATATATATGTTACTTACTGTTTTTTTGGATCTCTATCGTAATATATTGTAAAATTACCTGTAATAACAGGTTACATTGATTCTGACGAATTGATAACATTATCATAAAACCTCTAACCATTTTACCTATGTTTACCTACCTTAACGTAATAAAATAGATATGATAAAAATACAATACACCCACACGTTGAAAGAGATACAACGACGAGTTTTTACACACATTTTTTGCACACATCCGGATATAAAATATTATTATCATTATTTATTTACTGTATCAGCCTAATTAAATTTTATTCATAAACATATTGATTTCCTGTGTTTTTCTTTATAAAACCGATTTCTTGTATTCCTATTAGTTATGACTAATGACATAAAATCTAAACTTCCGTTCGAGTATTACTGTAAATCGTGATAAGAATTTAACCGATTTTTTGTTCGGAATTAATATGCGTAAAAAGTCGTACAAAAACACAATATTCCTTGCTTAGTTTTGTGTTCTTTCTTTTTTTTTACAAATAATACTTACACGGTATTTATTTTGTAGTATTGCGTTTTCATTCCCATATAAAAATAATACGACTGATTAGCTTTTTCCACTTTTACTTTGTTGACCAGCCACCGGGTTTCGCCGTTACTGACATTATCAGGCTGGTGATAACGTGGAAAAGGCTATTAATTTGTTGTTTTATTCTTATTTAAATTGCAGTTACACTCACAAATTTCAGTAAAAATAGATTTAATAAAAATTATAAATTCCCAATTTATACAAAGAAAGAATCCGTTTAAAAATCATATTTTAAATAAAATTATTTTTTAAGCATGTATTACATTAAAAATTATGATAATTTACACATGAAGATTAAGATTACGGAACCATAAATAATAAACACCATATTTTCCATAATATGTTTGACAGCGGTAAAAAAAATATATTTCTCAAAAAAATAAATAAAGAATCTTGAATGTTTTATTTGTCATCATATTCTAAAATGACTTTTTTCTTTACAGGTAAGAACAAAACAGAATCGTGCCGATTGTCCTTCCTTGTCCTTCGTCGAGGATCACAACGGTAATTTTTATTTTATTTTGAGTGTTGAAGTTGACCTCCAAATGATACTAGCTCCTTGTTGCGTAATATTTTTTGCTCTTGTGCAAGACCCGTCTGACGCCTTTGTAAAATGATCTAATAATAATATTGTTGCATGTGTGTTCCTTTGTGATATATAAATTTAATCTGTAAAAATCGAGTGCCCAAGTCATTGTATGTAGCTATTCTCTTTTTTCTAACTACAAATCCTCCATTCAGCCTAGGTAGTGTAATGGTCGGCAAGCTCGGCTACCGTACTGGAGATCCCGGGTTCGATTCCCAATGGGTCAAATAAATGTAAGTGATTTTTTCACTGTAATATTGATTCCTTTTTTTACTCCTTACCTTTCAATCTATTCTTTTCAAAACCATGTTATTTCGAAGAAAAAAAAATTTTACATACAAAACGGTGTTTTATAAAAAATTTCAATTACGTTAAATCGATCACTCCTTCAACAACGTCATATATATAAAAAAAAACTTGATTTTTCAGGAGATCGTTTTTTAAGTTTAAGAATATAATGAAATGTATTAAAAATAAATATCAAACCACTCATTGAACTTTTTACTGTGCAATAGATCTTTTTAGGTAAAACCTGAAGGTTTTTTCTTCATTTGAAAAATATTTAGTAAAATATTATTTAAGAAAATAATTAAAGTAAGTAAATATTTAGTAAATTATTTAAGAAAATAATTAAAGAATACATTTTCTTCAAAATGTAAAAACAACACTTTCTGCCCTGTAGCGGGTGAATATTAAGTTAAAAACATGCCGCTTTTGCTGGGATATTCTGGGCACTCTGAAAATACGCACAACTGAAAATTGACGATTTTTGATATATGACGTTGTTGAAAGAAGTGAGCGAAATGTTTCCTGGGTTTTGAGAAAATCAAGTTACGATTTAACGAATACTGGGCCTTAATATGCACGCACTAAAAATGTTGTAGTATTGCTCACTACGTCCTTAGTGTAGTCGCCTTATTTACTATTATAATGTAATATTTATGTTTCGAATCTTCGTTCACCCACTACACGTTGTGTTAATTTGGCGACCAATACAAAATATTTCCTGTTAAAATGAAATATTCCTCCCACTCGTGTTGGGTCTTGACGTAATATACAAATATTATGTCAGATTCCCAAGGTTCGAGAGAGGAGCTCCATAGCCCGAGGTAATGGCGAATTTTCAAGAATACTCCTATTAGGCAAACTTAATATTGTAATGCAGGCAAATCGATATGGTAGTGAAGAATTCATATTTGTGGTTCTAGATGGTGAGTTTTTTTTTACTACGAATTTCAGTCGTGTATTTCCTGAAATCGTATAGAGTGAGCCATGATTTATTTGTTTGAAGAGTAAACGATTTAATAGTTGAATACATCAGGAGCAAAATAATCCCGATTAATATATTTTATTGATAGCTTGTATTCCTGAAGCTCGTTTGATGATTTTTAATATGACGATTTCTATTTATAGATTAATTGCTTAAATCAAACACTGATTTTTAGAGTCTACTAAATTGTATTGTATTGTTACACATAAAAAAATGTGACAGTTTTTTCGCCTTGTTGTGGCATTTTCAACTAAAAATCAGTGTTTGATGTTAACATTTAATATTTAAAATAACGTTCCTTTTTTTAATCCTGTCAATTTAAAGTCAGCTGATGACAATAGCCGTAGAATTGAGATTTTTCGTGTATTTTCATAATTTCTGTTAACGTAAATTCTAGCTGGCATCGGACCCATGTACTCATACTTAATAACCAAATGTGTTAACCTTACATTACTAAGCCATTAAAACTTTTAATTGAATGATTTTAGCATCAATAGTAACTCGATATTTTCAACCTTTATGGTGACTATTATACTGTGCAATTAGCAAAATTCTTTATTCTAAAAATGAACTTCTTTACTTGAAATATACTCATTCGTCAAATGTTCATCATTTAATCGGGACTTTATTCTCAAAATAATTAAGGTAATATTATTCTTTGTAAATTAGTGGGTGTATGGTATAATAATAAAATAAATAATGTGTTGCTTTGTACTTAAAGAAACGACAGTAAAAGTTTATTCTAAAATAATCTTTTAAAAATTACATATAATATGCTATCTGAGGTCTTTTGTTTTTTCAGTGCGACGCATGCGCGACGTTTGGTGGTAGATTTGCGCTATCTGCTTTACCGACTGTCACAATATTGAGAGTCGGTACTATATATATATATATATATATATATATATATATATATATATATATATATATATATATATATATATATATATATATATATATATATATATATATATATATATATATATATATATATATATATATATATATATATATATATATATATATATATATATATATATATATATATATATATATATATATATATATATATATATATATATATATATATATATATATATATATATATATATATATATATATATATATATATATATATATATATATATATATATATATATATATATATATATATATATATATATATATATATATATATATATATATATATATATATATATATATATATATATATATATATATATATATATATATATATATATATATATATATATATATATATATATATATATATATATATATATATATATATATATATATATATATCTATATATATATATATATATATATATATATATATATATATATATATATATATATATATATATATATATATATATATATATATATATATATATATATATATATATATATATATATATATATATATATATATATATATATATATATATATATATATATATATATATATATATATATATATATATATATATATATATATATATATATATATATATATATATATATATATATATATATATATATATATATATATATATATATATATATATATATATATATATATATATATATATATATATATATATATATATATTATATATATATATATATATATATATATATATATATATATATATATATATATATATATTTATATATATATATATATATATATACATACATACATACATACATACATACATACATACATATATATATATATATATATATATATATATATATATAAGTATGATATATTAGCGTTACCTATCTCAAGACAAGAGCAGACACTAGACGTAATGACTAGAGTCAAGTGGAGTAGGGAAATGGTACATACATACATACATACATATATATATATATATATATATATATATATATATATATATATATGTATATATATATATATATATATATATATATATATATATATATATATATATATATATATATATAAATATATATATATATATATATATATATATATATATATATATATATATATATATATATATATATATATATATATATTTATATATATATATATATATATATATATATATATATATATATATATATATATATATATATATATATATATATATATATATATATATATATATATATATATATATATATATATATATATATATATATATATATATATATATATATATATATATATATATATATATATATATATATATATATATATATATATATATATATATATATATATATATATATATATATATATATATATATATATATATATATATATATATATATATATATATATATATATACATACATACATACATACATACATACATACATACATACATACATACATACATACATACATACATATATATATATATATATATATATATATATATATATATATATATATATATATATGTATATATATATATATATATATATATATATATATATATATATAAATATATATATATATATATATATATATATATATATATATATATATATATATATATATATATATATATATATACAGTATCTACTCAATGAATTAGGGCCACGCAGAATTTCGCGCAATTTCTCAATTCAAACAGGAATAACTCAGAGAAAACCTTGAATAAAACAACATTGAATTTTATTTACACATGAACACTTTATTACGCTTAAATAATGCATATATTTTCATATAAATATAGTTAGTATTTAGTATTTCCACCTTTGGCAGAAATAACTGCCTCAATTCTTTTTGGCATACTTAAAATGCACTGTTTTATCATGTTTTTTATTTCTTCGTCTTCTGACCAAATTTTTTGAATATTTTCTTTTAGACAGTCTACTGTCCGATTTGGAAATGAGTATACCTTATTTTTTAACATGCTCCATACGTTTTCTATAGGATTAAGGTCCGGAAAATTTCCAGGCCAGGGGAGCAAAGGCAGATTTTTGTTAGACAAAAATTTTATCATTGATTTAGCCCGGTGGCAAGGTGCCCCATCCTGCATGAAGGTGTATGGACCTTCTGTTGGGTCGAGTGTATGGTAGAAGGGCAATAAAATTCGTTCGAGGACCTGCTTATAGGAATTTTGGTTCATTGTTCCTTCCACGAAAAACAACGGCCCAGGTAAATTGTTAATAATACATGACCATATCATTGTTGCAGGGGGGTGTTTGATAACTTTTACCACACAGGCCTCATTGTAACGTTCCATTGGTGTTCTCCTGACGAATCGACGGCTCTCTGTCATGGCTTCTAACCGGCACTCATCACTAAAGATGACCTGAAAAATAATGAAAATTTAAGTTTAATTCAAATATATAAGTTTATTTACTAAAATGATATGTTGAAAATTCAATTTTAATAAATACCTTTTTCCAATCATCTACCGAGTAATTTCGATGTAGCCTGGCCCATTTTAATCGATCCGCTTTCATTCGTTGTGTCAATTTTGGTACTTTTTCAGGGCGCCTGCATTTCAGATTTACTTCGTAAAGACGTCGCCTCAGTGTTGATACCGATATATTTATACCCTCTTCTTCCAATTTTATTTTTAATGTTTTTGCTGATGCACTACGGTTTTCTAAGGCACTTTGAACGATTTTTCGATCAGTCCTCGGTGTTGTTTTTCTAATCCTACGACAGTTCTTTCGCCGATTGCTGGTGGCGGGTGACTGATTTTTTATTGATTTTGAAATTCCGTCCACTGTTTGACGAGAAACGTTTTCTTTTTTTGAAATTTCTCTATTAGATAGTATTTTTAATTTCAGTAGCACTATAACACTAGACTTTTTTCGTCAGAAATGTCTTTACTTTTTCCCATTTTGTCCTTTTCAAAAAAAAAACACTTTTGTTTACAATTTTTTTTTATACTTTATGAACTAAAATTAAAAATTAAGTTTTTTTCACAAGACACGATAACTATATAACCTCTCTGAACAAAACAACAACCAGAACTCAAGAAACTTCACTAATAAATGAGATAGGACTATTTTTTGAACTTTCAACTATCTGTCTACCTGTGCCAATTAGGGACCTTTCTCAGAAAAAGGGTTTGAAATTTTGTAAAGGCTTAAATAATCCAGGTATATTTTACATATTATTGAAGGTAATATACATGATATTAGATGTCAATAGAAAACTTAAAGTATTTATGCAAAATAAATATAATAATCCAAAAGATTTCAGAGTATTCAAAAAAATAATGGGTGGCCCTAATTCATTGAGTAGATACTGTATATATATATATATATATATATATATATATATATATATATATATATATATATATATATATATAAGTATGATATATTAGCGTTACCTATCTCAAGACAAGAGCAGACACTAGACGTAATGACTAGAGTCAAGTGGAGTAGGGAAATGGTTTAATATTCCCCACAATTCATGTGTGGTTTGCGTCCGTCGGTTCGGCGGACATCTAATTGACCCCCAGTAACCCTTCTCGTCTCTCTCTGATTTCCTTCAATTTAAATACACAATAATATCCTTCAAATAGCGCCGTGTCACCACTGCGACTTGTTTTCGCGTTGATTTTATTTCCTTTTCAACTATTTTTGGGTACACGAAAAATCATCAGCTTAATACCATATCCATATTCCATAATTTCCGTTTTTATTGTATTGGAACCTGTCATGTTACTTTTAATAAATTAAATAAGGTTAATTTTTTTACTCAACTGATTATTATTTGAAAGGGAACTGTTTTGCCATATAGGGCATTTAAAAACCATGGTTTAAACCCACCACTTCATTAATTTCGTTGAAATTTTTTTAATGAATTGTTATCAATCAGTATTATTATATTTAATTATTTATGTCACGAAATCGCATATAAATTTACTAGGCTACTAAATATTCAAATTAAAGAGATATGATCGCTTAGTATTATAAAACCTCATTATAAATTATATAAACTATTGTCATTGTCGAAATTCACTGTGTTTTCTTTAATCTTGTACATTCTAGGCTTAATTTAGTCATACAGTTATATGTATTTTTATAAGAATCTTTTTCTTATATATCACCGCTTTCCCAATTATTTTTCTGTTTCTATTATATTAAATCATCTCCCATAATGCGGTTTAAAACAGTTTTACTATGTGTCTACTTTGTGTAACTATATTCTTCTTCAAACTCATTTTAAATTTTCCTGTCTTTTTATTTTATTTTAAAATATAAAGGCAAACTTTCCATTCAGTCTGAGTCCTTTATTGCTACGTTACATTTGCAATGGTCAGTGAAATCGCTTTTCGCGACACAGTCTGTGACTCGCACTGTGTTCTGGGCGGCGTGTCTTGACCCTGATAAAGCGGCTTTATTATTTGTACTTCCTCTACCAGCAGTCGCTCCCAAGGTCAAATCCAGATTCAAGGACCAAACGTAGTAGCAAACATAATAGCAAACGTAGTAGCAACTGTCTCCAATGTGACGTGATTTACAGAATTCAGCCTATTGATACAGGCCCATTACGCGGCCTTTGGTCATTAGAGATAACAAATAGTAAATGTGTAATGTACAAATTTTACGAAATCGCTTTGCCATCGGTAAAGCCGCTTGTGCACTTCACGGAATTTTACCGTCCAGCAGTCCGGTTTTGTAAAATAAAAGCGACTACGACGGTTTAGCGTGATCGAATTTACGCAATCCGAAGAAAGATGGACTTTTGTCCATCTTTCTTCGGATCGCTTTTGCACGAGCCAATCCAAGCCAATCATCGTTTTATCACGCTCACTGAAGTGCCGGTCGGTAAAATTCCGTGTAGTGCACAAACGCCCTAAATGTATGTTTTTAATGATAATATTTTCCTGTGAAATTTAGCATGGTCGCTCAGTTTCTGAGAAATTTGGTATGCAAGCAATAAAATACTGACTTTGTATTTTATCCAGTACTTTAAAAATCCGTGCATTTGGATGTTCAACTAATTTTGATCAGACAACGGTAAAAATATTGTTGATTTTAAAACTCCTTTTTTGTAACCTATTTAAAAACGATATTTTAATGGAAAAAGTACGGGTTTTCAAAGGATTTTTTCGCAGCATACAAGTTGTGAACAAGGATGCGATTTGTGAGTAACTTTTTGATCGCGGAAGGATTTTACTTATTAAAAAAAAAGTAATAAGAATTTCAATCATTCATTTTGTCGAAATCGTTCGCTTAATTCCCCATTTCAAATGTTTAAAACGTTAATATCGGAAAACTATAATAGCATTGAATAAAAAATGAATAAGAAAACATTAATTTTATTGAGTTAACCTTGTGGTTTCAGGAAAACGATACAAATTAGTGGTTCTGTAATAATACTGCGGTTTCAGGTGCAATAACAATTTAATTTCCCGAAAATCATATTCATTGTTCGCCAATTATAATATTAATTGCATTCTTCAACACGCAAAGTTGAACAATGCAGTTAATTTTCTTGTTTTATATTTCAAAGAGAATATCGAATGAAAAAATGATTCCTTACACTTTGCGACGTTTATTTTTGGTATAAATTTAATATGCTTAGATTTTAAATATACCTTGCATGTGATTTGTTTCCGCGGGAGAAATAAATCTGACGCGAGACGAAAAAGAAAAATTGACAATATTGACAGCTAAGGCATTGTCTATGTCCGTTTTAATTAGTTCTCTGTCAAGGTCGGCGTACTTACATAATGCACATGGCGAGCTTCTGTTGACATTATGGGCGTAAGTAGGTAGGTACTCTCGTTTACAGTATTTACACACTTGTGTCAATATTATACCGGTGACAGAACAGTGTGTCACATTTGAAAGCAAACTGTGAGCCCTTTTCCATGATATAATCATCTACATTGTAAAACAAATATTTGTCATGTAATGGATGATTTTTCATTTTTTCCAATAATACTTTAATGTTAGCTTGTCGCGCGCATTTTAAAATAAAAAAACAGTACGATATAAAATGAATATTTGAAAAAGAAAAAAAATGCAATTATTTGCAGTACTATGTTTCGTAAAAAAATTATTACATGTTTTTATTCGTTGAATATTGTTACATTTTTTTTACAATTCAATTTACTAACTAGACATTTCTACTTATAAAATACCTTAAACTAGTTCCGCTGTGCCTCTCCAAAAAAGATACTTATCTCTTGTGCTTGAGAGATGGACTGTGTAAGTCTAAAGGTGGAGACTGACCGGAGCATTTCGTCGTAACGTAACACGTTACGATGCGAGCATTCAGGCAGTCAATACAGCGAGCCGAACGCTCCATCCATAGTTTCGGATGCTCGCTGATGCTCGCCGCGAGCGATGTTACGACGTTATGTTACGACGAAATGCTCCGATCAGTCTCCACCTTAACGCAGTGAATTCTTTCGTTACAGTTTATATAAATAATGAATCATGAATCACGAATTACGACATAAGAGAGAAATACCGAAAAGTATTAGGTATTTTGACTGTATTTGATCATTTTCTCGCGAGTGGTCGTCGGTGACGCAAGGTGGTCACACATGATGGTGAATACGTCACCCAGCCTCAAGGATCTCGCTGCTTTCCTCATAGCGGTGGCCTTTACTGGCAACTGACGACTTACCTCTCCGCACTATTGCGTATGTCGGATAAGTCCATATAGTGCGCGCTAAAATATTCACTCAGTATTGAAAAAGTTAGCTTCTTCTGTGCGTCATGTCAAGTACTTCGTCGACTGTCACTTGAGAGTAATTGTCCTTATCTTGGGCAGCTTTAAACAGCGCCTGCATGGTTCTGATCCCTGTCCAATCTCGTATATTCCGGAGCCAGGAGATCTGTTTTCTGCCCGCACCTCGTCCACCTTCTGTTTTGTTTTATGATTAGGTGCAATAGCTTGTACTTCTCTTCTCTAAGCACATGCCTCAGATAGGACACATTCCAGACTTTGATATCAGTCAGCAACTGTCTTTCTGAGCTTGCTCTTAGGAGTACATTCACGACCTATTATAATACACACCACAGAATTTTTCTTCTTCTTATTTTTGATAAATGGACCATACTCTCCATCTTCTTGCATCTGACAGTTTTTGAAAAATATTTATACAGCACCGTTTTTTGTAAAAAAGTATCTCAATGGCGCTAAAATATATGTATTTTTAGTTTTAACAGCTTTACATTTTTACAATTTGATATTTATGTATAAACATATACATTAGTTACGCAATTTAATCAATATCTACAGGTAAAGTGAGAGTGAAAATTTAGATTTAATCTGGTTACTATAGATAAGAGACCCGACAAAGGTGGGTCTTGAGTTGAGATCCAAAGTCGGGATAATTCTGGATGGATCTCTGATTCCGGGGTTAGTTGTTCCACGACGCGGGATCTGCATCGGCAAATTCCCTATCACCAAATCTTGTATCGGGACAGCGTCTGAGCTCCGATAATCTGCCGATAGCCGATTGCTGATCGAATGGTTGCTTGTCCGTATTGTCTCAGGACAACAGGGCTCAGGATAGTGGATAATATTGAGATTAGAATTGAATTTCCATGTTTTATTGTATTACAGAGCCAAGACGACATTCTTTGCAATAAAAATGCATATAAACGTCAGTCGGTGCACTGATTTGTGCATATTGAGTCGACGTTATGACAATGGCCTAGTTCTAGGCTAGGAGCTATTAACTTGACTTTGTATCGAGGTGATGAATCTGTCCTCGTACTTCCGCATGATATATTTAAGTCGACAACTTGTAATCTAAGACTAATTGTAAAAAAATCATGTTTAACATGAATTTAGTTTTTCTTTTTTAACTAAAAAATAGCCTCTTTTATGCTTGAAGATGCCGTGTACCGGGCAAAGAATTACTCATACACATTTTTTGGTTTTTTACGCTAATTTTAATTATGTGCGTCATCATCCAACAAAAAAAATTAATGTTCTAATATTCAGCGATATTTAATAATGAAAAAATTACTCAATATCTTTTGTTATGAAATTGTCATACAATGATTCCTGAGTAAAAAAAAGATTGATATTGAAGTAAGGCGCCTATTTTTTTTTAATTAGACAATTTTTTTGTAAGTTATAATTAGATATAGGAGCCCATAGGTGAGTACTGAAAAATTCTATTAAATACACCCTAGGCATATTTATATCACAAATCGCCTAAATACTTTTGCAAAAATGTGGGTTAGACATGTATGGCGCCGACCCCTACGTATATGACGTAGCGAGGTTATTTGGTTGCCCTTTTGGTGATCTACACCTGATAGTATTATCCCTAAATAACATTGCGTCACGTCACTGCTACATAATATGTCACGGTAGATATAATTTGTCTTTCGTTGTATGATATATTGGTTATTGTCAAATTTGTGAAACCCTACAATACGCGATCAATCGTTTTACGTATTAAAATTTAATTTGAATATTGAATTATGGAAGTTTTATGAAAACTAAGTGTTTTAGAATCTAAGGAAGGAAGGATATTCGAACGTTTGAAAGCTAGAATACCACAATATCTTTTTCTAGTGTGGCAAAATTTACTGCTCAAAGAAATCAATATGGAACAATAGACGATGAGTTCTGAATGTGTCTGGGATAGCGAAATTTACCCCTCAAATGAATCAATATAAAACAGTAGACGATGAGTTCTGAATGTGCAAAATTTGCCCCTTAAATGAATCAATATGGAACAGTAGACGATGAGTTCTGAATGTGCAAAATTTACCCCTTAAATGAATCAATATAGAACAGTAGACGATGAGTTCTGAATGTGCAAAAATTCCCCCTCAAATGAATCAATATGGAACAGTAGACGATGAGTTCTGAATGTGCAAAATTTCCCCCTTAAATGAATCAATATGGAACAGTAGACGATGAGTTCTGAATGTGCAAAATTTACCCCTAAAATGAATCAATATGGAACAGTAGACGATGAGCTCTAAATGTGTCAATGTGCATTTTTTTTCCTAAAATGAATTAATATGGAACGATAAGACAGTGAGTTGTGAATTTCATGGAAAAGCAAAGGTCCGATATTGATTTGTTATATGGAAAGTGGGTTTTATAAAACTCTTCAGTTAAGTTTGTGATCCTATTTAATAACTTAGTGAAGAAGAAAAAACAGATAAAGCGTTAATATATATTTGAAAATATAATATCATTACCGCAAACGAGATTTTATTTCATAAAAATAAAACTTAAAAAAATATTTGATTACATTACACAATGAGCGTTGTGAATCTTTATTTTGATAATAAATACTACCGTTTCTATCAAAGAATTCCCTTTTTATTCTACTTAATCATATTTTAAAACCTCTTATCACTTTTCTATTTTACATTATATTTGCGATTTGTCACCGTTAATATCTTGAGCTGTAAAGAGATCAATAAACAGAAAACAAACGGATTACAGGGAATCAGATTATATACTATTATAAGTCTAGCTTAGATAAGGCCCACATAAACGCTGTTTTTTTACTACAAATTACGGTGAATATGCGAAATTACATGTTGTAAACAATAAACATAATTTCCACTATAAAAACTATACATTTCTGGGTAGATACCGCTCACGGTTAAGAGGTATGTAGAACAACAAAATATGAATACAATATTCCACAAGTGTTGACGATTTATTTCAGAAATTTAGTAAATATTCGTGTGAATTTTTTACGATTTCTTACAGTATATTTCATGTGATATCGTTGTATGTCACCCTTTTTTATAATTTATCTTTGACTTGCCTTTCATCTTTATTCCTTTCGTTCCATTCATTTCTCTGCCAGTTGTTCTTCCAAATGGATAGTTGGAACAGTACAATTACTTATTATGATCCACTTTTATTCATATGTATATAGCCTAATTATAACTGATTTGCAAATTCCCTCAAAACAAAATAAATATGAATCACTATTTCATAAATCAACACAAGATGCAGTGAAAGTCATGGTGGTATTTTGAGATTTACTTTCTGTTTTCGGTAGATACCGCCTATGATGAATAAAAAGGCTTTTCTTGGTGAATAATATATTCAAATATGACTATTATTTCCTAATCAATTTCTCTCAAAATCTGAAACTATCAAAGTATAGAAATATCTGAAAACGTCAAATAACTTCTTCTGTGGTTCCAGTCTCCTATAGCACTTGACCCGGATGTCAATTAGTGCTCTACATTTCCCTACTTCTGCGAGCTCTATTACGAGAGGAAATCATTTGGTTGTTTTGACGTAACGACATTTTTATCGATCGCCGAATACTCGTAACAGATTCTTTAGTTGAACTTCGGTGGTGTATGTTTGTGCCCGTTTCGTTGATTTGGCATTCCCTAATGTGGCGGTTGAGATCGTATCTGGAATTGACCTAAATGCGATACTTACCCCTATATTCATTACATTTGACGGAATAAGGGGGTTGTCAACTCACTCCTTAAACGGATCTCGATTCGGAAAATAACGACTCGAAAACACGAATGAGTTTTATATTAGTGATATTTTTTTGGTGTAACTGTAAATGAAATGTCGTAGAATTATTATTTATTTAGCTATAGCTAACCTATCTTGAAATTTCATCTTAAATTTTAATTATACATAGTTAAAGGAAATAATTTTTACAACTTGTTTCACTGAATTTTAAAACGCATAGTTGTATATAAATATTAGTCAAACATATTATTTAATCTATTCAAAATTATTCTTTTCACTTAATACTAATATTTCCACTTGAGTAGTGCATAGGACACTGCACTGGATCTTTGCATAGATACCCGCCGGTTATCGATCATTTGAAACTTTGTAATACCCATGATTGACAATCGCATAACTTAAATTTCGAATAGTTGTAAACATATGTGGTTCAATTGACAATGCAAGTAGTATTTTTCGGGGAAGGTGACATCTGTTATTGAAATTAGTAAGCTAGCAATTTTCATTTTTATTTTTTCAAGTTAATTTATTCACAATATTTTTTAATGTGTGTCACAAACTTATAAGTATTGCACTCTACAACCACTCATTGAAATAACGGTAAAAAGTACTCTATTTAATTCTTTTAAAGCTTTTTATTTAAACGTAAGGACACGGACACTTACGTGCTTGATGTTTTTTAAAAATTAAATTCCTATCACCCTTGGTATCTTAATCGGGTGGAGGCGGTGTTAGGTGTCCTTAATAGAGTTGTCGACCCACCAGCATACTTACAGTCCACTAGACTAACGCTTAACCTTTAACCTTAGAGACCTTAACATTTTATTGCACGCTCCACGTCTTGAAGAAAAAGAGATTTCCGTTTATGTAAATCACGCTTAAAATTCCCATTTTTTGTATTCTTCCGTTTTGTAATATAAATACATATTTTTATTATGGAAACTCTAAATTGGAAGCCAGATTATCTTAACATTTTGTTTGGGTTAGACATTTTTCAAAAGAAAATCGTATTATTCATTCCGAAATAAATTTTATTTTTAATTTATGTTTTACTAGTAAATACTTATTCTTAAAATCTATATTATATATTTCGCCCAACAAATTCATGAAACACATTCTGCTTATCTTTTGAATACATTAATAATTTAATTTTATATATATATTTTTACATCTCAACATAGATGATGAAGAATATGGAAATCTTACAGGGCTTACAACCGTGTAATATTCACGTATATACGTGTAATATTCACCATTCTACTCATGATTGACAACCACACTACTTAAGCTTTTGGAACTCATACATATATCATATGATTCTCACGTCGCTTCATGTTTGAGTTGGCGGCAGTGTCTACGGTTGTTTGAGTAAGCATTAATAAATATTATAAAGAACATGCGAGATGATCAAGTCACTGGCAATAGTAACACTGCGTTCCAGTGCTGCCACATGTCCAGCCCCAATCTGTACTCCACAAGCAGTTATTCGATAAGATTGGACCCCTACATCGGTCTTTCCTGGAAACCTCTCAGTGTAGTATGTGTGCTGAATTTGCTTCAGTATGTTTGCATACCTCTCGCGCTACAGTGTCGGCGTAACCTCACGAGGGCCCTGTATTTACCTATTTTATTTTTATATCTCTTCTGCCTATGTGAACTTACACCACGATTCACTAACGTACATAGGACTACAAACATAGAGCAGTGGCCAAAGCGTCGATGGCTGGATCTTTATCGCAGGTTTTTCTCCGGGTGTATTGCTTTCGTACTAGATACTTCTTCGTGGGTTACAATCTTTGTGATAATTGATTGGCTTCGTTCATGGTCAGTCTAGGTTCTACTATAACAGATTTCGCAGTAGTAACTGAACACCTAAAATCAGATATAAAAATATGTATTTTTTGTATCAACAAATTCGATTTGCTAAGGTTTGATAAGAATATTTTTTGTCAATATGTAATAAAACACAAAGTTTATAGCAATATAGTATTATTTTCGATTTTTGGGATGTAATTTTGATTCATTGTAATATTTTTTCGTGTAGCAATGCTACAAATATACAGGGAAGTATATATTTAACGTGATTAACTTTCACGAAAAAGTCATGATTCGATTCATGAAACGGGTAATTTAACGTGACCTTGAAACAAAAGTTTACTAATGGTGTGTTACGTCACTAAGGTGTGTAAGATTTTATCCGTTTTTAATTTATATGTATGTATATAATATTAAATTACATAGAGAAAATCATAGTCTAAACATACGCTTAGATGACTCGAATATCACTCATTATATGTAATTAATTTAGTACGTCACTTATCGTGATTAATTTTAAACAAATTATACAGATATTTTGTTGGGTCACTTAAATATTCATTTTTTATTTTTTCCAAATCTAAAATATTCATTTAGGATTCTTAACAGGAATTGCAATTTATTATATATAGTATATTAAAATGTGCATATTTTCGAGCGCTTTTCTGTAATGCCTCGGAATGATTTTGACTCTGAACTAAGTTTGTATGAAAATCATTTTAAAATGGTATATTTAAAAATAAAAACAGTTTTTTGGTTCGACGCTTGATGAATTTGACCGTATTGTACATGGACGTATGTAACGTACTCGTATCAGATACAGTTACGAATATCATTTTTTCTTCCGGTTTAAATTTTTCTTACACTTTCTACTGCGTCACAACTGCAAACTACATCATACGTTAGAGTTGCGTGATAATTATTCATCATTATCCATAAGAAAATGACTCAGTGGCGTGGAGTGGGATTTGTTGGAGACGAAAAATATTGAATTAAAAAATCATACTAATTACTTCTTATTCTGGCGTCCCTACCACTCTTCTTTCCCTACAACTCTTTTAATCTGCACCGAACGGTGCATAGGGCACACCATATTGACCCAGTGTTATCCTGATCAAAATTACACGAAGATAAATCTTGCATTTTAGCTACCAGCCTAAAGTGATGGAAAATAAACATTGGAGTGAACAATTATTACTATTTATTTTGATAAAAACTAACTAACTAACCATCACGCCGCTTCTCCGCAGGGGTAGGCAGAGAGAATCGAACGCCACACCACTCTGTCTTTGCAAACATTCTTTGCCTCTTCTACATTCATGCATCTCCTCATACATACCCGACGATTATTACGACTCCTGACCCGGCCGCTTTCAAGTATTTGACATACCTGATTGACATTTATTTTGATTATTTTGAGAATTAATCCTGGAGTACAAGTTACGTAGCCATTAATTTTTTTATTTTATTTATTTATTATTAAATATATTGCAGTATCATGAAAGGTCTCTGGGGAGGGTAAAAAGTTGTAAAAAGTCGGGTTGTGGTCCCGTGGTTATTGTCGCGGACTCTTAAGTCAGAGTTTCTCGGTTCTAACCCACTCTACCTCAATTTGATAGAAATTTTATGAAATTGATATATTTGTGTAAATAATAAAAGCACAAATATTTCTCTTTTCACTAAAAAAAGAAGATTCTATTAGCTTTCCATATCTTCGTTTATTAGACAAATAGCTACCGATTTCATTACCTTTTACTAGAAATCAGGAAATTTCTTTCTTGGTCATTGCTAGTAAGAATGTAAGATTCACGGAAAGCTTGTAGATCAGTTGATACGGATCGAAGACCTAGTACCAGACATGGTCTCCTGGGACTGCAAGACGCCATCTCAAGACTCAATGCGTGACACAAAGCAAGAAGACGAAGATGAACAACTAACGGAGCGCCTATGCCCTTAATCGGTTGTATTCGATATGCAGTATTACTCCAGTTTTTTTTAGATTCAGACTATCAGTAGCGTACTGGATATATTGTATATTCAAAAAGGTCTAGTTTACATGAAGCTACAATTAAACCATGAGGCAACGTTTTCTGTTTTATGTGATGTCATAAAATTAGCTATGACTGAATAATCCAATTCACAAATATAATCAAATAACAGGTTAATAATTTAATTAACTTTCTATAACACTACTTAAAAAAAATTGCCGGTGAATGTTATTAAAAAAAAACATTTATATCAGCTAAGCTAGCCTCTTTTACAAGGCATTAGGTTCGCGCTACCCAGGACGACCACTGCTGACAATTCGTCGGCAGTTCTCGTCAGAACTTCGGGACGCGGATCTGACTTAGGAGGATGCAAAGGAGCTGGCAGCCGACAGAAAAGCCTGGAGGCAGTTTGCGGACTCCATATGCTCATAAGTTTAATTATTGCTTAAAATTATATCACTTAAGTTGTTATTTACGGGATTATAATGGTCGAATCCGAGCCTTAAAAAAATATATTTACTGGAATAATTTACATATGTCCGCCATTTCCGTCATCCGCACTCAATGGTGCATAAGGCACTGGATGCACCCTAAACATAGTAGAACAATAAAATAACGCGAGATGATCACATTCACACTCAATCTGGCATTAAAAAATAAAGCTTTTGTAATCACCGACATCGGACATCGAGCCCAAGACCTCACACCTAGAAAAAATTGCTTATTCTTTGATTGTTAATTTTTTTTAGAGATGCTTGCCGGTTTGTCTTTAATGTGTTGTTTGAACGACTGATTTTGGTGAAACTTGTATCAATTAAAACCCGTAAAAATACACATAAATATTGTTATTGTGTACAGTGTACATAGATATATATGTATACACACGCACACTAAAAACAATTAATAAAAAAATAATTTACATGAATTAATTTTATTTGGATTTCCTTTCTACTGATTATAGAAGCCAGTTTTGTCAGCCCGCGTGTATTGGGAGTGTAGAATGACCGTTGTTTCTGTGCGGAGTACGGAACTACGGCGAAGAAAGTAATGATATCACATACGAGTTTTGGTCGACTGGATAAAAATGCTATTAGGCAATAAGGCCGCTCGTTCTATTGCCGGTAATGAGGTGTGGATAAATACGCAAAGAACTTGCAAGGAAAACTGTATAAACATATCGTAATGTGGCCACGAAAATCGGCGAAATTCTTTACATCGCAATTAAAGAGATTTGAATGCTACTTCTTCGGCGACATTTCTGCTTGAAATTATTAAGTTTTTACTAACAAAAAAAACCCTTATCCGCACCCAATGGTGCATAGGGCACTGCGTCATATAAACGCAGTGTTATCTTGATCGTGATGATTAACAAAAACCACCGTGAAATGTATATAAGATTCTTCGCGAATCATTTTATATACCAAGGGACGCCTGAAAATATCATTTTAATTTTTCATTAAACTGATTGATTGAAGCATAAATATAACTATTAGAAATTCGAGTAGTGTTTTTTTTCAATCACGGGTAGAATAGTGAATGTTACATATCGCTCACTCCTTTCAAGAACGTCATAAATAAAAAAACTTGATTTTTCAGTAAAACGTTTTTAATGTTTAAGAATATAACACAATGTATTAAAAATAAATATAAAGCCACTTATTTAAATTTTTACAGTGCAACAGATCATTTTAGGTAAAACCTGAATGTTTTTTCTCCATTTGAAAAATATTTAGTATATTTAAAAAAAATATTAAACAATACCTTTTCTTCAAAATGCAAAAACAACATTTTCTGCCCTGTAGCGGGGAAATATTAAGTTAAAAATATGCCTCTTTTGCTGGGATATAGTACATTTTCTGGGCATTCCGAAAACATGCACAACTGAAATTTAACAATTTTTTATTTATGACGTTCTTGAAAGGAGTGAACGATATGTGTATTAAGTAATCACACAAACTAGCCAATGACAGATTGTAAGCCCTGTTAATGCCCAGATTTCCATATTCTTCTTTGTTGAGATTCAATAAAAAAATCTTTAAATAAATAACTCTTTTAATTAACTAATATAACACCACTTCGCTTCCCCGCAGGGGTAGGCAGAGAGAATAGAACGCTCACCACTCTGTCTTTGCAAACAATCTTCGTCTCTACCACATTCATTCATCTCTTTATCCATACCCGCAGATTATTCTTTCGAGTAAGCCAAATCCAGAAGAGTGAACAAAAATTTAGACGCATTCAAAATATTATGATTTTTTTTCTTTACTAGAATAAGTGATGCATTACCTTGGTTAAGGTGCCAGTCTAGATAGACATGATCCCAGAAAGTGACGGGGTAAATAGTACAAAAAGCCCGTATTATCAGTTAGAGCCAGTTTACATTGTCCCAACCCACCTGATTAAAGCCGAAATGACATTGATTTAATGTCCGATTGAGTGTCTGGCGTTAACCTATCCAAGTAAAATAAATATTGACCTTTACGTGCGTGTGGCGTCCTTACATACGATTGTAATAACAATATACCTCATCAAAATAAATGAATGATTGCTAGTACAAGAGTATTGTTTCATAAAAAATGCACGTTTCTTAAAATTACTACGGACAATATTTTTTTTTTTTTTTCAACATTGCGATAAAACGTTATATGATAGATGTTAAAATGGTAAAATAAGGGACAAATGCAAAATTGATATTAACAATATGGACAATATTAATAAAGGTGTGCTTTATTGTTTGGACATATCGGACAAATGAGTAAGTAAAGAACAGTAAAATAAATATATGAGCCGAATGTAGTTGGAAGGAAAGATCAACTTATAAAAACTATACGTATTTTGAATTCTTGAAAGTAGACAGGTCAGAATTCGAACGGTATAGGGAAATGCTTGAATGTGGAAGTGGCGAAAAATATGGAAGACAAAGTGGTGTGTCGTTCTATCCTCTCCGCCTTCCCCTGCGGAAGAGACATGATGCTTACTTAGTAAATAAATAAATAAACTATAAGTGTACATTAATGTAAATTAAATACTATAATAATGACTTGTTACTACTTACCGGGAAAAATCTTGATCCCCTCTTACCATACAAAAAATGTGTATGTCATAAAAATCCATCATTAGATTATTCATACTTAGGTTGTTAGTAACATTGCTAAGTGACTATAAAAGTTATTGTATAATAAATATAAGCTTCGCCATTGAATGTCTTTATTATAAATTAGTATTTTTACGATTATAACCATAAATGTCGATGAAGTGATAAGGAAGTCAATAGATATATCGACACTCCCACGTAAACTATCGTAATCCGCAAAATGCAATTTTACAGAAGAAGGATATCCCCATATTGGGTTCGGTACATTTATATGGAGTTGACCAAGTTTATGTTTAACAGAAAATTTAATTAATTGCAAAAGTGTTTTTCTTCATATTTATTAGCTGCTTTAAGAAGTCTACCTACCTGTTATGTATAATGATTTATAGCATATTCTGTTGTATTTAAAAATTAATAGTTAATGTGTGTCAAATAATAAGGGAATGAGGTTAATCCTTAGAAACAACACAATAGATACAAAACAATGCATTCATTTTTTTATATCCATCAAGATTTGTCGCATAGTTAATTTATTTGTCTTATTCTTGTCATATTTTCTTAATAAGATACCACTTAACCTGAGCTTTATGCCCTATTGCCTCAACAATTTTGTCAACTGCATACCTTCTGTCACACATTCTGTTTCCAATTAAAATCTTCTTTTTTCTCATTCTTCCCAAGTATACAAAACTGTCTGCATTTTCATTAAAAAAAACATAAATTGAATTATGCATTAACCTACATTTTCACGGGTCATGCAGTATTTCGAGAATGCCTCTTCCGTTTTAAAATTAGACAAAACTCTATTTGTGAATGTGATGAGACGTCATCGGAAGATGACCCTCGTTTATTGTAAATATGTCCAATTTTTTATGAAAAAAATAATTCCAATAGTTATATCTAAAAGTATAATGAAAGACATAAAACTCACAAATGACAATTTGAGGTTTACGCCGGTATGTATATGGTTTGTTGCGTAGGAGGGTCGACCTATCGACCATTCGTGAACGATGGTGGATAGTGAACGATTTGTCGCCTTGACACTTGCAACATTATGAAATGGCGCGCCTAATGCGATAAGCGATTTAGTTTTCATGACATTTTACAAAACAAAGGAACGTATGAAATTCCTTATGTAGGTATAAAATTATAAGTGTGTAAACGTTTTAGTGTGGAATATCATTCATACGATATTATCGTATTATACAGGTAGCCATATGTATATTATAATATTGCTTTTGTTAATGCCTTAGTTCTTATTATTTTTCTATGAAAATAAATATAATGCTGTCGCTCAAAATCTTTTCGATTGTATACGTTATTGCTTGATTTTTCAATAAGATTGAAATAAAATAAAATAATATAATGTTAATGAGTTTGTAAATAAAAAAATCCATAAAAATTACTTTGAATACTCGATATGAATATCGGTATTTCCGAATGTAATATGGAATATATTTTAAGGATGCTTTGTATTAAATACTATTTACTCAAAAGTCCATAGTGTTTTAATCAAATTCATTAGATGTTTGATGTTTTTTGTCACCATTTTTTTGTAAATTTGTAAAATAATATTAATTTTCTTCAATTTGTATTTTTTTAAATATCAGTTAATCCATAAAAGACGTTATTGATTATTTTTAATATAAAAAAAACAGTAAAAAACGTAACCCTGTTATGTCGTTCGTCGTCGATCTAATATCGTTTCTGTCTTAGGTACGGTGTGTTTTTACGTTTAAAGCGAGTAATATAATATAATTTTTCAATTTATTATTTAATATTGAAAACGAATAGAATAAAAGTAAATTAAACATCAATAATTTACGCGAATAACAAAACTAATTTTCAAACAAAAGTGTAAAAAATAAACTGTTCCTACTTACTGTCGTTGGAAATTCCGTTGAGTTTAACGATTTTTTGCTGCGTTTACAGTGATTTTAAGCAAATAGGATATACAGCGATATTCTTTTACTTTTTACATTATAGTTTTAACAACATAAGGGTGAGGAACGACTTTATATATTTTTTGTGTACATACTCTTCGTTTCAAGGTAAAAAAAATCACTGAATTCCTGAATAGGGTTTTAATGGTCAAAACACAAGTACAGTCACTGGTAATCCGGAAATCGTTAAACCAATCAATTTATTGATAGTAGCATTAGTTATTATATCATGAGATACTTTAATATGACGTCATTGATATAAACCACGTCACGTAATATGTTGGAGAATTATTTAATAACTAAGCAAAATTGAACCAATAACTTCTTATTAGGACAGTATTCGCGTTGACAGTTTTGTGATATGAACGTACAAATTCTCTTTTTGCGCGATAGATGCGTTCCATAAAACAGCGTGCGAAAGAGCCTTATTTTATACAAAACGAGTATTGTAAATATCGCGAGCATACTGCAAAACAATACTAAGACGGGCAATATTATTTTGAGATTAGCTCAATTTGAAAATTAATAAAATCTGCCACAGTTTTCAGTTTCAGCAGAATGCTCAACGTATCTACATGGATACTTTCAATGGTGTGTATTTTTAACACTTATTCCATAATTTATATATATATATATATATATATATATATATATAATATATATATATATATATATATATATATATATATATATATATATATATATATATATATATATATATATATATATATACATACATATATATATATATATATATATATATATATATATATATATATATATATATATATATATATATATATATTATATATATATATATATATATATATATATATATATATATATATATATATATATATATATATATATATATATTATATGTGTGTGTAAAGTGTATTGTATACGTGTGTATTTTGGTAATATTCATGTTTTACTGATATATATCGACACATTACATTACTTTATATATCGTATATAAAAATACCGCATGAAAAACAGAATGTTGTGTAAAATGTGTACTTTCCTTTATTATTGTTTATATTGTACACGCTTTTCTTATCAATAGACACAACACGTATATAGATATTATTCCTTATCTATTTTGCTTTTAAATCAGAACATATGTTTGAATATCGAATATCGAGAATATCGCTTGCATGCTGTGAATTATTTATAATTTTTCTTTATTTTTTAATTTACTATAGAGTTTACAAAATAAAAATAACCTACCTACATACCTAAGTATACATATGGTACATATATTGTGAATCTGTAATGTGATGACAGTCCCCCTGTATCTTTGTTCCGATCACTATGGAAAAGCGTCTATATTTGTTAATTTTTTCATATCGCGGTAGATACGATACTTACGATGTGTATCTGCGTTATCAGTAGAAGGCGGTACGTTTGTTTTACTTGTTAAATTATGGCGAAAATCACAACATGCAATAATTTACGCGAGCCATATTGATATATGATACATTTTGAAATAACATATTTATTTAGTTCTTCGGTGTCAATTTCTTGTATTCATTGTTTCCGGATTGATTGTGTAATTCAGAATTATTTTATCGCTTCACCAGAAAGTTATTATATTACTACTTACTTAGACTACAAAAAATGGCTATAGGTAATCATTTAAATCAATCGATTTAGCGTTGAGTGATTGATGATGAGAAATGAACTAATCACCGAATCCTGAAGAAGTCGTTACATTATTCGGATTTTTTATTCGATCCGTCAACGTTGATCAGTATTTAAATTTCATCTCGTAGTGTGTATTTCTAGCTCCTGGTATATTTGATATTTTGACATCAAAAACTCAATTGTGAAGAAACATTACAGGCGTTGAACCGAGAGAGAGTAATGAATATCCATTAAGCACATCTATTTTGCTTGATTGGTTTTGTATACTTCTGTATTTATTATTGAAGGTATACGATTGTATTTGAATGATTTCTAACACTTTTTGTAGCACTTAATAATTTCGTATTTATTTCAGTTATTTTCTTCTTTCATTTCGTATTTATTGGAATCTGACTTTTTAGTTTTTAAAAACACTTCATAATAGACTGTGACAAGAAAAACTATAAAGAAATTTGTATTTTCTCAAATTTTGTCTTTTGTCTATTATAAGACGACAAACCAATCAATCATTGATATATATTACCTACATGTCTTTTTTACTTAATAACTCAAAATACTTAATTACTTTTTGTAGAAAAATCCTTACTTTGTGTGTGCTTACTGCAAGTAATCTATAATTCTCGTTTGAATGTTTACAAATTCAAATATCCAGCGTCTGTTTAGTGTATTTCACCTCTTGTAAGGTTGCATTCTTTCTGGGCGACGATTACAAGCGCATTAACTTTGTAGTTTAGATAAATTATACTTTAATCCAGTAATAAATACATACCCATGAAAAAAAAACGGTTTTATTAACTTAATGTCAATCTGTTAAAAAATCCAAAGTCTTTACGAATAAAGTAAAGTTAAAGATTCTTGAATGTTATTCGCAGATACTTTGTGGCATAATTATAAACTTTATAAAATTAAACAACTTTGTTTTAACCACTTTTTTATTATTAGTACACTTTAACCTACCGGTTTCGACAAGAACCTTGTCATAATCAGGGTTTATTAAACTCTAAAACATTAAAATACTAAAAAAAAACATTAAAATACTCATAGTTAATCAAAGTTCAAGTTGTCTACACTACGTAGTTGACGCGTTTGTAATATGACTCTTGGTCTATAATTGTGGGCACTTCTGGTACGTAATCAACGTTGATTGAAATCACTAAAGCAATGCACAATCTATTTTCAGTTTATTTACTAAACATATTTTCAAGGTTAATCAAATCTATCGAGAGCTATGGAGCCCGATATAATATTATATATGTATTGTATTATTACGCTTGAATTTGTAATGAGGTATGAAATAACACATTAATTGAATACCTGATCAGAAGGAGGAAAAAACATATGGAATAATTTCTGCTAAAATATTTTAGAAAATCTTTGTTTATTAAGAGGTTGAAAATCACAATTTATTTTAACACTCTCCTAATAATTCATCGTTCACTTTGTGTAATACCATTTAATGTAATACTATTTTCGACTAACCAGCTCGATCCCATCACTAAGGCGTTAAAACAAAACTAACTCCTATAATTGGAGATAATCCAGATTTGTACACACGCAAAATGTTGTAAATAAATTAACTGGTCAAATTATAAGCCAAAATAATAAAAATTAAAATGATATTTTCTGGCGTTTCTCATGTTTGTGATTATAATCCAGGACTCGGACCTCACATAATAATATAAGAGTTTCTGCTCAATAAAAAGCTTATTTTCATCTAACCAATAGATGTCTCTAGTAAATTTCTAATGATTCAAGAACAATGTTTCTAAATTGGTTCATATATATATAGAACTTCCGAGAATTTGAGTAGTGTGGTTGTCAATTATGGGTAGAATTGGTGAATGTTACACGTGAGTAAAGTGATCACTTAAACCAGCCTATGACGGTCGTCAGCCCCGTAAATGCCCGGAATTTCATATTCTTCTTCACCTTTGACGAGATGTCAAAAAATAATATGAAAAATAAAACTTTGTTTATTTTTTTATTATTTACCCTTATGAATATTGCATTTATTTTAATGAATTATCACATTGATTACATGCTGATTTCATTAATGTAATACTATTCCGAAATTTGGTCGAAATTCCTGTTAACAATGCAAATGGGTTTGAATACAAAACGTTTTTAAATACCGTATGTGTTCAACAGGTTTTAGATTAGGTTTTTATTATTCTTTCCACGAGCCGAGGATACAATTTAGCACCTAGCACGCCTATACTTGCTTTATTAACACCATTCTACTTGGTTATGTACAGTGTAATGTGTATATCTAGTTCCTTAACCTCGATAATGGTCAAGTTAAACACATTCGCACATAAAATTATTGCGTGGATGGATATTTAATATTACTCTTAATGATTTAATCAATTGAATTTCGTTGTGGATTATCGGCATCGTACGGTATTCAGATTTTTGCGTCAGCTTCTGCTACTACTACAACCATTACGACGTTTCGCCGCAGGGGTAGGCAGAGAGGATGAACGCCACACTCTCCTCTCCTGACATACACTCCTAGCCTCATTCACAGCCATACATTTAGTTAAACATACCCTCCGATTATGCAGACTTCTGACACCACCAGATTGTAGGCTCTGATTGATGTCCTCGTTCTGTTCTCCCGTTGCTCACATATACTTCCTTAGTCATTTTCTTATTATCCTATTCGCTCCACATGTCCATATCACCTTAACAAACTCCTATTAATCTTTTCAATTTTCCCTAGTTCAGCCTCACATTTCTTTCTAATGTCTTCGTTTTTAATTCTGTCATACAGTGATTTTCCACACATTTGTCTGAGGGAACGCATTTTAACGGCGTTCATTCTGCTTTCATCCTTCCTTGCCAGTTCCATGTTTCGCTTCCGTACATAAGTGTCGGTACCGCCTGTTTGTCTTCCATGGGCATATTTTTAGCAATCTCTAGGTTAAAATAACCGTTTATTCTATTCCCTGCATTTATTCTTGCTATTCTCTCAATTCATGCTAAATTTTCGAATAAATAGCTTTTGACAAAAATGTCCCGCATAGTTATTTAACTCGGTTTATAAATAATAATTGAAATATCTATTCACGACATTTTGAGTGTGTCCAAATACTTGTTCACAAAATCTGGATTATCTCCAATTACAGGAGTTATTTTCATATCCTTTTTTGACATCTCATCAAAGATGAAGAAGAATATGGAAGTCTGGGCATTTACGGGGCTGACGACCCGAAAATGATATTTTCTGGCATTTCTCATGTGTGGGATTGTAATCCAGGATTCGGACCTCACATACTAATAAAAGAGTTTCTGCTCAATAAAAAGCTTCTTTTCATTTCACCAATAGATGTCTCTAGTGAAGTTCTAGTGATTCAAAAACAATGTTTCAAAATTGGTTCATATATATAGAACTTCCAAGAATTTGAGTAGTGTGGTTGTCAATAATGGGTAGAATTGCTGAATGTTACGCGTGTGTAAAGTGATCACTTAAACCAGCCTATGACGGTCGTCAGCACCGTAAATGCCCAGACTTCCATATTATTCATCTTTGATGAGATGTCAAAAAATAATATGAAATATTTATCGTTTAAATTCATAAATATTAAATTAATTACTCCTCAAGCTTTTATATTTCAACTTTGTAATTTATTTCAAAACAATCTCTGTTAATCGGTAAAAATGTAACATTCTGCATGACTTTTTATTATATTTTTTTAATTTAAGTCAGTTATTGAAACAATCTGGTTACTGTTTGCTTATAGGGAGGACGTATTCGTCAATTCATGTGTGGGTTTTGACTCGTGGTCTGACATTACGGTGACATTTCCAGTAATTGCTACAGCGTCGCTACTGCTTACCTTTATAGTATATTAATCCACGTGATTAGTTCTCTAGCCCACGTGCGCTACTGTTCGTCCATTGAGGGTGCAAACATATGATCCAATGTCAATAAATGTAGTATTCAAAATGAGCATAGATTTTTAAGGCCGTTGTTTTTTAAGGTGATATATTTTTGTATGGCGTTTCATCCTCTATTGCAGGCGTCACTTTCAGTGCGAATTTATTGTACATTAAGGCCCAGTAACCAATACCCTGCACTATAAATTTCTTGAAACCCGAGTAACATTTAAGCTGATTTTTTCTTCTTAAAACACCGTTAATGTATTGAAAAAAAAATCTTCGAAATTAACACATAATTTTAAAATCAAAGGGGTTATTGAAAAGTAAGGAGTTAAAAATATATATAGTATTTTTTCAATATAAATTTAAAAAAAAAAATTCCAATATACATTTAAAAAAAAAATGATTTGGAGATACGCTGCACCCTCACGGGGTGGTCACTCTCTGATTGCGAGCTCTCCCCCTTATTCGATTAATTTTTAAAGGTTTTTTTTTCAATTATTTTTTCAAATATCTGTATTTTAAAATATGTATATTGATCATTTTGTCCGCCTCCGTAGTGTAATGGTCAGCACGCTCGGCTACCGTTCTGGAGGTCCCGGGTTCGATTCCCAAGGGGGGTAAAATAAATATAAGTGATTTTTTCACTGTAATATTATTTTATTTATGGACTGGTACCTGAGGACTGATCACCTTTCCTTCATGTATAAACGATCAAGATAACACTGCGTTTATATGACACAGTGCCCTATGCACCATTGGGGTGCGGATAAGGGTTTTATTATTATTATTATTATTATATTAATCATTAAAAAAGTAAAATTTACGCAAATAAGGCGATAGGAGCTTAAGCGACATTTGCCATAATTTTGATGCGGGTATTTAGTCAGATGAACAAAAAAATGATTTTGAGCCTTATCGACTTTAGCGCCAATAATTAAGAAGAAGATATTCAATTGTATGACAGAATTGGACGATATTTAAGATTTGTTTTGTTCTAAATTTATATAAATGACTTATTTTTCACAACATTTTTGGTGCATTGTTGGGTAATATATCCAAAATAAAACACGGTTTTTGTTGGATTGAATTCTACATTTATTTATGTATATTTTAATACGTGACGCGTTTCGTCTTAGGATATTACCCAACAATCAATTTGGAATTCTACCAACTGTCTGCAGTTACAATAAATTTTTGGTGTATTCAAATTCTTGCTCACAAATCTATAACCAGCCTATGACAAGTCGTAACCTCTGATAATCCAGACTATATTATTCTTAAGCTATGTGAGATGTCAAAAAGTACTTATTTTTTTTTACTTATTTTTACCAAAAACGTTAATCGTTGTCTTTGTTATGTTTTAGAAAAAAGTCACGATTATTTAGTCAAACGGTCGCGTGAGTTCGTCTGGCTGTCAACGCCTCAAATACAATACAATCAATAATATAATTTTCAATAGTGATAACTGTTGCCACGATCATACTAGTAATGACTTTTGCAATTGCCATTTTCAAGTCACTCGAATCGTTAGAGTTAATATCTTTGTATGGTGGCAATAAATTTTTATTGGCTTAATTTATGTATCTACGACTTCAATCTAGCAGGGAAAATGTGCTCTAGTCGAATCAAGTCCATTTAGCGCCACAATAAAATCGGGCATATTAGCTAAAAGCATGGCTAGCTGTTGCAAAATGACAGTTGGGAATTTCTGCAAACGAATGTTCCTTTCAGTACCTCAAATATCCTACCATCCTACAATCAATTTTAATAATTTTATCAAACACATTTGGATTAGTTGCCATTCAAAAAACCCCAAGATTTGGAATAAAAAAATGTTTTCAAAAATAAAACCACATTTTGTTTACAGATGTGCCTAATTAGGTAATTGTTATTTCTTTGGTCACAGGGGCGGAATTAGTTTTTTTTTATTTTACTTTTTCTCGATGTTTATTTCTTAAGAGCCTAACGTTTTCAGGTATTCTTTTACTTCTTTTTGGTGTAGGCCTTATGGGCTGTTTTTAAGAATGGTTAGCCTCCTGAAATGTCGATTCCCAGCTGTAAATCCATCTCTTTGGTGGTCTGCCCGGGAATCGTCTACCTTGGGGTTGACCGTGAAATGCAATGTGGGGGAATCGGGATGGTTCGATTTTCCTCACGTGTGCATTATCTCCTTCGTTGTCTTCCCCACAACGACATCTTCGATCTCGCATATTACTCCTATCCGGGTGTTATTCGTACTTATCCTATCTCGTAGACTCTTGCCAGATATGCTCATTAGATCTTCATTTCTGACACTCGTAGCGGTTTTCATGTTATATTGTTAGTATATTAAGAGCTAAAAATACGCAATACGCAATCATATTTGTGCTCTGAATAGAATGATCGAATGCTAATATTGAGAATGACCCCTTCACAAGAATTTCTTAATTCGGTGTTAGGATTCTTGTCGAAGGATACAAAAGCACATAGATACTATTATATCGACTTGCAAATGCTTGAAAAAAAAACGCAGAGGCGTGTGCAATGCATGCAATGTTAAATGTTCTACCAATCCTTGACATTAATACGAAAAAATAATAGTCTGTGGATATAATTTTATATCACAAATAATATTAATACATATATAGAGGAGGGTCTCCCGTACCACATACAGTCTGTCAGACGTCGCTTATATAAAAAAGTCTGGATTATCTCGTTTTCCCCCCAAGTCGACTATTATCGTCAAGTGTGTGTACCTGTCGTAAGCAGCTTTTAAATGTTCTGATCTCTTATATAATTATTCCCTTTATATAATTGAATTAAAGTGTTTGTTTAATATTCTACTAGTTTTTTTAAAATATATTTTTTAAATTGATTTTTGATTAATATTTTGAGAGTGTAATGTCATATAAGCCCGCATTGATATATTTTACATAACTTCTTTGGCTAATTTAATCGTCTTTATTTGTCAGTTTGGAGAAAATCAATATTTAAAAAAAATAATTGTTATTTTTATTTTTGGAATTAAAAATACTTTTGGAATTGAAAATATTTGATTAAATTGGTATTTTTGTTTTTAAAAATATTTTTGGAATTAAAAAGTAAAAAATACTAGATGAACATTTACATAGAAAAATAAAACGCTTATCATACCATTTTTTGAGTTTATTAATGCAAACGCGACTAGTTTCGAGAACTACAGATGTTCATCAACATTTGAAAATACAAACAGCACCAGTTTGTATTGTCACGCGTTGAAGAGGACATCTATAGTTCTTGAACTAGTGTTAACATAAAAAAAATCAAAAGTTTATTTACAACATTTTGAGTGTGTCCAAATACTTGTTCACAAATCTGGATTATCTCCAATTACAGGAGTTATTTTTCACATTATTTTTTGAGATCTCATCAAAGATGAGGAAGAATATGGAAGTTTGGGCATTCACGGGGCTGACGACCGTCATAGGCTGGTTTGACTGATCACTTTACACACGTGTAACATTCACCACGGCGATTGTTACACGTGTGTATCACCACTCATCTTTGATGAGATGTCAAAAATAATATCAACAGTTAATTTTTATAAAATCATCAACCTTTTCCATAAAGTTAATGCCAAATCAATTAATAAATATTTTTTTAGAGTTTTCTGGATTTTACGAACTCTATTTTCTTTTATGAATTGAAGTGCAGTTTTATTAATAGTTTTATTAATATTTGATTGATCGTGTCACCTCTTGTGAGTCCACTTGTTCAATGATAAATCAATTGAGTTTTTATGTTACTTTTTCGATATTTTATTGTCTTGTCTAAATTTCTGACGACTACTCGTAATTGGCTTCTACTGGGTCTTTATTGGTCCATTAAAATATTGCTCACAAAATTACATCAAATCAATTTGTTGTTTCGCTGTTTTATTTTTCATTAATAAATTTTTCAATTTATTTTTTGCGAGTTTGTGTATGCAAAGCCCCCGTAGTGTAATGGTTAGCGCGTTTAGCTACCGTCCTGGAGGCCCCGGGTTCGATTCCCAGGGACGGGAGGTCAAGCGCAGAGTAATCTCTTTTCCTTTATGTAAGTAAAGATCAAGGTAACACTGCTTCAATACGATGCAGAGCCCTATGCACTATTAGGTGCGGATAAAGATAAGTAGTAGCAAAGCAATACGACTACCATTTTGTGAATGGGCGAAATGTGATTTTGCTTCCTTATGAAATTATTTGCAAAAAATAATTGTTTGGTTTAAAGTTTGAATAGCTGAACACAGAAACTCACTATTATCATACAATTTATCTTAAAAATAAAAACAGATTTTTACTTGCTTTGTAGTCGAATACAGTGGAAAGAAAATGCTTTAACTACGTAGTGTAGATAATATTAAGCTAACGCGCTATAGTGCCACTCTAGTTTCAGTTCAGGGGATTGATTACATACGGAAATCAACGTTTTAACTTCGTAGTGCGAATATATTCGACTTTATTTCAATTTGGTAAAAAATATATTTTTTAATTTTTGTTTTTTCGGTATAATTAACTTTCTGACAATATTGATTGACGGCACATTTCAAAATGCCTTAGTCCTTAGAACCAAAATCCAGAAATAATGTTAAAGTTATCTACACTAAGTAGTTAAGTCGTTGCCATTTCACTGTAATTCCAGCCCTGGTATGCGATGTGTCTTGTATTACCACATTCTTGTTTTCTCAAATTTACGACATTATACGTACGTAACGACTCCGTGTGTGTTACAAACGAGCAATTAATTTGATTTATTTATACAAATAAAAACTGATGTCTTCTTTTACGAATATCGCAATCAACACAGAGAAAGAAAAATGTTAATATCTTAGCATGTAATCGACCAATTTGTAGAGCTGGAATCAGGTATTTTTTCGAAATATTATTTTGTTTAACGTAAAAATCCTCATAATATTAATTTCCCTAGTAGATGGATCTACTCGTATCTTAGGTAGTACTTGTAATGTTTTTTTGTTTGTTTGTTTCTTTCTTGCTTAGTTAGTTAGTTTGATATTTCACCTTGTCTTCTCGTTATTTGCCATTCAGATAAAAAATTAATATATTGTTCACAATATAGCAAAATAAAACAAAATAAAAAGCTGTATTTGAGAGGCAAAAAAATGAAAAATAATTAAATATTTATTATTTTAATTAATTTAACGAAGCAGTCACTTTGAGATAATATCTATTCATGTTTTTTTAATTAAAATTTTGCTTGGTAAATCACACTTATAAATATGTATATTGTTCTCCGTGTTTAGATGCATTTTACATCATTATTAAACGCCAGTCACGGGTTTTTTTTTCAATTCAATTTCAATTTCACTTTGTCAATACTACTTTTTATTTGATTCTATTTGTTTGATAATAATATTGAATGCATCGAAAGACGTGTGTCAGTAGATTTTAAGAAATGGTGGCATTTACAAATCAAATATTATCACAATGTGACTTCAATTGAACGAATCAATTAATGACGTATATGGTGTTTGGTGTTTGATGTTTTGAAACACGTATTACAATAGATTTCAATAAGTGTGCGGTGTTTATTAAATATAAATAAAATAAATTAATAAATAAAAAGCAAATGTTATTTTCTTTTCGGTATGATTAACTTTCTCACAAAACCGATCGACGACTCGTTTAAAAACATAGACATAAAAGATCAGAAATATGGTAAAATTTATCTACACTACCTAGTTAACGCTTTACTTTTTCACTGTAATTCCAGCCCCGACCAGACTAAATGCTCAGTTGTCTACCTTTAACGGTTGATTTTCTGGATTGTTTTTGGTGTAACTCGATTCGTAATTTAGACGATTCAAAATGCCGAAACGAAACTGCGAATCACCTCGTGCATTTCGGGCCATCCATTACTTGTTACAACGTGAAAGTAATTATTACATAAAACCGTATTAACAGTACTACCAACACCGGCTACCGTGACTTATAAATTATTCCTTACCTATAATTAAATTACAAGTACCAACTGGGATGAACTGTATGCGAAATATGAAAGAACGTAAACGTAAAAGTATAAAAAATCTCACGGTATAATTTTTTTTAACAAATTATTTATGGATCTATTCTGAAAAAGCTATAAACGGTGTGAGGAAGACCTTTCAGACGAATTTGCGGCAAAACGATGGATGATAGACGTTTTAATGGTGAAATAAGGAAAGAATGCAAGGCTGAAATAAGCATTATCGATAAAATTAATAAAAAGTGTGTCGAGATGATTTGGACGTGTGGATCGAACGAGTGAGTAAAAAAGTTAAAAGAAATTTATTACGTGAATATAGTTGAAAATAGAAGTATTTGAAGACCAAGGAAATTTTTATATGATCAAGAATTTAAAATGCTTAAATTTGATCAGATCAAGAGTTACAGGTGACACCTGTGTTTAGCACTTTTTTTAAACATATTTTTTACCGTGATGGCATCGCCATCTGTTGAACGTAACAACAAAACATGCGAAACTAAAGACTGCTCATGGCGAACATTTTCAATGTTTTAGATTTCATTTCAAGCATTGTGAAATTACGGTATATGTATTAGAAATGTGTGCTTTCTTTTTCTTTTCTTTTCCATTTAACTCGAGCGAGCCATAGCAACACGTGGCCGGGTACACCTAGTAAATAATAAATAAATGAAATGTTATACAAAATATTTTGTATTCGTGATTAAAATTTTTCCCCATTTAGAATGATCAAGTGCAGTGTAGTTTTACCGTTTCGTCCATTAGTCGGAGGATTGGTCCATAATTTGGAATGATATAACAGTATACAGGAATAGTTTCCACTCCACGATAGATAAAAAATGCAATATTGGACGCATCAATTTTAATATCCATCCACAACCAACCAAAATACTGACTTAATGACCGAGTCGTTAGCTTTGCAGTTAGGAACTAGGTACGCATGTCTGCTTGCAGACGTCTGATAGAAGTTCATTTACTATAGGTCGGATCTTTTTAATCTTTTTATCATTTGCTTGGTTATAAAGATATCAAATAGACCTTTAAAAATTTCTCTAGGTGTATTTGATAATGCGATCTAGCATTATGTGGTTGATCGTATATCATATAAAGACAATGTTATCATAGTTCTAGTGTTTAAGGACCAATCGCTGGGATTTTTTTCTTCTTTGCTTAGCAACAGTTAGGTGTCCTCTATTCTTCAAATCCTTATCCGCACCCAATGGTGCATAGGGCACTGCATCATATAAACGCAGTGTTATCTTGATCGTTAAAACATGAAGGAAAGGTGATCAGCCCTCCCCGCTTCAGGTACCAGTCTAGGGTAATATTGAATAAATATTAGAGTGAAAAAATCACTTGTTTATTTGATCCCCCCCTGAGAATCGAACCCGGGACCTCCAGAACGGTAGCCGAGCGAGCTGACCATTACACTAACGAGGCAGACATAGTCCTCTATAGTTAGATTTAAGTTTTGTACTAAAAATTTTAGTGGAACCTAACTGGTGCCAGTCTGATGATGTTGTTAACAATAGATCCCAGTCACTAGTCCACCGGGGTAAATTACCCCAAATCGGGTAAAAATGAATATTTTGGGGTAATAAGGGTAATATTTTCCCTAGAGTGCTATTTCATAAACGTGCTAGTATTTTTACTAATTTAAACAATTCAGAAATCGATTAACCGCTGGAGACTATTCAAGTTGCTCCAACATCAAAAAGTCCCAATTTTTAAGTAATTGTATCAAACACGAAGCATCATCATTACTCCAAAAACTGAAAAGGAAACCGGAAAACCAGAATTTTCGTTTGATCCATTTGAGAATTTCGTTTTGTTTGTCTATTACATACTTACTATTTTCATGTAACTTTTTTTTGTTCTTTTTCGTGTAAATTAATTCAATAAATAAGTTTTACTTTAAATATCATACATTTATTGTCTTTTCAAATGGGGGGGGAGGGGTTAATATCGACTTACGTAATAATATTTGGGGTAATAGTTAAAAAAGTTTCCCGACCGCTGCACTAGCCGAATGAAATGGAAATAAAGTGGAAAAATATATGCAATGATAAAACCCAGTCACTGGTCAAATAAAGTGGAAAGATCTATGTAACAATAAAACCCAGTCACTGGTCAAATAAAGTGGAAAGATCTATGTAACAATAAAACCCAGTCACTGGTCAAATAAAATGGAAGTAAAGTGTAATAAAAACTATGTAGTAGTTGTTTGATTGTATACATTCCGTTTTGCTAAATTAAAATGAGGAAAAAAATTGAAGAATATTTATTTTTTAATTGTGTAGTGTCGAGAACGAAGCTATGCACACAGTGCAGCATAAAACATTCAAGCGACACATCGTATTACGTGTTGGCAGATAGTGGAAGATAAAACGAAACACGATAAGCAATATCCACATGTTTATTTTATTTTCTGACCCTAACTAAAACAATAAAACCATCATATAAATTTCTACTAATATGGCACGAGACACGATTCCCTGTGGCATAATTACTAGGTAAGTAACATTTGTTGAACCTGAAAATTACTCGTAAAAACGATAAATTAATAGCATTACTATAATTCTTCACTGAAGTTTATTTTTCTGAATTTAGTGATTTTGGAGCTGTGTCGGTTTTACAGTAGGCGAATTTTAGCAATGAGCTTGAATACTTAAAGCACAGACTAGTTGTAATTTTGACCGTATTCAGAAATCACGTTTATATTTGACCTTGTTACGAAAATTCAATATAAAAATCGTTAAGGCCCATCTTACCACCTGTATTATACCCTCATCCATTTACAAGTATTATCTAGTAAATTACTGTTGCTCTGTATCCTATGTGCTTTAAATCAATGTAAATGCAGTTCAGTATCGTTAAGCTTAGCGTAATTTCCAACGACAATAAACAGAAATTTGAAATTACTAATAATTTCATACATTTTCTCCATGCTTTCGAAAGTTCAAGAAACTCCAGTTTGACAGTTGGTTTTGTTATCAGAGCAAATAATTAATATAGCAGGTATCACCCAAAATTGGGTGCTTTGCCAATAAATTAAAAAGAAAAATTAATATTTATAAAAAATCGATTCTTGATCAATATTTGACGAATTTTTGATTTGTTTTAAATGTCAAACACACACGATACCTATGCTAAAAATTGAATATACTATGATAGGTCATAACCGAAAAGAGTTGTTATGTTGTTGTGTTTATTATTATTATTGTTATATTTAAAACAATCCTTAAAAAGATTTTTGTAAAAGTCCTTATAACCTATAATCATTACTTAACGTATCCTTGAAATTGAATATTGTTAATATAATATGCATACATTCATAAAATAGTATTTAGTTATATGGCTTGCTGGAAACAAATTAGTCACGCCAAACAGCACTACACTGTCATATGTATTATTCAAGTTTGGTTTTTCAATGAACATGTCCGCCCGAATTTGCTATCGCGTAGGGGATGAATAAATGATCCACCACCTCCCTCCGCCGCATTCCAGTGCCACGTAACCTTTATCGTACTCCAAAATCACATGTCCATCACATGTTCAAATGTAATGCGTAGAAAAATACGACCGCTGATGAGGAGGCCCGATAATTCACTGAATTTCAGCTGGGTTTTTCTAATAAAATATGTTGTATGTAACGTTTATGACTTTTTTTTTTCTATAATGTGTAGTAAATAACACTTATTTTCTTCTTTGGCGTTGTTGTTCCATTATTGAGGGTTGTACTACCTTCTCAGCTCGAAACATTTTGTCTAGTTTTTTTTTCTCTTTTACTTTTTTGCACCCTGCTTATAAATGCAAGGTCATGCTACGGGTAAGGGATTCTTACACTTTTACTATAGTGCTTTCCAGTATGCATTATGTGGGAGAGAAAAAAAGAGGGCAAAGCAGCGTTCACCGCTTCACTCCACTACATTTAGCTTCGTAAATATTGGTCATAGTTGTTCTACAATTCCCGGCTCCGACGTTTATTCTCCTTCATTATAGTTTTCCATCTTGTCTAGTTGTTTTCCACCTCTTCCGACATACCGCGATCAGCATCGCTCCAACCACTAATCAACTTGTGGCAGTCTTTAATCAGTCGATCTTTCTTTTCTTCTACTTATAACCTTCGACGCCTCCCATGACCATTAACTTTTCGTCTCTTTTAGACAATGTCCCCGAAAAACCGAAGGACGCGTATTAATTTCACCCATCTAACGAGAAGATAACAAATTATTGCATCTATTTTTTGACATCTCATCAAAGATGAAGAAGAATATGGAAGTCTGGGCATTTACGGGGCTGACGACCGTCATACGCTTGTTTAAATGATCACTTTATACACGTGTGACATGCTTACACACGTGTAACATACCCGTACTTCCATATTCTTCTTCATCTTTGATGAGATGTCAAAAAATAATATGAATATAACTCCTGTAATTGGAGATAATGCAGATTTTGTGAACAAGTATTTGGACACACTCAAAATGTTGTATACACGACTCTTCGTTTGATAAATGTATTTTAAATTTCATCGAACTTTTCGTGGTAAATTTCATTCACTAATGGTTCATTTTATACTTAATTATGCACGAGGAAAAAATGCTATCTTGTATGAATCATAGGTCAAGGCTTGTCATTCACCGTATTCGGGTATTTAATGATGACTGCTCACATTAAGTTACGTTTTTGTGTCAACATTGGGTAGGACTTGGGCAGGGTTGGTGGTGATTTGTTCGTTTTTTAAACGATCCGACAAGGCAGCCATGTAGGGGTGGGGTGGCTTTCGTTCAGGTCAATTAGTTGTTTCACCTTGGCCCACTCCTCTTTTACGTGTTGACACAAAAAAAGTTAAATTTTACTGATAGCGCGAATGATAAATCTTTTATTTTATTTGTATGTTTAATATATGGGTATGTGTAATTATTATGCAGGATATGTGAAATTGTGAAATTTTGTAATAATTGTATTTTTTTCGATTGTACGTCATAATGGAATGGACCAAAACATACTATGTTTTAAATGTGACCTGACCACTTTTAAGTACGTATTTGAAATGCTTGATCATGCCAAGTTTTCCTTGCCCTTCCTCTGCTTCAATTCCAACTAAATTTTTCTCATAAATTAGTTTTTAGTCTACCCGACTACGCCACGGCGCTCGTTGATCATTTACCTTTCGAATGCTCGAAATGCGATCTCTCGCATTTCGACTGCATTCGGTCTAGTTTCATACTTCTTTTGCCAACACCATGTTTCACTTCCATACATTATGCCACACTCTCGTAAGAGATAATCCCTTTCACACGCGTGTCACGTAGTACCTACGTTGTTATATTTACACAAAGTTTTCATTTTGCTTTCTTACTATGGAAAGTTGAAAAATATTAATTTAATTTAAAGGTACTTGTATATTTTTTTTACAATAATGTTAGTAATACTAGTATAAAACCACTCACCGATGATCGGTGAGTGGTTATAAACTAATATTACTAACATTTTTGTAAAAAAATAAATAAGTCAAAATGACTAACCACAAAGTAAACGCTTTATATATTGCATTATTATTATTTTAATACACAACGCACAATAAAAACAACATTTAGGAGTTTTTAAATCATATTTTCTAAATCGTATTTTCATATGGTGTATGGAGTGCGTGGAAGTTTTTGGTAAGGGAAGGGTAATTAACTATGAGTATTTAGTGTTTTAGAATTTAGTACATAAACCCTGATGATGACAAGGTTCTTGTCGAAACCGGTTGGATAAAGTGTACCAATAAAAAGTGCTTAAAATAAAGTTGTTTTATTTTATAAAGCTTTAAATATTAATAATATTGAGAGTATTATAATTTAATATTTTAGAATTTAGAACATAAACCCTGATGATGACAAGGTTCTTGACGAAACCGGTAGGTTAAAGTGTACTTATAATAAAAGGGGTTAAAACAAATTTGTTTAATTTTATAAACCTTTAAATATTAATAATATTGAGAATATTATAATTTAAAGGTGTCTTATATTGATATGAAACATCTGTTGTTCCTCTTTATATGAAGTCTGTCAAATGCCAGGCTGGGATGCTTAGACTTTCATCTTCTTTCAAATAAAGAGGAACGATAGAGGTTTCATATCGAGTTAACCCTTTCCGGTCCATAAACAAAAAATAAAAATTCCACTAGGTCCACAATAGATTAACAACATTACAAAGTTAAACAATACATCCAAGTTTTTTTAAAAATAAAACTACACTTAAATTATTATATTTTACACTTAATACGAGTGAGAAAAAAAATGTTTGCTTGTATTTTAACACTAAACTGATGAAGAAAAAAATGTCGAATGACATTCGACATAGGACCGGAAAGGGTTAAGACACCTATAAATTGACATCTCATCTGTAGGGTGAATAATCCAGATTCTGATAAAATGAATAATATTAATATTGAAAGATAAAATGAATAATATTAGTATTGAAAGATAAAATGAATAATATTAACATTGAAAGATAAAATGAATAATATTAATATTGAAAGATAAAATGAATAATATTAGTATTGAAAGATAAAATGAATAATATTAACATTGAAAGATAAAATGAATAATATTAATATTGAAAGATAAAATGAATAATATTAGTATTGAAAGATAAAATGAATAATATTAACATTGAAAGATAAAATGAATAATATTAATATTGAAAGATAAAATGAATAATATTAATATTGAAAGATAAAATGAATAATATTAATTAGCTTGCCAATGTACGCATTCAAATAAGTAATTGGTTTCAGTTTTTCCATCGCGAAATTTTCCTCTTCCCGACTCCAAGAAGCGACGCGTATGTTTATCAATTCAATTATGAAGTTTTCAATTGAGTTTCTCGGTGTTCCAGTCGCCACTATGCGCGGTGATGACGCGGATACCGGGTACTGTTATTGAGTTATTGATGGAGTTTGGGTTTCGCCAATATTGCTAAACTAATATTGATTGAACGGAGGCCCGCCGGGCAGATCTATTAACGAAGTATTACGTGTTGTCTCTAACGTGGTAAGTGCCAATTTAATGGCAAATTTAAATAGATAGATGCCACTTTGTAACGTCCTCGTAAATTATAGGGGAGATCAAACAATTTGGAGAGTGGGGTAGAAAATATTTAAAAAAACTTTGTTAATATTTATAAAGTAGTAATTTTCCGACCACCAGTTGGGCCGACTACCGACTAGTTGGTCAATTTTCAAGCTGACTGATCGGTCGACTAGCTGCACTCTTCAGTAGCTAAAAATGTTGTGAAAAGCGTAGTGATTTTTTTTACAATATTTTTAAATACAAAACATAAATAAATAATAATTGTTTTGTTTTCTGGCATGGTTTTTAGCGCTTCCACATTTTGAAATATGGTAATTTTTCAGAAGTAATCTTATGTACTCGTATAATAACACAAAACGTATATTTATAGTTTTTTCCCCTTCTATTTTATTCGACCAGTGAACGGGTTTCGTATTTATCGACAGAAAAATTATTGAAAATCGTGCTTTTCAACCCCTGCTCTGTTGTGTATATAACATTTTTTATATTAGAATTTTGTCTAGCCTCCCACCGGTCTGATAATGTTGTTAACGACGAAACCCGGTCACTGGTCAAATAAAATATATGTGGAAAAAAGTATATTGGTTATTTTATTATATAGTATGCAATACATTTGTCGCATACTATATAACACCGACAGAATTGCTCAGTCGATAGGGCTGCGATTTTTCGAATAACAAGGTTCAAGGTTCGATCGAATGCGTTAATTTATTTTCTGTTATATGTTTTCCGCAAAGTAATTGAAAATTGTATCGTTATGTTTGAGGATTTATTTCTGATTATTTGCTCTAACTAAACAAGTTATATTTGCCCAAACAGACCGCCCACTTTCGCGAAATAATATAATTATCACCCTTTGGCTAAAATGTGACGTCGACAAAATAAACAAACTAAAATACAAATGGCGACTATTGCAACTTTCAAATAATATTAGTTGTTTTCCCAACACGTTTGCTAATTTATTGGATTTAACACTTTACGGTTTCCATGAGAAGGTCATTGACACCTGTCCGATGATTAGTCCGGTATAAAAATGAAGGAATTATATTTTTTGAAAGAATGATCATATAAATTAAGTATTTCTCTAAATTTTATTTTCTTATTTATTTTACTATTTCTTATTTCATACCTTTTCTTTTTACTCTTTATTTTATTTTTCCATAAATTTTTCTGGTTCATGATAAAAATTAGCTCTAAACCATAGCGTATATTGAATTATATTGTATATCCACACACAGGTTATGTATACGTGGGATTTTGTTTATAAATAATGTATGTTATATTAATATATTGTTAAATAAAAAGTAATGCGTGTACATCGAAATGATTGTAAAAATGAAATTAAAATGTAAAAATACATAAATAAACCACTTAAAATAGTAGTAATTTTTTATTATGACACCACAGATCTACTAATTTAAATGTAGGAAAAACCACGAAAGAAAATTAAAGATATTTTTTGCGTCGAATTTTTTTTTATATACTTTTTTCATCGCAGTTACAAATATACTTGTTTTAGTAACAGGCATTTCGCCTTGCGAAAACTGTTTCGAAGTAAAAACTGATATTGACGTATTTAAGGCAGAATAATCGATAGCCCGCAACGCAAAGTTATTTAAAGATTAAAAAAAAAATTGCAATAAGTATATGGATATTGAAATAAAAAATATTCTGAAAAAATATATATTGTATGCGGACACACGTCTGGCTCCTCGCGCAGCCGGTCGCGAATCGTATATTTGCGAGTACAATCTTAAGTACAAAATTTGTAAAACGGGTAATATAGCTAGATAATTTTTGAAATTTTATTATGAGAGTTTTTTTCTTTCTAAAAACATGTGTACAGTATTCCTAGATTCCGTGACGGTATGTTATTGGCCTATACATTTTTTTATCACATGCGATTGTCATATTATGCTTTCAACTACTAATCAATATTTCTCCAAAAAATCAGTTTATATTTTATTCACGTACGCACCGAGTTCTACCCAGAACGGAAAAAATATTTACAATTTTTCATCAATCTAATAATTTCGATAATGGCTTCCGAACGGACGGTAAACAATAATTATTGGAATCACGAATGTTATCCGTGAAAAACATTTTCCGGTAATATGACTCTTATTTGCGTGAATTGGTTTTAAATTGTGGTTTCCACTCACGAATAGAAATAGTCAAATTAGGTTATTTTTTTAGTATGCATAAACTTCCGGTTTCAATTTCCGGCGTTTTAACGTAAAACGTGTGTATGTTTTACGACAAAAGTTATTATATTTTCCTGTCACCTGGCCGATATATTTTCTTGACCTATGACCTTGTTTTTATCTAATATAGTCTGGATTATCATTATATTAACATATCGCTCACTCTTTTCATGAACGTCATTAATCAAAAATCGTCAATTTTCAGTTGAGCATGTCTTCGGAATGCCCAGAAAATGTGCTATATCCCAGCAAAGTGGCATATTTTTAAGTTAATATTTACTCGCTACAAGGTAGAAAGCGTTGTTTTTGCATTTTGAAGAAAAGGTATTGTTTAATTTTTTTTTAATATACTAAATATTTTGCAAATGGAGAAAAAACCTTCAGGTTTTACCTAAAAAGATCTGTTGCACAGTAAAAAGTTGAATAAGTGGCTTGATATTTATTTTTAATCCATAGTATAATATTTTTAAACTTTAAAAACGATCTCCTGAAAAATCGAGTTTTTTTATTTTATTTATGACGTTCTTGAAAGGAGTGAGCGATATAAAGTATCTTAACCTTTATATATTTGACTTCGTAAAGAACCCGTAATGTCAAATCTAGAAAAATATGGAGAATCTAGGCTTCGGTCGGTAGTGAAACCATCCGTCAGTGAAGGAACCATCTGTCGTTTTAAACGATGTTTATTTGAGCGAAAATAATATTTTGATTAAACGAAACACCATTAACGTGAGTAATAAACCCAGATTTAAATCAAATAAAAACATCATTTAAGACGTTTCGTGGATGTTTTTATTCGCTAAAATAACACTATTTTTAATCTTTATTTAGATCAGTTGAGATGCTATACTCACACAAAGCACCGAGATTAATATTGATTCGCCTTTCTCTCTAGGTTTTAATTGCACCCAATGGTGGATAGGACACTATATCGTATTGAAACAGTATTATTTCGATTATTGATTTTATACCACCTGAGGCGATATTTTGTTAAAATTGCGCTATATAAATTACTTTAATACTATTATGAAGGCAAGGTGATCAGTCCTGCGCCTCAATACTATTGCACTGTTTGTTTCATGTCAGGTCCCCATCAATACGTAACATTTCCATTATAAATGATTTTAAGTAATCAGGAATTCTAGCTTGTAAAATTGTTAAGTTTTGGTGCGATTTAATGATTTCATATTGGTTTAACACAGGATTGGTCACGTTTTGTCGCAATTTTAATTAAGATTTCGATAGAATACAGTAAACAGAACAGATTGGCATTAAAATGATTTTTTGTGCAATATTGGAAATGTAACTTTTTGGTGAGGATATCCACCATTGTCTTTGTCTTGGGTAGCTCTTAATAGCGCCCCGACGTTGCTGATCCCCGTCCAATCTCGTATATTTCATATATCACAGTATATTAAGCCTTCAAAAATGTCACGCTTTTGGGCGACAACTTGCCTTGTTTTTGCAACATTAGTAATATATATTTTGTTGTCTGTTCCAGCTCGATAGACCGATACAAGAAGGTGCTGTGGAAGGAGGTGCGCGTGGGCGACCTCGTGCATCTGTCCAACAACGAGGTGGTGCCCGCCGACCTCGTGCTGCTGCGCTCCTCGGACCCCGCCGGCCTCTGCTACCTGGACACGTGCAACCTGGACGGCGAGTCCAACCTCAAGCCGCGACAGGTCGTCACCGGCTTTCAGGACAAGGTAATGCTCACTCTTGTCAAGTCGCGTCACAAACAAGACAAGGAAATGGCCACTCTCGTCGAGTCGCGTCAGAAACAAGACAAGGTATATGGTCACTCTCGTCGAGTCGCGTTAGAAACAAGACTAGGTAATGGTCGCGCCCGTCAAGTCGCGTCAGAAATAAGACAAGGTAAATGGTCACTCTTGCCGAGTCGCGTTAGAATCAAGACTAGGTAATGGTCGCGCCCGTCAAGTCGCGTCAGAAATAAGACAAGGTAATTGGTCACTCTTGTCAAGTCGTGTTAGAAACAAGACTAATTAATGGTCATTCTCGTCGAGTCGCGCCAGAAACAAGACAAGGTAAACAATGGTCACTCTCGTCTGATTTGGTCAGCTTTTTTCATTGAACAATATTAGCGTGATTTTTTATATCAGACACTGGATTATCAGGATGAGATGTCAATATTAAATGTGCCTCAATTTGATACAAAACTTTTTTAAGTTAAGTTTTACTTGGTAAATACCACTATTTCTGAAAATCTATTGTGACACGTGTTTCGATGCATTCGACATCATTTTCAAACTCCGCTCAAGACCCAAGTGTCAAAAAACTCAAAGGGAACTTACCGCCTTCGCATAAACGCGACGAGATTTTTAATTACAAATTATATTCGTGCTTATCTGTGGAATATTTAATGATCGTTCTCTATTTTATTCAATTTTCTGATTGTTGATTCAGTGTCGAAGGTTTGCGTTACTTTACGCATGACTAAACTTTTATTTTATTGATGTTTACGTAAACTGTTATATGTAAGGTTATAACTAACCATCTCGCACGGGTGGCAGATAGAATATAACGCCACACCAATGTGTCTGCAAATAATCTTCCCCTCTTCCACATTAATACATCTCCTCATACATACCCGCTGATTATTTCCTCCTGACTTGAACACTTACAAGTACTACAGTAAACCCCCCTATAACGTTGCGATAGGTACCGTGATATCGGAGAGGGGATTAATATTTTAAAATTGTATTTTAATTTTAAATAAATCATTTCAGACATTTCTGCTGGTTAGAATATAAAAATACAGTTTAAAACATTAACCCATTATAACATTCCTTCCGATAACGCGGTACCTATCTCAATGTTTTAGGGGGGTTTACTGTATTTAAAATACTTGATCATGTTTCTTATCAATATTTAGGAAATCAGTAACTCCGTTAACCTTTTCCTTCCGGTGTTAAAATAAAACTTGAATTTTAAATTGAAAAAATACGGACATTCATAGCTAATCCCTTTAATTAATTATAAATGGAGAATCATTATAATGTAAATTTATTTGCTGAAAACATTAAAACAATTTGACAACTCTCACGAAACAAGCATAGGTTCGCTTTTGTCGTGAGCTGAAGAGCAACTGACCACTACCTAGAGAACATTGAGCTTTGAGCTCCTCACGCTTACACAGTGCATGTATGCAAGAGTGAGATGCGAATATAGTGTCGCGGTTCCCGCACACTCTTCACGCGCTGTTTATATTTATAATACCTCTTATGCACCCGATACATTCTGATTATTATTGACATTATTTTTCAAATCAATGCGTAAACATGATATGGAGGAATACCTAAAATCTTAGCCTTTATTTATCCTTAGAGATATTATGGTTATTAGAAGCAATGTGTACTAGGTACATAACACCGGGAAGGGAAGGTTAAGAAAATTAAAAGGAAATGTTATTCATGAAAAAATCCCTCTTATACTTCTTCGAGTTTCTTTGTGCATGTTCTCTGCATTTTGCTTCGGGATTATCCGATTATTTGCTGCATTCGTGTCGTTTGATTGGATCGTAGCTGCGCCATTATCAAAATTGACCCAGGGTCGCACGTCTCCGGGCGAGGTTTCATTTTGTGCCGCCACTGCAGCGATGTCCTTGTAGCTTGACGACTCTATGATCGTCTGCCGCACGAACTGGGCCAGTCGCCTCATTCCGAACGGCGTTTCTGTTTTTGCCGTGTTTTAACTTTGTATTGTTCGATGTATTAATTTATTTCACGATATCGGAATAGGTCAGCACACTTACCTTCGTGATTGCATTTTTTTCTCTGCACGAAACTGCTCCCGTCCTACTGTATGGCATTATATAATATGTATTGCATCGTAGATTTTGTCTAATTTGATAGTTGGAATTTGTTCGTGTATATTCTTTTTGATTGAGGGAAGGTATTCGGGTTCATCAGATGAGATGTGGGTGTTATATGATGATACGTCAATACCTCCCTCTTTGTCCGCATACATCATAATATTGCTTAGCATTGAAAGTCGAACTTACTTGCTTAAAGAACACTGTCAATCAATTTGATTTACAGTAAACTCCCCTATAACATTGATATAGGTACCGCGTTATCGGAGGAAACGTTATAAGGGGTAAATGTTTAAATTGTATTTTTACATTTTAACCAGCGGAAAGTTCTCAAAAAAATTCCGGGTAGTGGACAAGCGCCCTTAGGGCGTTTGTGCACTACACAGAATTTTACCGTCCGACAGTCCGGTTAGCATGATAAAACGGACGATTGGCTTGTGCTTTTTTCCATCTTTCTTATCTTTACGCTTAATCGGTGCGTGATCACGGTGCGCATAAATTCTATCATGCTAAACTGTCGTAGTCGCTTTTATTTAAAAAAAAAAAAACCGAGTGCTCAAGCGCTCTTACTGTACTATCGCATATTTTGCGAACACCCTTGTTTACTTGTCTTCATCGCATTTTCTTCCGGAATCATTGTCGAATAATGACCAGGAATCTCATTTCTTATCTACTCGTGGTTTCCGTGACCGCGTCGTATTTCTTTTGGCCACGTGTTGATTGCACGTGGGGGCCCTTCCAGGCGCACGTGAATTATTCAGACATCGGTAATAAGTTATCGAATGTGGGTTTTACTAAATCGGCTCCGGCTTTCACCGACAGCCAGTCACGCGATGGGGATGGAAATGCTTATCTGCGCGGGAAAAACATATCAAAATCGTAAAAAAAAACATTTGTTCGAGAATTTTCTTGCAACTTGAGGAAAATTATGGAAACTCTAACTTTTCTAATTTTTAAGAAGTCATTAGTCACAGGGTTTTCTTCTCACCCTTATCTACATCAAATGGTGCATAGGGCATAGAGCATTGGAAGCAGAGCTTTGATCGCTGATTACACGAAGGGACGAGAATGAGTCCTGCGCTTCAGGTACTAGTTCGAAGTGATTAATAAATATTACTGATTATTTTAAAACATTTTGAGTCTGTCCATATACTTATATCTTCAAATAATCGTATTATTATCAAATAATATGATTTTTTTTTAATTAAACACTTTTTTAATACCACTTATTGAGTATTATTTCATTACAAACTACTAGTTTCGAAAAGTAAAGATGTTTTCATTAACAGGTGATTACAAGAACTAGTGTAATATCAGCACGCTCGAATACCGTTCCGGAGGTCCCGGGTTCGATTCCCAGGGGGGGGGGGTCAAATAAATATAAATGATTTTTTCACTCTAATATTTATTCAATATTACCCTGGACTGGTACCTGAAGCGGGGGCCGATCACCTTTCCTTCATGAGTTAAGGATCAAGATAACACTGCATATATATATATATATATATATATATATATATATATATATATATATATATATATATATATATATATATATATATATATGTAATAAAATAACTAGGTACCTACCTATACATTTTATTAAGTACTTACAAAAAGTACCTACATAAAACAGTTCTACCACCAGATGCCGCATGCGTCGCTCAGAATAAAACAAAAGACTTCCGATAATATTATTAACTGTCAGAATCAGATAGATAGATAGATAGATAGATAGATATAAAAATTATTATAAAGATAAATTAAGAATAAACTTTAATTACAAAGCAACACATTGTTTATTTTATTATTATACACCCACTTTACATATTATTTACACTTTTCAAAAGGAAAATATTACCACGTTATATATATATATAAATATATATATATATATATATATATATATATATATATATATATATATATATATATATATATATATATATATATATATATATATATATATATATATATATATATATATATATATATATATATATATATATATATATATATATATATATATAATGCAGTGCCCTATGCACCATTGGGGTATGGATAAGGGTTTGAATTGACAAAAACTAACTAAAAAAATCAGATATGTATAAATGTGGGTGGGGTTAACTAGAGGGGAGAGGATTAAGGGGCGGGACTTGGTTTAACAGGAACATAGACAATAAAGGTGAGGAAGTTTGGAAAAGCACATTTTTTATTATTTCAGAATGTTTCGCAATATGTAGTGTTTAATTTTGCATACAATGGGAGGGTATATCAATTTTTCGTGATCCGACACTATTGTTTGATCGCCCTATTACCCCAAATGTATGTACGTCTTCTCGGACTGAATTAGTTTACCCGACCGGACACATTTCCTTCCGCCAGACCGGACATTTAAATTACCCGATTTCTCTCAGATACCGTCGGAAATAGGCAAAATTCACTCGGTCCAATCTGGACCACCGTTTTCTCAGTTCAACCGGCAATCCCCCGTTAAATCTACAGATATGCTAGCGTTAAACTACCGTTTTGTTTTTAAACCGCGTTTTTTCTGTGATGCGCAAAGCGTAGAAAATACATACGTCTTCATCGTGATAGAGGTCCCTTTATCCATATTTCATGTCTATCCCATACATTCTTCTCTTTTACCGCCATTTATCGTACAACTCATTCCTTCCTCTCTTCTTACTGTTCTAATATTCCACATTTACACTACCTCACACCTCGGATATCTTATTAGTTATTTAATTTTTAGACATTAATGTTGATATATTTATTTATTGATTTGGCGTTTAATTTCTAGAACTCCACAAACAGTAGTTTGATAGTGTCCTAATAAGGCGAAACAACTGTCACGAATTTTTATTTTTTTATTTCTATGTTAAAAAATATATATATACAACCTAGTAGACCCTAAAAATCAGTATTTAATTTTAATATTTTAAATAATAATATATTTAAATTTCCCACACATCTCGGGTATCTTATAAGATATTTAATTTTTAGACGAATAATGTTAATATATTGTCGGTTTTGTTTATGTGTACGTGTGTGTGTGTTTGTGTGCGCGCGCGCGTATGTGTGCGTGTGCATGTGTGTAATTGCAATCAGTACTTTTCAATACGATTAGACAAAGGTAAGCGTACGTACATAATGAGAGATGTATGTAATGAAGATAGAGAGATAATGTAGTTGGTAATAGAAGCAGAGGAAGACCGAGTGAAACTTGGCATGATCAGGTAGTACGAATACTTGAAAATGGTAAAGTCCGGAGTCGGAAAATCGGCGGGTATGTATGAGGAGATGCGTGGATGTGGAAGAGGCGAAGATTGTCTGCAACGACAGATTGGTGTGGCGTTCTGTTCTCTCTGCCTACCCCTGCGGAGAAGCGGCGTGATGGTTAGTTTATTAGTTAGATTAAATATTTTGAACAAACGATCATTAAAGTTTTTATTCATAAACTTTTACTTTTCTTAAACATTTACATCTGAAGTTTTCTTCTTACTCGTATTTTGCCTTTTCGTTATTTCTCTATGAATATGTATAATTTTTTAAAACATTTTATTTTTATAAAAACTCGGCCAAAACAAACTTGTTTGAGTACACAACTTTATAAATTTTAATAAAACTTTTTATTTATAAAACTGAAAGCTCTCCGTTTACCTGTTTGTCAACTTTCCTAGCGCATTAAATATTTATAATTCGTTTTCCTCGATACAAAGGTCGGTTTCTTCGACACACATTATGAATTATTTTTCCGCAAACATTTACATTTATTTCTTATTTAAATTATGTGTCGTCTTGTTTGATTAAAATGGTAAATAAGAACTCGCATTGAATCGGTTTTTAAATCCAATTTTTTTTTCTCTCTTTAATTTGGATAAAATAAAGAGTGAATTATCTACGCCTAGTTCATAATGAAAAACACAATGCCATTTATTGAAACACTTTCATATTTTTGCAACATTTACTTATTTTATGATTAAAATGTAACTTAGTTTTAAAATCACTATAAATATTTTATTATAATGTCTACCGGTTTCGAAGCTAACCGCTTCTTTAGTTTTGATAAAGAAGCGGTTAGCTTCGAAACCGGTAGACATTATAATTAAGTTACAATAAAATATTTATAGTGATTTTAAAACAAAGTTACATTTTAATTATAAAATGGAAAATCACAAAGTTAGTGCTTCAAATATAAATTATAATCATATTTACTTATTTATTTATTCCGCTAACGGTTGACGCCATGAAGAAGCGGTTAGCTTCGAAACTGGTAGACATTATAATTAAGTCATAATAAAATATTTATAGTGATTTTAAAACAAATATACATTTTAATTATAAAATGAAAAATCACAAAGATAGTGCTTCAAATATAAATCGTATTTATTTATTTATTAAGGTTGTACTTTTAAATTTGAAATTCAGTACACGACCACTGCGCTAGAAGGCACACGTGTTGTCTTCTCGCATAGCGTGAAAATCAGTACTACTGTGTGATAGTAGGTACTTTTGTGTAAAATTAGGAATTTCCGTTTGAAAGTACCTACACATTATGTGAGAGTTGGTATGTATCATACTATAATACTACATATATAAATATTTTTTTATAATACCATAAAGTAGGTGTTATTGTGTGAATATAGGTATTATTGTATGAAAGTACATACTCATATTATTATGTGAAAATATCGTTGTGAGAATATAGGTGCTATTGTGTGAATGTAGGAACTAATCTGTGAAAGTACATACTATTATGTGAAAATAACATTCGGACAAAATAGGAGCTATTGCGTGAATGTAGGTACTATTGTGTGAAAGTACATACTATTGTGAGAAAATATCATTGTGAGTAACTAGGTGCGATTGTGTGAATTAGGTACTATTGGGTGAAAGTACATACTATGATGTGAAAGTACGTACTATTATGTGAAAATACATACTATTATGTGAAAGTACGAACTATTATGTGAAAGTATCATACTATTATGTGAAAATATCATTATATCAATAGAAAAGTAGATGTTATTGTGCAAATATAGGTAATATTGTGTGAAAGTACGTAGTTTTATGTGAAAATACTATTGCACAAATTTATGAATGTACCGTTTTATGAGAGTAGGTGCTATTGTGAGATAGTATCACTGAGTGAGGGTGGGTTAGGTCAGGTCAGGTCAGGTGACTGAGTGACGGTACCTAGACGTGATTTTTTAAATAAATTGTATGTTTGCAGCAATCGTCGTTCACGGCGGGCAAGTTTGTGAGCGTGGTGGAGGTGGACGCGCCCTCCACCAAGATCTACCGGTTCCACGGGGCCGTGCTGCACCCGGAGGGCCGCCGCGTGCCGCTCTCCTCCGACAACCTGCTCCTGCGGGAATGCCGGGTCAAGAACACCGACTATGTGGAGGGCATCGTGGTGTACGCAGGTAAATGTCCCGTGCCCCTACCCTGAAACCTATCATTTTCTTCTAAACTAGTAGGTCAGTGTAACTATTGTCATTTTGTTTATTGTTTCGGCATTCACTTTGTGGTAAGACAGGATTAAATTGTAAATGAGTTTTTATTCTAACCCGTAGATGGAAGCATCTGTAGCTTCTGAAACTAGTCCTTAAAAATAAATATAATACTCAAGTGGTAAAAAACAAATGTTTTTATTGTCAGTGTGTAATGCTACTTCTGAATGGAGATATACACATTTGAAGTTTTCATTCATTAGAGTTATAAGAGACTGTTATAATAATTTTATTTAATGTATTTTTAGGCCTTTTTCCTCCATCGTAGTGTAATGATCAGCACGCTCGGCTACCCTACTGGAGGTCCCGGGTTTCGATTTTCAGGGGGGGGCTCAAATAATGAATTCAATATTACCCTGGACTGGTACCTGAAACGGAGGGCTGATCACCATTTCTCCAAGTGTTATTGATCAGGATAACACCGCATTTGTATGATGCGGTGCCCCATGCACCATTGGGTACAGATAAGGGTTTAAAAATAAATTAGGCCTTCTTATGATAGTTATTAAAATTTTCATCAATAACCTGTCCGGGAATGAGTTTCTGTGGACCAAACTGTATCTAAGGAATGTTTTTTTCTATTTAGTCAATGCTATAAGCAACATATTTTCTTCACTAAGAAAAATATTTCCACCAGAAAACATATTTTATATCAAAATTATTGATGTTTTATTTCATGCGTTTTCTTTGACAATGTCATTACGATCGATGACGTCGCACAAACTTTATGTTAAGTAAAATGTTGTGGTTAAAATCGAAAAATAAGTGTGGTTTTAGTGTTTAAATACAACCACAGATGATAGTACAAATTCCATTTTTAAAATAAATATCAACGGGTTTTAGTTATAAGCGCGGCTGTATATTTACGCCCATATTCCTTTGAGGAAAGTTTTGTTTGGATGACTATGTACGGCCAGACTTGCGGACAAGACTTTTTTGCACTTCTTGCAAGAGTACGCCCTAGCCATTGTTATTATTCTCCTTTTCCTCTCTTATAATACTTACTATTACTTACTATTCTTCCTCTATATCCTTTCCCATATTGCAGTTATGATCCTGGGGTTCTCAATTACGTCATTTGCATCCAATCAAACATAAACCATACTCACAGTCCTATACTCACAAAGGATTAATCACTCTGCCTTCATATAATCCTAGTCAAGTTCACGCCACATCAATTTGATACAGTGCCTTATACACTATTTGGTTGAGAAAAAGAGATACAAGACGAATAGATAATTTGAAGAAATATCACAGATATTGCATATTGTACTGTTAAGCGCTTTCAAGTATGAATGTATGAGTAATATAATTTGCAGGAATGAAAAATCTCTACAATCCCAGGATTGTTTTCCGTTATCTCGACTATAATGTTTAATTTAAAGAATCTATTGAACATGTTACTACTTACTTACTTCAGCCTTCTTCTTGTGTCCAGTGTTGAGTGGCCTCCCTCTTGGACTTCCGCAGTTCTCTGTTGAACGCGATTCTCTTCCTGTGCAGGCCTGCCACTTTTTTAGTGTCAGCAGACCATCTTGTCTGGGGCCTACCCACGCTTCTGCATCCTGTTCTAGGCCTCCAGTCAAGCACCTTTTTGTCCATCTATCCTCAGACATACGTGCCACATGACCTGCCCAGTTCCACCTTTGTTCCGCGATCCTTTGAGTCACATCTGTTACTTTGGTCTTTTCCCTTATCCAAACATTCGTTTTTTGGTCCCTGTTTAGCATACTTTACTCCATTGCTCTTTTTGTTATCCGGAGTTTACTGAACATGTTACATTGTTTTATAATGTGAAAAAATTATTTTTCAGGACACGAAACTAAGGCGATGCTGAACAATGGCGGGCCTCGCTACAAGCGTTCCAAGCTGGAGAGGCAGATGAACACCGATGTGATCTGGTGCGTCCTCATGCTGCTGGTGATGTGCTGTGCTGGGGCGGTCGGATGCAAGCTGTGGCTCGACAGGTTGGCTTTACAATAGGTTATCGGCTAGTACTGCCAGTAGTTACTGTTACGCTGATGTACCGGATTTCATCATCCATCATCTGGACTGTTAAAGAGAAATCATCATCATCAAGATGAAGTACAAAATAGAACATTTTTCCTTCTTTTAATTTGATGACACCCTTCAAGGGTGTCAAGCCAAATTAAATATGTTAACCTTTCCCTTACGGTGCTAAACAACTTCCGCGTGCAACGGTGATGTGTATTTTGTACACCATATGAAAATGTGATTTAAAAACGGAAAAAATATGAATATTCCTAAATGTTGCTTTTATTGATCATAGTTGAAGTTGAAATGTAACAATTTTGAAATGTTAGCTCTGGTAAGTATCTGAAAACAAGAAAAATCGCAAGTAGCCGCAATAGCTAGCGTAGCGACATGACCGCCGCGTACGACGGTCCGCGCACTACTGGCGCTGCTAAACACGCTACGACAAGCGCGTATACGCAAAGCGCGGCACGTATCCACGTACTGAGAAACGTTTGTGTATTGGTGAATTTTACAATTATATTTCGTAATTGTAGACAAGCTCCGGCCCCTCCCAGTGCTACGCAGCAGGGCCCCCGCGCAGCCCTGGGGCTCCCCCAGTCTCCTCGCCGCCCCCTGCCGCCCTACATCCCCTACGCATGGGAACCCGCCTATGAGGGATTGCTCAGCTTTTGGACATTCATCATAATACTCCAGGTCAGTGTTGCTTGCGATAAAAATACCTGTATTGCAGTCATTCCATCTTGCATAGTCTAAATTAGGTAAATGATGGCTGACTTTATGTAAATTTGAAACAAATCAAACATTGAAACAAAATAATCTAATCAAAAGAACATATCCCCTATTCATAAAAAGAATCTGTCGTATTTGTCTTGTCATTACATTTTATCTATCTGTCTTACACAATCTTTCTTAAATTGACATGTTCTGAATCAAGTAAATAATCTCATATCTCATTTTGTTTCCAGGTCATGATACCGCTTTCTCTCTATGTCACAATAGAGATGACTAAAATTGTGCAAATATACCACATACACAACAATGTCGATCTGTATGATCCGACTACCGATAAGAGAATAGAGTGTCGAGCCCTCAACATCACGGAGGAACTCGGGCAGATAGAGTACATCTTCAGTGACAAGACGGGGACCTTGACGGAGAATAAGATGGTGTTCAGGAGATGCGCTATCAACGGAGTCGATTATAATCATTCTTCTCCCGAAAGAACGCAACATCCGATGGGGTCACCGGTCAATTCCTCAGAGCCGGCTACTCCCATTACCGCTAATCCCCAGTTAGTCGAAGAACTGGCTACGGAGAATGTCGCGGACGGCAGTCACGCTCAAAGAGTTAGAGAATTTCTCCATGTTTTAGCTATATGCAACACCGTAGTCGTCAGTCATAAGCCGCATCACGATAATATGGATGCCAGCGGTATAGTGGAAACTCCCCCTAATACGCGTATGCCTAAATTTATAGTCAACGGCACCAAGATTAAAAACAAACAGACTCCACTGAGCACCGAGAAATATTCCAGACTTGCGGAATCTCGATCCGTTACGCCGTCTCCTCCCCCCTCCGCGCTTCCTTCCCCCCGTTCGCAGTCCGCTCTGCCTCCCATTCCTCACTCTCCTCCGGACAGGCCTAGATTTCTTCAAATTCCTTCTTTGCAAATATTCAACCGCGATAGAAACGGGGAAAATGGTAAAAGCTCTCTCAATTCTTCCGTTACATCTGAATTTATGCCAGTTTCGAAGCCAATCTTCGAAGCCGAAAGCCCGGACGAGTTGGCTCTCGTAGAGGCAGCTTGCGCGTACGGGTGCAGATTAGAAAAAAGAGCACCGCGTGAAGTTATCATTAGTATGAATCACGAATTTATATCTATTCCAATCTTAAACATCTTATCGTTTGACGCCACACGAAAATGTATGTCCATAGTAGTAAGGATGCCCAATTCTCCTCACGTGACAGTCTATTGTAAGGGAGCCGATTCCACGTTGCTCGATGCTCTGGCCCCATCCCCGGAAGGTTCCGTCGAAAGAGCGGCGCTCATGAGAACGCAGCAGCAACTGGACGCTTACGGAAGACAAGGACTTCGCACTCTGGTCATCGCCAAGAGAGTAATATCGATAGAGGAATACGACGAATGGGCGGAAGAGCTCAGGAACGCAGAGCTGAGTGTAGATAACCGAGAGAAAAAAATCAGAGAGTGTTACGGCAAATTGGAAAACAATTTCATCTTACTGGGTGCTACCGGGATTGAAGATCGCTTGCAGGAAGGGGTTCCGCAAACCATAGCAGCTCTTATAGAAGCCGGTATCGTGGTGTGGGTGCTCACGGGAGACAAGCCGGAGACCGCCATCAATGTGGCGTATTCTGCTAAACTGTTCCCTCCTCAGGTGGAACTGCTGAAACTTATGGCGAGAAGCAAATCCCAAGCCGAGTCTACCATCAAGTAAGTTCATGTATACATCAACTAACGAATTCATCTCAATTAACCATTGAATATAGGATAATGTACAATCAGAGTCTTGCATTCTTCAGTTCACTGCTTGAAGTGGTGAGGTTTGTAATTGGCAGATCATTGCTGTTGGGGACTTCTTAAGCTCTTGGGAAACAGGCAACAAATTTTCAATGTCACACAAAATTCTCATTATTCACTGTTAATGCGAAGTCGCAAATAGCAACCGCTTTATCGCCTGTATAAAAAATTTGTTGTTCGCATATCGCTCACTCCTTTCAACAGCGTCATATATAAAAAAAACTTGATTTTTCATCTTTTTTAAAGTTTAAAAATATAATACAGTATCTACTCAATGAATTAGGGCCACCCATTATTTTTTAGAATACTCTGAAATCTTTTGGATTATTATATTTATTTTACATAAATACTTTAAGTTTTCTATTGACATCTAATATCATGTATATTACCTTCAATAATATGTAAAATATACCTGGATTATTTAAGCCTTTACAAAATTTCAAACCCTTTTTCTGAGAAAGGTCCCTAATTAGCACAGGTAGACAGATAGTTGAATGTTCGAAAAATAGTCCTATCTCATTTATTAGTGAAGTTTCTTGAGTTCTGGTTGTTGTTTTGTTCAGAGAGGTTATATAATTATCGTGTCTTGTGAAAAAAACTTAATTTTTAATTTTAGTTCATAAAGTATAATTTTTTTTTGTAAACACAAGTGTTTTTTTTGAAAACGACAAAATGGGAAAAAGTAAAGACATTTCTGAGGAAAAAAAGTCTAGTGTTATAATGCTACTAAAATTAGAAATACTATCTAATAGAGAAATTTCAAAAAAAGTAAACGTTTCTCGTCAAACAGTGGACAGAATATCAAAATCCATAAAAAATCAGTCACCCGCCACCAGCAATCGGCGAAAGAACTGTTGTAGGATTAGAAAAACAACACCGAGGACTGATCGAAAAATCGTTCAAAGTGCCTTAGAAAACCGTAGTGCATCAGCAAAAACATTAAAAATCAAATTGGAAGAAGAGGGTATAAATATATCGGTATCAACACTGAGGCGACGTCTTTACGAAGTAAATCTGAAATGCAGGCGCCCTGTAAAAGTACCAAAATTGACACCACGAATGAAAGCGGATCGATTAAAATGGTCCAGGCTACATCGAAATTACTCGGTAGATGATTGGAAAAAGGTATTTATTTAAATTGAATTTTCAACATATCATTTTAGTAAATAAACTTATATATTTGAATTAAACTTAAATTTTCATTATTTTTCAGGTCATCTTTAGTGATGAGTGCCGGTTAGAAGCCGTGACAGAGAGCCGTCGATTTGTCAGGAGAACACCAATGGAACGTTACAATGAGGCCTGTGTGGTAAAAGTTATCAAACACCCCCCTGCAACAATGATATGGTCATGTATTATTAACAATTTACCTGGGCCGTTGTTTTTCGTGGAAGGAACAATGAACCAAAATTCCTATAAGCAGGTCCTCGAACGAATTTTATTGCCCTTCTACCATACACTCGACCCAACAGAAGGTCCATACACCTTCATGCAGGATGGGGCACCTTGCCACCGGGCTAAATCAATAATAAAATTTTTGTCTTACAAAAATCTGCCTTTGCTCCCCTGGCCTGGAAATTCTCCGGACCTTAATCCTATAGAAAACGTATGGAGCATGTTATAAAATAAGGTATACTCATTTCCAAATCCGACAGTAGACTGTCTAAAAAAAATATTCAAAAAATTTGGTCAGAAGACGAAGAAACAAAAAACATGATAAAACAGTGCATTTTAAGTATGCCAAAAAGAATTGAGGCAGTTATTTCTGCCAAAGGTGGAAATACTAAATACTAACTATATTTATATGAAAATATATGCATAATTTAAGCGTAATAAAGTGTTCATGTGTAAATAAAATTCAATGTTGTTTTATTCAAGGTTTTCTCTGAGTTATTCCTGTTTGAATTGAGAAATTGCGCGAAATTCTGCGTGGCCCTAATTCATTGAGTAGATACTGTACAATGTTTTAAAAATAAATATCAAGCCGCTTAATGAACTTTTTACTGTGCAACAGAGCTTTTTAGGTAAAACCTGAAGGTTTTTCTCCATTTGAAAAATATTTAGTTTATTTAAAAAAAACAATTAAATGGGACCTTTTCTTCAAAAAGCAAAAATAACACTTTCTGCCCTGTAGCGGGTAAATATTAAGTTAAAAATATGCCAATTTTGCTAAAAAATCTAAAACAGGTAATTTTATGTATTTATTGATGTTACGTTTTTCTTTCAGATGTTATTTAGACAGTATGGACAACATCGGTGTTAGTGAAGATGGAAACAGTATAGTCATCAGTCCGATACCGTCGAGATCTAGCAAGGGGCGGGCGCTGGTGGTGGACGGGAAGACACTAACTTTCATTTTGGACAAGAGATCTAACCTCACGGGACCATTCCTCGAACTGACGAGGCGGTGTATTTCAGTACTGTGCTGTAGAGCGACGCCACTACAAAAGGCTTATATAGTTAAGGTACATATAATATTATACTTAAACGCATACTTATCCCAAAATTTCAGCATATTTATCACATCAAAAGTTATTACAGTAATCCCTAGTACGCATATATGAGTATATATGGCGTACCACCCAGTATTTTCATAATTAAAACAATCATTTTTCTGTAAAAAAATATAATTTGCTAGTAAGCATCATTACAATTTTTGTGAATCTTTGTTTTTTATTTACATACATAACATAAGAGGCAAACAATGTTTGCAAAGACAGAGTGGTGTGGTGTACGATTCTCTCTGCTTACCCTGCGGAGAAGCGGCGTGATGGTTAGTTAGTTAGTTACATAACTTAAATACATACATATAAAAACAAATACATTTGACTGTCAGAAATGAAGACTCTAAGCAGCATATCTAGCAAGAGTCTGAGACAGAATAAGGAACATAAGGATAAGAGAAATATGCAAGATGGAAGATGTCGTTAGGTGGAGAAGTCAACGAAGGAGACAATAGTAGCGCATGTGAGGAGAATGGAACCATCCAGACTCCCCCACATTGCATTCCACGGCCAACCTAAGTAGATGACTTCCAGGCAGACTACCAAAGAGATGGATTGACAGCTGGGAATCACATCACAGGAGGCTAATCCTTCTTTAAAAAGGCAACAAGGCGTACACTAAAGAGAAAAGAATAAAACATTTGACATATTTTTTATCTTAATTTCCTTTCAATTTTATTTCCATTTCATTATTATGTGTTTTTTAAATAAAACGTCACATTATTTTAAACATTTAGCATACTATGACTATAATAATTAAATGTTTTTTTTTTAAAGTATTTAATTTATCACTTTGTATATTTAATACAACATTGCTTTTTATAATAAATAATAAAATCTTTTAAAATGAATTTTTTTATGTACTAAGGTGGTGGAAGATGATTAGTATTATAAATGAGTATTACTATTTATAATACTAATCAGTATTACTATTTTTTATGTACTAAGGTGGTGGAAGATGATTAGTATTATAAATGAGTATTACTAGGTAGCTCTTAGTGGTTTCTAATAATAATAATAATAATAAAACCCTTATCCGCACCCAATGGTGCATAAGGCACTGCGTCATATAAACGCAGTGTTATCTTTATCGTTTACACATGAAGGAAAGGTGATCAGCCCTCTGCTTCAGGTACCAGTCCAGGGTAATATTGAATAAATATGACAGTGAAAAAATCACTTATATTTATTTTACCCCCCTTGGGAATCGAACCCGGGACCTCCAGAACGGTAGCCGAGCGTGCTGACCATTACACTACGGAGGTGGACAAAACAAACATTACACTAGGAGAGACAAATCTAGAATCCTCTTGCCAGGCCATGGGGGTGTTCAAACTATTGCGGCTATGTTGTTGCCACATTCCTTGCAAAATTCAACAAGATTATAACTTAATTGTGTGTGAACCCTGTTATGTCAAAACAATGTCCTACGTATGTTTATTACACTCCGCAGTTGACACTATGTAGTACATTCCAGAGTTCAGTATTATAATAATTTCACACCTAAAGTGACAATTTTTATAAAGTTATAATTATGTTATTTGTGATGTTATAAAATACAATAATCATTGATTGTCTTTTGAACATTTCCGCAGGTTGTGAAAGAAGAAATGGGTGTAACTACTTTAGCGATAGGTGACGGTGCCAACGATGTCTCCATGATACAGACGGCGGATGTTGGCATAGGTAACAATAAATTTTTACTTATTAATTTTTTTACAAAAATGTTAACAATATTGGTATATAACCACTCACCGAGATTTTTATGGTTACGGTTTCGAGATGTACCCGTCTCTTCGTCAGGACAATCACTACCACAGCATGCAAACAATACCACCCTTCACCACCATAGCACCATTTACACACTCAAAACTACACAAAATGTCTAAGACATGCGACTTTTGGTCGACCCGAAAACCAACATACACTAAAGGTTTCAGCACAGACATGCGTTACGAGCCGAGGTTAAAACATGCACCACAAAGTAAATGCTTTAAATATGAATAATATTGAGAATAATAAATTTTTATTCTTATTTTGAAAATATGTAAGTAGTAAAGCAGGAAAGTATCAAGATAAGTGGTTCATTTACATTGAGGTTTGAGATCTCTAAAGATGTTAAACAGGGATGCGTAATGGCACGGTGGCTGTCAAATGTTTACAACTTTACGAATAACTCCCCTGTAAAGTGTTATTGATGCCATTTTCACTTTGTATCATGGACATATTCCTTTTTGTATTCTAATCGTTCGATTTCTTAATGAATTTACTTCTCAGGTATATCCGGAATGGAAGGAATGCAAGCCGTCATGGCGTCGGACTTTGCCATCTCCAGGTTTAAATATCTGGAAAGGTTCCTTCTCGTCCATGGCCACTGGTGCTATAATCGCTTGGCCAGGATGATACTCTACTTTTTCTACAAAAATGCCGTAAGTTACCCTTCATATTTTACTATTGTGTGAGAAACTGAGAAAATGAAAAAAATATTTTAAACATGTTCTTATTTTATTTTTGCAGACATTTGTGTTCCTCGTATTCTGGTTCCAACTGTTCTGCGGCTGGTCGGCCTGCGTTATGGTGGATCAGATGTTCCTAATGCTCTACAATCTCTTCTTCACTTCTCTACCACCTCTTGCCATTGGTAAAATTTTTAATTAAATAAATTATTATCACACACATAGTTTTTTTTTAGAGGTATTCAAATTTAAATTTCCCATAATAAATTGATGGTGGCTCCTGCCATGTGGTATGTTGGACGATCTTGTTGAAACCACAGTTCTGTCACATCAATGCCATTCAACTGAGGTACGAAGGAGTCAGTAATCATGGTTCTGTAGTTCTCTTCATTGACCATAACATTCTGGCCAGTATAATCTTTAAAAAAATTATGGGCCAATGATTCCATCTGCCCATAAGGCACACCAAACAATGACTTTTTAATGGATGTAGGGTGTCTCGACAAAGGCTTCTGGGTTTTCTGGGCAGATGGAGTCATTGGTTCATTTTTTTTACCGGCCGCGCTCCTACTAGTATTGAATGACTCATGTCTCCGCTCGTGTCCAGGGGTGTACGACCGCGTGGCGCCGGAAGCGCTGCTGCTGGAGCGGCCGGGGCTGTACGCGGCGTCGCGGCTGGGCAGCACATACCGGCCGCGCTCCTACTGGCTGGCCATGGCCGACGCGCTGTACCAGAGCGTGGCGCTGTTCTTCACGGCGCTGCATGCGCTGTGGGGCGGGCCCGTGGACCTGTACTCCTTCGGGGCCATCATCTCCAGCTCCTGCATCGTCGTCATGCTGTGCCACGTCGCCATCGAGACCAGGAGTTGGGTCAGTCTGACATTTCTTAATTCCCATAGCTTTATAACATTTTTCATCAACTACCACTTAGAGCATTGTTCCGCAAAGTGTGTGCCGTGGCACACTCGTGTACCGTGGTGATTAGTCGGTATGCCGTGGAAAAAAGTCTAGTTTTGTGAAAATAACATAATTGCTCCAAATTTTGATTGCCTCTGCTCATTTAAATAGGCTCTCATTTTGAATTAAACATAATATGTTAAATATGTTACCATAATATGGTAAATATGCTCCTCTGAAATTTCTTAATTTGGTAGGTGTACCTTGAATATAAAAAGTTTGCGGAACACTGACTTACCTACCTAAAGACTGAAAGTACCTAAAGTTGTATTAACCTTTTTTTTACAACATTTTAAAAGAGTTTTTTAGAAATTCTAGTGAATTCAAACACCATGTTTCGAATTTGATCAAAAATTTTGTAAATAAATTAACTGGTCAAATTATAAGCTAAAAATTGTTTTGACCTTTCCAGTCCCCAAATAAAAAATCCAGGTACAGTTACACATTCCGATGGGCAAAAATTCATTTGTCCTTTGCTCCACATGCTGTCGTAATAGATACAAGTGAAATAAATATGAGCTTGCATATTTACTTAACACATTTCAGATGGGTATTTTTTTCACCCATGGACCGCTGGCGATGGGATTTGATAATTATGTGTAGATAAGACCTTATCAAAGAGATTGGTATGTAATATTCATATAAAAACATTGGATAATTCCTTATTTTCTGTCTTTGAAATGAGGCTGGCGGAGAATGTAAAAATACCCTTCCTGTTCTTAAGAATCAATCGACCAAACGGGTAGGAATACCTTTCCAGTCCAAGGTGTGTTAACAATAACTTTGAAACATACTTTTGTACTGACATTTCTTGGTGGAAATGCATTGTATTTAATAAAACACATCTATATACATAGTAATGGGTAGGGCCCAGACAAGATGGTACAATTATATTAAAAAAATTGATAAGCTTGCACTGGAAGAGAGTCGCGTCCAACAGAGAACTGTGGAAGTCCAAGAAGCGGCCTTTGTTCAATACTGGACATAAGAAAAAGGCTGAAGTAAGTATAATATTTAGTAATAGACGCAACGGAAGACCGAGGCAAACATGGCATGATCAAGTATTTTAAATACTTGAAAGTGGTCAGGTCAGGAGTTGGAATAATCAGCGTGTATGTATGAGGAAATGCATGGATGTGGAAGAGGCGAAGGATGTTTCCAAAGACATTGGTGTGGGGTTCTGTTCTCTCTGCCTACCTCTGTGGAGAAGCGGCATGATGATTAGTTAGTCCATATAGTTTTTTTGCCCTCTTATTTTATCTGACCGGTGACCAGGTTTCGTTGTTAGCGATATTAGTCTAAAAATCTATAAAGTTATTGTTTTATTATTTAAAAAAATATATATACTATAGTGAGTTGGCTATCAGTTTTAAATGGATGCATGTATTTTTTTTCCTTAGACTATTCTCCATGTGTTGTCACTGCTGGGATCGCTGGGCGCTTACTACGGCTTCTCCCTGATCTACAGCGCCATCTGTGTGCAGTGCATGGGGCTGCCCTCCAACTACTGGGTCATGGAGACCGCCATGGCCACCCCGGAGTACTGGCTGGTCATCGTGCTGAGTGTGGTCATCGCCCTCACTCCCAGGTAACGCTCTACTTAATGCTCACCCTAATCTACAGAGCTATATCCAGCTACTGAGTCATGAATACCACTGTGATCCCCTTATGGGTCATACGGTTAAAAAATTGAAACGTGAATACTGCTGTGAGGTATGTTACTTACCTTACAATCAGAGGAGGCCGTTGACTGAAAATGCCAGCAGTCCATTTCTCTTAAAAAGGGGTAGTAAATCAAATTATTTATTTTGGATTGTCTTGGAAACTCCATCGAAAACAGCCGCTTTCTGAAGAATCTATTTAATTTCAAACAAGAACGAATAAATTTTAACATCGAAATCCATCAAATCAAGAAACCCTTAATCTATTGCTTCACTACGTACTCTTAAATCTAAATTGACATTTCGCTCACTCCTTTCAAGAACGTCATAAATCAAAAATTGACAATTTTCAGTTGTGCATGTTTTCAGAATGCCCAGAAAATGTACTATATCCCAGCAAAAGGGGCATATTTTTAACTTAATATTTACTCGCTACAGGGCCGAAAGTGTTGTTTTTGCATTTTGAAGTAAAGGTATTGTTTAATAATTTTTTTAAAAATACTAAATATTTTTCAAACCGAAAAAAACCTTTTCAAGGTTTTACCTAAAAAAATCTTTTGCACAGTAAAAAGTTTAATAAGTGGCTTGATATTTATTTTTAATACATTGTATAATATTTTTAAACTTTAAAAACATTCTCCTAAAAAACCTAAAAATAAGTTATTTTATTTATGACGTTCTTGAAAAGATCGAGCGATTTATGGTAATATTTTCATTTCCACTCCCGAATTCCTGAGTGGAATTGGGTTGAAACCGCATGTGCTTCCAATTGATATTTTGTTTTAAGAAAACACTTGGTTTCTGTTCTCACATTGTATCGGCGCACTAATTATATATATTTTCTCGTAAAAGGCTGGTCTGGAGGTCCCTGAGTGCTTCCCTCTGGCCGGGAGCTCTGGGTCGGGCCGTGTTGCAGAGAAGGCGGGACCGCAAGGCCGCCCGCCTCCCCCTCACCGCCATCTACCACAACGCCTCTCACTCTACACACATCTACAGGTATACCTATGCGATTTTTACAAATCAGTAACAAAGCTTATCATTTTTAACAACGTGGGTGTTTTTCCATTAATTGATTCGGCAGTCACTTTGTGGTAAAATCTATCCATTTTTAATTAATGTTTTACTTAGTAAATACCACTATTTCTTAAAATCTACTGTGACACGTGTTTCGATGCATTCCGCATCATTTTCAAACACCGTATGTGAAGCTAATCCCAAATTTTAGAGTTGGGTCCTTGGGACATTGAAGGTTGAAGAGGGGGTAGTAGAATTATCCATTGTCTGATACAAAACACGGAAACACATCAAACGAAACATAACACATGCCTGTTTTGATGAAAAGACCTTTGATAATTATGAAATAAATTTGTATAAACTGCTTCTACTATCCATAAAAAAAGTGAAAATAAAAGTGCTATTAAAAAATGGATAGTGGAAGCGGATAGATCTGAATTAGATTCCATCGTTCAGCCATGTCATATTTGATTGCATGTTACAAACAATTTTTATTAACTTTTTCAATGTCACGAGGAAAAACTATTTTTGGCTTCAGGTCTGAAAGGAATATCATGCATCATATAATAACTGGGTAAGTTTGTTGGTGTAAATAAAAATTCTACCACTATCTGCTTAACTGTGAATAATCTAAGAGAGTCAAATAAAAATATATGTCTATAATTTAATAATTTATTTTATTTATTAAATAGTAAAATTTGAATATATTTTTCAGACCAACGGCGGAAGATGCTGCGAGAAAGCGGTCAACTCTGACGGCGATAGGATAACAGGACCGTTCCTCGAGACGGTGTCACTACAACCTGTAAAGGTTCCTTATCCTCGGGGATTGTGCGGCGAGTAGGGAGGGGGGGAGTGTTTCTGTGACCGTAAGAAACAGCGGAGTGTCCCGTCACAGATCAGTTTTGTTCCCCGGAGTCAAGTTACTTGGACGAACCACCTCCGGTGTTATTCTGAGGCCATGGAGTGTGCGAAGTGAGAAGCGTCGCAACTTTTGTACATACACAAGGCATGATAATACCAAATACAGTGCCGTGTAATATACCTCGACCCGATTCAAAACGGCTGTGATCTCTGTCCTAGGATTATTAGTTTTTCTTTTTTTTACAAATCTAAGTGTAATTTATTTACAAGTTATGTAGAGCTAGTGTTAAGAACATTGTTAAGGTTAGTCGTTTGAAAGTTGAATCGTTCGAAAGCCGATAAGGGGCGTGCGGGACCAATGTTTTCTATCGAATTAAACAAGTAGATTTAATAAACGATATATTTTTCTAATGCAAATTTTGAAATGAAGTATTTTGATGATCATGTTTTTACTATACTAAATAGATAATTTATCGTGTAAATACAAGACTGCTTCGATCCCCAAACAATGCGTCGTATTAGTGACCAATCGTCACCGGAAATATGAATTAATATATGGCAACTTTTCAAGAGACACAAAGAGAACTTTTTCTTTTTAAAAAGTGTTATGTATAACTTTATTGTAAAAGAAAAACTCTTGTTTTTTATCACTCGACTCGAGTGGTAAAAAACTAGTGTTTTTCTTTTACAATTTCATCATGTCTTACCACAGAGTGAATGCCGAAACAATAAATAAAATAAATCTTTCTTAATGTGAATTATAATGATATGATATCTATAGAATTCGAGTGACATTCAATTTCAGGTTCTAGAATATTATTTGAACAGAATTAAGCTATCCTTCATGGTTTTAAAGATAAACTGTCTTTACTGTATTTTTTTAATATAAATTTATCTTTCACTGCTATTTTCTCAGTCTCTAAATCTCCTATGAACCTGATAATCGCGTTTCAAATTAGTTGTGACACCATACCATACCCCGAATCTTGACATCTTTTATTTATTATTATTAGGATGATTTATTAAAGTTGCTTTTTCAATATGTAATTACATACCCCAAAAAAATAATATGTAATTATAATATACATTTCTCTCATTCTCAAATACGAACTCTCAAGTTAACGTTCAAAGTTGGGCATTTTTTTGCAAAATATGCTCCAGGGCTATTACCAATTGTTGGTTAATCTGTAAGATCTAGGAATTCGTTTAGTTGGTGTTAAAAGGAGATTTGAATATTTTGCATTAAAATAAGTGCATAAATCTTAAGGACAATCATTTCTATTTAATATTGAGTTGAATTCTTGCTTTTTACAAGATATAAGTGCCCTATTTATAATTGAGAATTTCTAAACAAAATGATGCATTTAAATGTTTATAGGTAGCTAGCAAATAGAAAAATGTATTCTGATGTTTTTTAAACAATGAATGTGAGCAAAATCACATACCCTGTTTCAATTTAATGTTTGTAAAGTCATGCGTATTCCGTGTTCCCAACGCTTTTGTGTTTATTCATATTTCCGGTGATGATATTAACAATAATTGATTCATTCAAATCTAATATTTTGTTTTAATGTAAGGTACTTAGGATTTCTTGACCTTGCACTGCATTTGTTAACGATACATTTTAATTATAAATAGAGAAATAAAGTCTAAAAATATAATTACGTCTTATTTTTGTTTTTATGGATCATGTTTTGCCCATATCGCATGCTGATAGACTTGCCTCCATTTTGCTGTAATTGCAATAATTTTTTTACTGGGTAATTACTTATCATTTTTTAAATAGGTTCTGGTAAAATTGTTTAAGGAGTAGTATTTTTTATTGTTGCAAAAATAAGGTGTTTGGCATCTGTGTATCGTTTAAAACCATACTTAAATTTTTTTTTTAATTGTTTATATTTTTCAACTACATTATAGTTATAAGCAATATGTATTTGCTCTCCAATCAAGTCTTTTGTATTCTAGAATGTTGACAAGGTCATTTTTAAAAACATTTTCATCATTTAAACATTTTCACATTAACATATTTTAAATATAATTCATCAGGAAATATCAGTTAAAACAATTAATCTAGCATTTTACTCAAAATATTTTAATATACTAAAAATCAGTTACGATCATTTGGAATTAAGTCTTTATTTCATCTTTAACTTTTTCTTAAAAAAAATGCAGTGTAGGGTTTTTTATATTATATATATATATATATATATATATATATATATATATATATATATATATATATATATATATATATATATATATATATATATATATATATATATATATATATATATATATATATATATATATGTAGTTTTTTAACACATTTCTATTGTGTTTGGTTACCAACTGCCATGATGTTTATTTTAGTTTAAATTAAAAAATAATGTACCTACAAATTGTAAGCTGATTGGACGAGTAATCTTACTTGTTATGTTTATATTAAACGTTATAGTCTTGAGAATTCTCGACTATATTTGAGTATTTGTATTTGTTGCCCTCGTGATTCTATTGTTTAAAAAACTCAATGCTTCCTAGTTAAATTTTTTCATTATTTTTAAATACAGAATGCTTTTTGCATACCACTGAGTCAATTCTCTTAATGAATAGTTCATGACATCTTATGGGAAATGATTTATCTTTAATTTTTTTCTTGTATTCTTTAAAAATCTTTCAAAATATATTAATGTCTATACTGCCGTACTGAACATATAAGCAAAAAATGCATTTTACGTGCAGAAAATGAGTAATTTTATATTTGACTCTAAGATTGCAATTTTTTTTTAGCATTTTTAGGTTTTGATGTTTAGATTGCATTTAGAATTCCACAAAGAACTATTATGAAAAAAAACTTTTTTTTAAGCCATTTCGTAGTTACAGTATTAGCCAGTGAATTCATAACCTTTCAACCGTCAGACTACAACACTTGAATGCACACTTTTTAGTATAGATCGAATCATATAAAATGTATTGATATCTCAAATAGATAAAAGTATTGATATCTCAAGAAGAATATACCAATAGATGTCTGGATATTTACAGGGTTTACGACCTACAATAGACTGGTTTTTGGATCACTTAAACCAGGCAATTATAGGTTGCAAGCCCTGTAATACTCAGACTATTATATGTATTCTTCTTCATATTGTTGATATATCAATATGAATAACTCCTAAATGGATAAACCCAGATTTGTAAACAATGAATTGGACTCGCTCAAAATATTGTATATAAAAAGTATGCTGAATTTATATTGCTATAAACATATTTTAATATGGAAATTTAGTCTAATACACAATTTTTTTATTACGTAATTATTTCATTCTGAATGTGCTAGTCTGAAAGAGGAAAGGATATAACAGCACTCACAGATACGGGTACGAATCTTCTTCTAACCTTTCTACACCCAATGGCGCATAAGGCACTGTATTATCTCGATCGCTAATTACTAATCAATTAGTTCATCGCCTTAGGTGCCAATCCTGGCTGATATTACATCACCTACATTATATTTATTTAGACCTCCAACACGAAAGATCAACCATTGTATTTTGGAGGCGAACAAATGAATCTAGGGTTAATTGTTTTAAATGAATATTGCACATGTGGTTAAATGTAATTTGTCTTTCAATCTCTTGCAATATCTCAGTTTCCGAGTGCGGCAGTATTAATAATTTCATTTCATGTATCACTTTTTGTCATATAAAATGCTCGTTTCTTATCCACTAATATTTATTAAATTATTTTAAATGAATGTTGCGAATGTTTTCGCTATCCGAATTGTAAAATTATCATCGAAATTTTTTGTTTATCGAAGGAAAGTGTTAGTTTTACTATTGAAAATATCAATGACGATCCATTTTATTTTGTTGACACTCTCATTTTCCATTTTGGGTAATGACATCGTTCACGAAGACTTCTGACGGCGCAGTATTCAGGGTCATGCTTTCTATTATACATTGTATGTAATACTAAGCCATGAAATGTACTTTCCTTACGTTGATAATAAGAAGTTGCCTAGTTGAATTGAATTTTATCTAAAGTTATATATTATAAGGAGAGTGAATTATAAATAATAAATAAAAATGTTGAGAATTACTACTTACTTGTTTTATTCCCGCACTACGATGGATGAGGCATCGTTCAGATACGAGATGTTTAAGACACAAAGGTAATATGAAAGTCTGACTATTCACAGCACCTATGACCTGGTATTGGCTGGCTTAAGTGTTCACTTTGTGTACTGCAATATTTCTGACCATTCTGTCCTACATGAATGTACTCTATGTATACAACTTTTATGAATGGAAGTAATATGGGTATTTACAGTGATCACTTAGGCCAGCCATTGCCTGATTATAATAAAAATGCTGAATTTAACCCCTTAAGGTAATATGTCTCTTGATATATTACATCGTCCGCCTCCGTAGTGTAATGGTCAGCACGCTCTGCTACCGTTCTGTAGGTCCCGGGTTCGATTCAAAAGGGGGTTAAAATAAAAATATAAGTGATTTTTTCACTGTTGTATTTATTCAATATTACCCTGGACTGGTACCTGAAGCGGAGGGCTGATCACCTTTCCTCCATGCATAAACGATCAAGATAACACTGCTTTTATATGACGCAGTGCCCTATGCACCATTGGGGTGCAGATAAGGGTTTTATTATTATTATTATATTACATTAAGGGGTTAAATCAGTTTTTTTTTGGTACAAAAAAATTCTTCAATCTCTTATCCGCATCCAATGCCGCATTGGGCACTGCGTCGTGTATGTATAAGCAGTGTTAATTCTATCGTCAAATACATGAAGCAAAGGTGATCAGACCCGCACTTCAGGTAAGTAATAATAAATAAATGTTGAAAAAAAAAGAACTTGTTTTGACTTCCCTGAGAATCGAACCTGGGGACCTCCAGCACAGTAGCCACACGGGCTAACAACTACACTTTGGAGGTGTATATAAATGGAGAATTCTTTCTTTATTTAAAGTTTTTCAATGATACTTTATACGGTCCATTATCTTATTTCGCTCACTCCTATCAACAACGTCACAAATCAAAAAACTTGATTTTTCAGGAGATCATTTTTAAAGTTTAAAAATATTATAAAATGTATTAAAAATAAATATCAAGCCACTTATTGAACTTTTTACTGTGCAACTGATCTTTTTAGGTAAAACCTGAATGTTTTTTCTCCATTTGAAAAATATTAACTATATTTTAAAAAATAATTAAACAATACCTTTCCTTCAAAATGAAAAAACAACACTTTCTGCCATGTAGCGGGTAAATGTTAAGTAAAAAATATGCCGCATTTGCTGGGATTTAGTATATTTTCTGGGAATTCCGTAAACATGAACAACTAAAAAATAATGATTTTTGATATATGACGTTGTTGAAAGGAGTGAGCAATTTGTGGACTCCAAATTTTGTTTATTTTGGAAAATTTATCAAAAATTCTTAACGTAGGTTGCTGTGATGATTTTTTTTCAGAGGTCACTGAAATGGGTGTTAATTGCTACAATTGGAAATGAAACAAATTTCTTTAATAGCTTTATTGTCTCTAATTATTTTGATTACACGGTGAAATGATTGTCGGTTCTAAAAAAATCACAAAGATTAAATTAAAATGAAGTATTCTATAAAGGTAGGTACAATTTATTTTGGTCTGCTAACTGAGTGGGTACACTTGATAAATCAAGTCCTATGGTTTATAATCACAGGCTAGAGTGGTATAATTACACATTAGATGCTAAAGAAGATATCAAATGAAAAACAATACATTTATTATAAGGTCTTTTCATAAATTGGGGGTAACCGTTTGAAGTGTATTGAATATTTAAAGCATATTTTACGATAGTATGATGTTTCTCACTATACATATACGAAAATAATATCTTCATTAAGTTTCTTGTTTTAAAAGGATATTTGAAAGTACTACTAGTCATTAAAAGGAAGTATGAATCGGTCCAAAAACCACAATTATTTAGTTATGACACTAGTGGCAAAATTTTATTATTTTTATATTTACGTTTTATGAAAAGACAAAAAAAATTAATGTGAATGATATCTAACTATTATTTTTATCTTCATTTAGCGACTTAATCCAATTTTTGAGTGCAGTAAAATTTAGATTATAATACAGGATTCGGGTTTATGTACATTAATTATTAAATATTGATAGGGTCAATTGTGGAAGACAGAAGTTACTAACACGTTTAACATAGACAATTATCAAATGAATATTTCCGGAGGTTTCAGTATTCAAATATAATAGTCACTTGAAAACTATACTATGTATATTCCATTCAAAAGTCAAATTAAATATGGTTATAGTTTTTACTTAAGCTAAATACAAATAAATCTTATTAATTTTGAAAATCACTCATTTAAAAATATGAGTAAGAAAGTATGATTTTGTCAAAAGTAGCCATGTATAAAATATTGACATAATGGACCATCGGTAAAGTAAGTTTTTAATATTTATTACAGATAATATTTAGAATTTTATATAGAATTAGTTTTCTAAAAAGGCTTTTTTATATTATTCAAAAGAGAAAGTAAGTCCATTACATTTTGATTCCCTTATCAATTAAAGAATTGATTCCCAATAATTTGCCATCTTTGCTAGAAATGGAATCAAGGATTTAATAAAATGCTCGCATAAAAATGGGAATCGTATTACAAAGAGGCAAAGTTTCAGTACAAAATGTTATTGTATAGTGATATCATATAACATTGAAAATTTGTAATTAACATTATTACTTACAAATAACAATATTATATAGGGTGAACTGTAGATTTACTGACCGATTTCTTGAAACCTTTATTTTTTTATTTATCCGTAATATGTCGAGTGATGTCGCAGAAATGCACCCAAAGGGTGAAGGGTATGAGTGTTTTCATACTCTCTGTGTTGTGCGCTATTGATCTTGCGATCTTTTAATTAAATGATTCAAATTCCAAACTGTGCACACCTGGTGGTGCGAGTAGAAAAGGATTTATATCTTAGTTTTATATTAAATGTCTTGAACTACTTTTTATTAATTATTTTAGACCGCGGAGCATGATAAAATTGTATGACCATCAATGTATGACTTAAATCGCAATCTCATTTTACTCGCATCACATCTGTCTAAGAGCAACAGTGCCCTAGGGTCCCTTATCTACAAATTAGAATGAGTAAAAAAGGTATGTACAAAGACCAAAAGTGTACAACACAGAATTCATAAAAAACATTAACATAATGCTGTGGGTACATTTTTGTTTAGTGTAAGACATCACATAAAGTTTTTAAAACAATAATACTATAGATGGGTTGAAATAAGTGGGTTGCCTTAAATGCCAGTTACTAATCGGTTTTACCCTATATTATTCCATACTAGGCAGTTTATATGGTGCATAACGTTACTTTTTTTTGAAGTCTAATATAGTCGAACGCCAAGTTATGCTTACTTACTCGTACATTCATAAAATTATTCCAAAGAATAATTTAAAAATGGATATAATGCGACCATTATTTTACTGATGAATTATAATGTTATATGATGAATTAAATGCAAATCATCTATTGGCAGTTAGTAGTATGAATACATTGTTTAATATAATTAGAATAAGTGTTTTTTTAATCATAAAAGGTAATTAACTGTATTAAAAAAGATAAGAACAATATTTTTATGCATGAGTATTATACATGTGCTTTTTTCTTAGAATGTATCGACACACCTAATAAATAAAGTTGGGTTTGCAATTTAAAAAAAAAAAGTTATTGACACTACATGAGTGAGCTGTTAAAGGAAATTGCAATGTAGTATGAAAATACATGTTTCATTTACCATTAATGAATGATATATTTATAAATTACATTAAAAAAAAAACACCCTCAATCAAATATCTTTAATAAGATTTAAGTTTTTGTATGGACATACACTCCTCTTCCCATATATTCATCAATTTTTCCGTCCCTAGAATTTTCTATACTATATTTATACTTCTCAAATATACAAAATCATCTACTGGTTACAAAATTTCCTCATTTACCACCATTTCCCACCCAGATTCATCTCTTTCCAAAACCATAAATTTGGGTTCACCTATAATTTTAATTATTAAAGTTATTTATTATATTATTATAAATATCAATTACTTTCAAATGAAAAAATTAGGATTTAATTTTTATTTATTTAAAAATGGACATCTTTTGGAAATTAAGATCTGATTTTATAAATATATCATCCATAAGTAAAGAGCTTCTGGTAAAAGACATATCTGACATCTATCTACGATACTTATGTGAAAAAATAATTTAATATCATAAATGCGTTTAAAAAAAAGTATCTGATGGTTTTAATTTATTCATTGGATGTGTCAACATTCTTTGTCTCAGTTATAATATTTTGAGTTATTTTGATTTAATATTACAAATAAATATATGAAGATAACAAGAACTTCAATAAATTTAAACAACACTTTTAGTATCCATTCATATCAATTCTCACTATACTCGCACATTTCAATATATGGGGTAAACGAGTTTATACAACTCTTTTTTTAATGATAATATACACAGCTTCATAAACCTAAATTGTATACACATCAATTTTAATTTGGGTGTTTTTCTGCTAAATTGTGCTACACACTACCGTTCGGTGATATTCTCCGGATAGCAATCCAATGAGTGTTTACACAACCATTTGGATAAGAGATACAGGTTCAATAAAAATAATTACATACGTATAAAGCTCATTTTTCAAGAAATTTAATAAAAATTTCCCATTCACAGTTTTATATAACATACCAATTTAATTACACAATTCTGCAATGCCCTCAGCATTTAACAAAACACATTGCTTATATCTGTTTCATACCGATAACAACTTGTCTTAATTTGGCCCAACATAACTTTAACCAGTTCTTTTACTCCCTCATTTTTATTTTTTTTTCAAAAATAAAATATTATTTTTTTAAACGGGAAAAAAGACTTCTTGCCTCTGTCTGCACCCAAATGATGAATATCCCATTGAATTGAATATAGCGATATTAACTAGACCATAATTATATAAAGAGAGACTGAGCAGTCCTACGCTCCAGATTCATAGGAGTGAAATATGTTTGATGGGATGCAGATGATGTTAGTGAAGGGGATCAAGGTGAAGGATATTACTACTGTATAGTAAGGAATTAGAGGAAGGAGAATAGCAGCAGTGGCTAGGGCACTCGTGGTTCCATACCCTTACTATTACCAGCCTGTGTAAGTTATACACTGTGATTTATCACTAAACACATTGTGTTTAAACACAGTGTTTCATCGGGATAAAATGAAAAATTGAATAAGCAATTTTTGATGAGTTTCTTGCAAGAAATTAAAACAAGTTGGGTCTCAAGTACAGATTCAAATTATGAGAAAAAACATTTTTAAAAAGAATTTATATAAGAATGTTACAGTCTTGTTGTACCTGATGAAACTTAGCTTAATTTTTACTAATATCAGTTTATCACAAGTTGACTAGAATATTCTATTCTAACAACAATTTAAATAATTCCGTTGTCCAGCAACTTCAGTGAAAATGATCAACATTTTGTCAACTTGATATATATGTAGGTTGGTATACATAAAAAAATATACCTATACATTTGGAGAGGCAACTATTAGATCAATATTTGTCAGCAATTAAGATTATGTACAGAAATGGAAGCAACAGGGAGAATCAGTTTGTACAACTTTCTTTATACAGGGTCCAGCAAAAAGAACGACCAAATTTAGAGAGGACGCTGTGTAATTTGCGATGGGGATATGTAGGTGCAGGGGTTTTTGATTGATAGTGGTATACGTCCCGTTTTCAATACGGGCAATGGAATGTCGAGATGAGCAAGATGTGTTTGTTGTGAAGGAGTGTATTCGTAATGGTGGTTCTGCGATTACTACTCAGCGAGCAATCCACATTTGGTTTATACTTGACCGACATGATTCTGTTCCAGGTAGAAAAACTATTTGAGTTTGGGTATCAAACTTCATAGTGACAGGTTGACTACTACTACAATAACTGAGTTGAAAAGAAAATCGCCTGCCTAAGCTCCAACCGTAACAATGCTGAAAAAAGTGGCATGTGTGAGAATGTCCATTCAGCATTCTCCAAAGAGTTCAGTACTTGCAGCTGCCCTGGGATTGTCTGATAGGAGCATAAGAAAAATCCTGCGCAGAGATCTTTACATGCACCCATACAAAATGGTGTCTACCCAAGAATACCGCAGTACTCATTACTGTGTGTGAGGATATTATTCATTTTATGAGAAATCTTTTTGCTGGACCCTGTATTCAATCACTGATATTTATTTTCATTTGATGTTAGTAAAAAATTCCAATTTGATTACATACATCAATTAGGATAGTGTGATATTTAATCAAGATTTATAAACAGTTTTCAAAATTATCAGATACAGTACTTAAACAGTAAAATTCATACAAATTTCAAAGTGATAAATACAATAGTAAGTTATCATGAGCACTTTGATATAGAATTACAATAATAATATTTAAAACTATAGTAGAGTCACCCAATTATCATGGTCTTTATAATTTGACCATATTTTGAGATGGAATGTTCTATCCTTGTCATTATTCTTTTTTGAAAAAAACTTAAGTTTTATTACAATCTTCACATATTATATGGCTCAAGTGTCCTGCATTTCTCACAGATAATTGGCTCTCTACTATAAATTAGGCTATCAACAGGAAAATATAAATTTCCTCACTCATGTTGTCTCCTTAAGGCATGCCACATGGTGACTGGCTTCCTGACCGAAGTGACCATTTGATTCCAGTGATTTCCCGCTTTCCCGAATGCCTCTCGACTTAAAACAATATGCCCAATTTTGCGATGCTGGCTAATATCGAAGAATTCTATTCCGACGGGAAAATAAACTAGAGTCACCCTTAGCTCTACAGACGACAAGAGGTGAGGAGGCACGCTGAATATGAAAGCTTCATTGAAGGCCGGGCTCATTTCACTACGTTTTATCGAAGACCGCTTCTTGGCAACCTTCTTACCATTTTTTTGCAAATATACCTGAAACATATTTGAGCAATCGTTTAATAAAGTTTTGTGATGTGGTTATGAAGATTTTAACCCTAGATAACTAAACTATATTTGTAGTACATTGTAACTCAACATTCTTCAGGCGGACTAAGCAATTAAAAAGTATTCATTAAATATAGTAACTGGCTACATAACGCTTAAGTTTGGTTTATTAGGAATGAATGTAAGAGACATTTAATGATAAATCGCTAAACTGTAAACAAAGCCTGGCGGGTGCGGGGTGCAGGAAGTAAGTGCACCCTACTTTTTGGAGAAGGGCGTCGTCGCGTGCACGAATGTTTAGTTATCTAGGGTTAAATATAAATGAAAAATATTGTTAAATTTTTCAGCAGCGCTATGCAAGATGTCTTTAATATGTTATTTGTATTCCTATCATCATCAGAGTACATGTGATTAGTTTGTGAATGACCACATCTCAACGATCCATTCTATACACAGATTAAGGCATTAAATGCCAATTTTGAGTGAATCATAGTCATAAAAGTTGATCCATTCAATGATTCATCAATTCACTGTTTCAAAGTGAGGGGCCAAAAAATAAATAAATAAGTAGCTAGGATAATTTTTTTACAGAAAAAGTAGGGTTTCATGATAGCGAAATTTCCTAGTGACATAAAAAGCTTACAACTTGTCCTAGTTGTGCGGCTCATGTCTATGGGTCTATACGAGTATATAATACAGTGTAATATGTTTTTGTTATGTCCTTTTTATATAGCTATTCATAAAATTAAAAGTCTAAGTATTTACCTTCACATATATGTTGAATCCAATAGGATCAGGTAGTCTCCGCGCTCTTGTTAAAATAAGCGTCAACCTCTCTGCAGTTGGGAGATATGAGGTTGAAAGCATCAGTTCTCCATATTTTATTTCACCCTTAAAAAGTATAAAGACTTGTTAGTTAAAATAATGATAACCAACTCACGTAACAAGTTTCATGACGGTGGCGGTTGATATTGTCACAAAATATATTTTTGGTGCTATGTCACCATATCAGCTGATACCACATCCAAAAATATTGTATGAGAATCATAACTGTTGAAGAGAAATCTTAAATTATTATCATGTTTATATTATGATGTACCTGTTCAGTATCAGTGAGCGTTAGCCAAGTGGTTACAGGTTGTTTGTATGAACTGGCATCTTGTAGAGAGAGTTCAGCCTCTCCAATTAATGTACATGCATCTTTTTCTGTTGAGTATATGTGGAATTTCAATTTTCTGTTAGATTTCCCAATGTCAACCAGGAATGTTTCATTGTAGCTTGGACAGTTAGTTCCTCGGCACACCTAAAATTGTCAGATTGTTTTAAAAAAATATTGAAATAAGAATTTAATTGATGTGTTTATAAAGATAATACTAAATCCCAAGTAAGAATTTTTTTTGTTCAACATTGTATTTCAGATAGATTTATATAAAACAGAACTTGGTTTTAAACCAATAGAGGGTGACGTGGACTCCAAGGAAGGTTCTTGTAAATCAATTAAGTTTCAATTTTATAGTATTGAGGTGGGGAACCTTTTCATTTCTAAAGGCTACATTCATTCATCCGATTGAACATAAAGCCATGTTTCTAAAAAAATGAAGTATTGACTTTAAGTTAAGTTTGCATATGGATTACCATATGCCAACATATGAAAGCTGAATTTTTATATAAAGATATTCAGATTTATTTAAAAAAAGGTATGAGTCAAAAGGCCATATCAGAATAGCCAAGAGGTCATTCCCCTCCCCTTAGCTTAGCTTACTACTAAGATTTTTTCATCGATACATTTTTTTAACAAATGTTAATATTGATTAATATTGTTAATATAAAAGATTAAAATATACTTAAGAGACCTTAGATTTAAAGTGTCCTCCTTGATGATCTGGTGAAAGGAATATTCCCACATACGTGTCCGGAGAATCACCTGTCAAATTCCTTGCTTCAATTACATTCACCGCTAACAGGGAGTCATTTGAATTAATCCTGAAATTAATACATTTTAAATGTATGTATATTGCTATCAAAATAACAAAATCAATAATCTTCTAGTTATTAGTTTTGGGATATCATGCCATCGTATTTCAATATTTTTAATAGCCAACGTTTCAGCTGGCTTTACAGGGGCTACTGTCAGGGTAATGTGTGAAACAATTTCATAATTAAATTATTGGCTCATGTCAATTTTAAACTAAAAACAAAATCGAATGATTTGAAATAGTTTCTTTAGTTTTTTTTTTATATATATTTTTTTGCTTACTTTTCATATGATTTTATTTGATAAGTATTATAAAATATGCACTCGGCATGGATAAACCCAGTGAGGGCACATTATTGTGTAATTTGTTTTAATCAGTATTATTACCTGTAGCAACGTAGAGACAAACACAGCTGGCCAGTCACAGTAGGTACTGGAGATTCCAAGGGCCCCAAGGATGTGTCCGAGTTTACAGAATCACATGATATTGCTCTCCTGAAAGTTCCGGAACCATTACCGGAGTCTTCATTCTGGCTATCACTTTCAAAGCTGTTTTTCCTGGAGTAAGTAAACCGTTTGAAGTGGTGAACTGTTTTGGGTTTGACATCCGTCTCGCTGGTAAGCTCGTTCGATTGAGACGAACCATTATCGGGTGTTTCGGAGAAACTTGTCTGGAAGTATGCGTTATCAAAGAATGGGTTAAATTGACAGTTGATTTGGTTCCCATTTGTGAGGAACGGGTTTGTACTAATGTATTCAGGTTTTTTGTAAATATTTAAATTCTTTCTTGTATTCCAGTCATTTTGGTCATTTTCTTCCGTGTTCAAAGCTTTCTCAATTTTTTCGAGAGGACTGAACACAGTGGTTGGTGGTTCGCTGGTATCACATTTGAGTTCTTTAGTCGTTTCGGATGAAATGAGCGATCTTGTCAAGGCGGTGCTGATGTTGTAGTGATAAAATGAATCTGCCTTTTCTTGGAATATATCGGCAGCAGCAGGGGGAGTTTCGTCAAATGAATTGGGTGAACGCGGCTCTCTGAAACGAAAATCAATTTATTATTATCATTACGAAACATTAATATTATTTAGTCATATTTCAGATAAAACATTTATTTACTACCCCCACTACCATCAAGCCATTTCTTGCAGTGGTAGGCAGAAAGGATAGAACACTCCTAGTTTTTACAACTTCCATGCATCTAGTTGTATATGCCTTTCATTTACATTGATTTTTGAGACGGTCAGATTTATAGTTCTGATTGATTTAGTCATGCTTAATATTTCTTTGTCTTCCACGCCCTGATCTCCCATTCATACTATCCAAATATACTTGCTCAGTCATTCTTTCATCATACATACATTAAAAGCCTTTCAAAATATTTTAAATTATACCCAACTTAGCCTTTTATATAACATGTTTCTAATTTGTTCCTATTTAACTGGATCATACACCGATTTTCCACACAGTTTAAAGGATTGCGTTTTTAACAAATATCACTTTGGTTTCATTTTTATTTTACCAATTTCATGTTTTACTCTCATACATCTATGTTGGGACTTGCACTCTTATGCGCTGTTAACCTTTCATCGACACATTTTTAGTTAATTTCTGAATTCACTTTTCTCTCAATACGTTTCTTTTAAAGCATACTTAAGAATTCTTATTAAATAATAAAAAATAAATACTAACTGGGGTAAAATATTTGGTGCTGGTCGTAGAGGCTGTGGTGGAATGCTGGGAGTATTCTCTCTCTTGGGGAAAATTGTCATGGCGGTCATAGAGTATTCCGAATCCACAGAGTCAAAACGATGGAAGTTTTCTCCCCCGAAGTCATCGGGATCTATTTTCACCTGTAAATGAAAAATAGTGTCAAAAATCTACCCTCACAATATGTTAACAAAAATCTAACAACTACCATATGTTAATAATTATATTTAAATGCTGTTTACCAAGTATCCATTAGCATTGTATATTCCACACCGCGTGAGGTTGGCCTTTTCCTCTCGCGAAGACTTCAGCAATCTCCAGCAAACAGCGTGTGGCCACCGAGATAGCACGCGGAACGCAGCACAAACCAGAGCTATTGCCACAGCCACCCAACAAAGCAATCCAACAAGCCAATGCATTCTGAAGCAGATCTGAAATAAAAAATGTACGTGCATAAATTAAAAACATTGTGAAGGGAAATTAGTAATCCTATGCACATAAATGCAAAAGTATAAGTACTATTTAATTCAATAAATGAATAAATTTACCCAAATAGAGAAAGGTCTAAATCACTTTTAATCTGTAAAAATTAATAATATGTATACAAAATGAAAACTTAGTGTTTAGTACGTTAGAATTTAATACTATGCAGTGCACAATGGAGTTTCAGAACTAACCGTTATATATTGAAGTGAAATATGGAGTTGACAAATAAAGGATATTCATCGAATGCATTTAAACTGCGATCACTCAGACGAATGTTTGGCGAAACATGATTGATGTTCAAATGGTGAAAAAGATAAAAGAATAACAAAGCTGAGATAAGCATCATTGATAAAATTAAGAATGTTTTGTTGAGATTGTTTGGACACATGGAACAAATGAGTGAGGAAAGATCGATACAACAAATACTCGTATATGGGGCGAATATAGTTGACAATAGAAGAGGAGGAAGACCGAGGAAATCCTGGCATGATCAACTACTTCAAATACTTTGGACGGGGCCAGGTAAGAAGGCTGAATAATCGTGGGTATGTATGAGGAGATACATGAATGTGAAAAGGTGGAGAATGTTTTTTCTTTCTTTTCTCTCTGCCTACCTCTGCGAAGATGTGCCATGATGGTTAATTAGTTAATTAGTATGTTAAATGAAACACTATGTTATTTTAAATAATTGTGTATTTGATTTTGTAACAAGATATTTAAAAATATTTATTTAATACATTATTGTGATTTGATAATAAACAAACGGTATTTTAAACATAAGAGTTCAGTTTGTGAAATAATAATTAATTTTAACTTCAATTTCAATGGTACTTTTATCCCATTTCTTGATTCATATGCCCTTACTGTATTTTTTCCCCATACTTGTCATGTTTATATTATTTTACATACCTCTGTCCCAAAATGAGTGATTAAACTACTTATTGGAAATATTTTGTAAATTATTTTTTTTAAATGTTAGATTTAAATAAACCTTGGAAGAATATTCCAAAGAACCTGTTGAATATTTTTAAATATTTACATTATTTTGAAAATAGTTAGGAATCATGTATGGTATATTAGTAAATTGAATTGAGAAACACATTTTTGAAGGATCTTACATGAAATATTACACAATATTTACCTCGTATTTGGTCAAACTATCGGCAGGCAGCAATACAGTCGTGAAGTCTCACCCGTGAATCTCACCATTCAACAAGATGCACTAACCATTTAGGTCAATTCAATTATGGGTTCTCGTGTTACTAACACCATTATCCACGTATTCTCTTTTCCCTCCATCAACTTTTTCTTTCCCTTACCAACACTGAATCGAGCGCGGAGGATAAATGTTTAATATGAAATTTACTAAGGTTCTTAAATACAATTTTACCCTGTTTTAGGGGATTTAAAGCGGTATTTTTTACCAGGAGTACATCAGAAAACCTGGCTCTGTTTACCTACTAAATCTGGCTTTCTCCTTTCTAAAAATATTCCCCTCTACCAATATTTACGGTGAACATGCTCGCAGTGTTGCTCAAAAACAGATTAATTCATACCACAAAGACTATATGTTAGACATTATTTACCTAAGTTAAAAATTTTGCTTAGATTATTTATTAAAAAAACACTTTCATCTTTTAAACGTATAACTCATATAATACGTATTTGCTAACTTTTTTCATTTTCATCTTTTTGATTTTTTTGTTTTCTGTTAAAATCAAATATTTGTTGTTTATATTAGCACTTATAAACTAATTTTATTTATGAAATCTATTGTATTATTGCCAGTGCCCTTTATTATAACCTAAAATAAAATGTATACCCACACACAGGCAATGCCTTTGTGGGATCTTTTTTTTTGTATTAGTATTATATATTTTTTTGTACTTGTATTTATGATATATTGTGAAATGTAAAAGAATTTGAAATAATGAAAAATTCTGCAACATTCTTGCTGTACTCAATAAATTCATTGGATGACAAAACCTGTCTTTAAAGAAAATTGCTATTGTTCTTTAGTGCGTTAAATGGAGCTTTTAGATGAGGTGTAATGATAAAGTTTATATTAATAAAGTAGTAAGTTGTCGATTAGTTTTTAAGCTACTATTCTCCTTTAATGTCTATGAAATAGTAATAATCTTCATCTAAACAGCCAATCGTCACCTTCGTTTCGCAGATGACACAGTACTCATCAGAGAGGATCTAGAAGAACTTCATGTCATGATAAAAAGAGCTCCATGACGCCTTTTTGAAAATTGATCCAGAGATGATTCAACAACAGTATCTCAATCAATAATAAGAAAATTGAATCTGTTCATGGAAAATCAGACAGCAGAAATACGCTGAAGAATTGGACAAGGTAGCCTTTTCAAAAGTCAATAATGTCCTTATAATGTCAAGAATAAGGATATTCCCATAAATCTAAACCAAGTATCTTCCCTGTGCTTATGTATGGTCTGGTAACTATTACCTTGATAGCGGGGACCAAACGTAAATTGAGATACGCACAGCGGTCTATGGAAAGACAAAGTCTATGGTAGACAACTCCTAGGCCCAAAGTCTGAGAAATAAAATTAGAAACGATGATAAAAACTATGGTTGTCGATGTAAAAGACCGTGTTGCCAGACTAAAGTGGCAATGGGCAGGTCATGTTGCGAGATAAGGAATGGACAGATAAGCAGAGATCTGCAGTGGAAACCGTGGGACATGAAGGGAAGAATAGGCATGCTCTAAAAAGATGGACCGGTGACATTTTCCCCATCGCGGTTAATAAATGAGTCGAAAAAGCCCAAAATAGAGAAGTTTGGAAGTCATTAGAAAAGGCCTATACCCAGCAGTGGAGTGGCGGCTGATCAAAAAGAAAGAAAGAGATCTATTAAATACTATTTGTGTGTGTCTCTCTGCTTACCATTGCGGGGAAGCGGCATTATGCTTATTTAGTTAGTTTTATAAATATTGACTAAATAAAAATGAAAAAAAAATAAAGTCTTGTTCGCCTCCGTATCGTAATGGGCAACACTGTTGGATGCTTCGTAAAAGAGATGGAGATTCAATGGGAGATTCGTAAAAAAGTATAATTGAACTTCATTTAGAAAACACCTGTGGACCGATCTCAAACAATGCCTAGTTTATGTGATCGCTGAAAAGTACCTTCAGACAATAAAATTGTAAAATACAATATAAATTATGTATGTAATGGTCAGCATGCTCGGCTACCATGCTGGAGGTCCGGGGTTCGATTCCCAGGGGAGGGGAGTAAAATAAATACAAGTGATTTTTTCACTCCAATATTTATTCAATATTACCCTGGACTGGTACTTGGAGCGGAGGGCTTATCACCTTTTCTTTATGTGTTAAGAATCAAGATAACACTGCGCTTATATGATGCAGTGCCCTATGACCATCCGGTGCGGATAAGGGTTTGAAGAAGAAGAAAAATTAAAAAGAATTTATTTATAAAGGATCTGTGTGTCAGGCCCTCGAGCCAGTTCAATGGCGCTTAATCGATCAGCGCGTGCGCTCTGCCACCCGTCCACCCGCAGCCTTACGAGCCCTCCAGCGGCCCACACCGCCGCCCACCCGCGCGCGCGTCATCCCATAACGCCGCACGTCCCGACCTCCACCGGGATACATGCACAATGGTCCCCTCTAATTACTCGGGGCCAGCAACAATTCCCATCAAATTCTCCCACGCATTCCATGTCAATCTGGAGCTAAGAGCCTAGAGAAAGGTATGATAAACAACAAAGTCATCAAAGCCATAAGTGATCCACGAGGGATCGAGGTATAATAACTAATTTGTGCCATGTTATATTTACATTAAACACCTTTGTTGTTTTGGAGATATAATGGCAAAAGATATTTTGGGAATACCTAATTATAATATGAAGCGTGAGATATCTACTCGTATAACGATAAAAACACAACGTATACTGAATTTCAAAATATATTTCAAAAGTTATATCAAATTTTCATTCATTTCAAATCCTTATCCGCACCTGATGGTGCATAGGGCACTGCATCATATGAAAACAGTGTTATCATGAAGGTCCAGGAAAATATTGAATAAATATTAGAGTGCAAAAATCAGTTATTTATTAGTTTTATTATTATTTATTTGACCCCCCGAGAATCGAGCCCGGGACCTAAAGGCATGGTAGCCGAGTATGCTGACCATTATATACATAATACATATTTTATTTTACAATTTTATTGTCTGAAGGCACTTCAGCGATCACATAAACTGGGAATTATTTGAGATCGGTCCACAGGTGTTTTCTAAATGAAATTCAATTGTACTTTTTACGAAGCTCGCACAAATTAAAGGAGTTGATATAAATTCTAACATTTTGGATTTATTATAAATTACGTTGAAATTAAAAGGGTAAATTCATTTGAAATTACGATTTCTAACTAGAATTCTGAAACATATAAACACCTAGTCTATAAACGGTATTTGAAAATATATTGACAGTGGAAATTTATAATTTTTATTTTGGAAATTTCTTATAAAATATTAAAAAGCTGCGCCGATATTGTTATCTCTAAATGCCAAGGACACGTTTATGTACTTGTATTTTCCGTTGATTGAAATCTCGAATTTTAATATTGAAATAATATTTATTTATTTTTAATAATTTTTGCAAACGTACATTATAGAAAGTCGCAAAGCTAGCGATTAAAATATGAAATACTATGAAAATCGTTTCATTATTATTGTATTACTAAAATAAATAGAGACTGATTCCTAAATCTAGAATGGGTGATAGTCCCTTTCTATTTTTCTAGGGTCCAAGGTCACTCATAGAAAGTAGGTAGCCTACTTCCTGTTTGTGGGTTCCGGGGTCGGAACCAGGTCATGGTTCAGGCCACAGCCTCCTGTAGAGGCTTCCATGACGCATTAACTAGGTCGAGATCCTGAAAACTAAATAGCAATAACTTCTTTCGGCAGATGGCAGTGAAAAACGGAAATTGCGGAATGATTATCCTCTGTCGTTTCCGGATTTATTAAATTCGTATAAATTATTTCGTTTTCGGTAACCTACAACAACAAGAAACAATCACGGGTGAGTCCACGTCAGTTTGATAATAAAGTGGAAAGTATTTGAGTTTAACAATAAAACTATACTTTTACATGAAATTTATAACACAACTGTCAGTGGATCAAATTCATATCGTGAAGTATAGCATTAACGATTTTTTCATAAATTTAATCATTAAATATTTATTTTGTCCGCCTCCGCAGAGTAATAATGGTCAGCACGCTTGGCTACCGTTCAGGAGGTTCCGGGTTCGATTCCCAGGAGGGAGGGTCAAATAAATATTTTTTCAATATAATATTTATTTCATACTATCCTGGACTGGTACCTCAAGCGGAGGGCTGATCACCTTTCCTTCAAGTATTAACGGTCAAGATAACACTGCGTTTATACGATGCAGTGCCATATGCACCATTGGGGTGCGGATAAGGGATTGAAGAGAGAAATATTTATTAAATAGCGAAAGAAATAGATAATCGAAAATATTATATTATGATACAACATTTTGAGTGTGTCCAAATACTTGTTCACAAAATCTGGATTATCTCCAATTACAGGAGTTATTTTCATATTATTTTTTGACATCTCATCAAAGATGAAGAAGAATATGGAAGTCTGGGCATTTAAAAAAAAAAAAAAAAAAAAATATATATATATATATTATGATTGCAACATTATAAAACATTGTTTCCCAAAAATCAATAATGAAAATAATACTCAAAGTTCCGAGACGGACTCTCATGGAGGAACTATTCAACAAATTACAACATATCGACAGTCAAACAACTATATGCTAAAACAATCATTACTTATGTATGTATTTAAGAATCACTCTCACATAACACAAGAAACCACCTCCCAGCAAAGCATATCAATCGCAATTAATACACTTTATAGAAACATTCCTGAAACTACAAGATCTAAAACACACAAACACAAGTGAAATAAATCGAGTAGTTATTAACAGTTTTTTGCTTCGGATAAAAAAATACAATAAATTTATGGCTCAAAAAATGTTCTTGGAGTGCGGAAGGAGATAAAAATCATAGACCTTATTTATTTTTCAGTTTTTAAATGTGTATTTCAGGATCATCACCATCTTGAAATTGTCGTTAATAACTGTAGATGTCTACGTTACCTGACGTGCCGGGATAAATTGGAAAACTGTCGAAATTCGGTTTTTCAGATCTTCAAGGCTTTTCTAAAGAATTCAAATGTTGAAACTATTTTTCAGAAACATCTTTGCAAAAGAAATCATATATTTAAATGATTTCTCTGAAACACCTTTTCTGGAGAATTGGTATGTTGAAATATCAAATAATAGCAATAATATGGAAGAAGTAAAATAAATAACATATTTATTTCTGTTTTAAAAATATACAACTAGTATCTACATTATTTTTTAACATAAGTTGTATACATTGTAATCACAATTTAAAACATATTTAAAAAAAAATTGCAGAGACCCACCAAGCCACCTTGTGTGTCTTGTCCGTGGAGTTCTCTTTTAATACATTTTTCATTGTTTTTAACCATTTTAAAATGAGAGAAAAATTAAGAATATTAACATTTTACAATTTTCATAAAATTTACTCTTGATCATTCACCCATTCCTTTATTTGGCCTTTGTTCCATATTTTATTTTGACCTCTAACATCCGTCGGCAACAAATTAAAAATGTTCGGAACGATATATTGCAGTGTTCGACTCCCATATTTATGTATTGTTGATTCTTGGGAGTATTAAACCTTCGTTGTGGGTAAATCGTGTATCATGTTTGTATCATGGTTCATACAATATTTACCATAATTAGCCACTCTATTCCAAATATCAGTCAGCAAATAAAACGCTGATTATATATTTAGTTCTCTGAGATTTTGTAAGAGCACTCCGCTCATATTGCTGACATCAAGTGGAAATTGCTAGAGCTACTCTGCCGGATGTAGAAATAACGTTCTTCCCCATTTCAATAAGAGAGATTGTATCAGTACATCCTGTATCCAGGTAGCGTAATACCGTTTGCGTGTTCAGTTAAAAGGCAGTCGTAATTCTCACGAGGTTGTAAACGATCTTAACTCGACTATGAAATTGGCATCTTGGGTTCGATTCCTAAATGGATTCTAGTATTTACTTTAATTGGTTGTAGTGGTTGTGATGTATTATCTTATATCTACCTACATTATCCTACCTTGACACTTCTTCTTCTTATTCTTCATTAGCCTTCTCTCCTCCACTGATGCTTTCTATTTACTTTTGTTATTTCTATTTTTAATTTAATTCCCATAATGCGTGTATTTCAAAAAACGCCATCTAGATATCTTTAACTTTATTTATATTAGGTATAATTTTTTATTTATTAATAAATCCACATCTTTTAGTTCCCGATAATACGGATCGACAACCGGTTTCAAAATGCCAATGTCGTTAGAAACAACGGTACATTTATGCTATCTACACTACGTAGTTAAGGGGATACAACGCAATCACAGAATTCAATCCCCCGCCGTCCACCGGAGAGGTCACATGTCTGTTCAGGCCCGATTTTTTTTAAAGAATATAAATCGGATATTTTTTTTGTTTTTTTTTTCAAACCCCTCAACTTTCAATAACTCTTATTATTTCGAAGAAAAACTTATTTTTCCAGTACAAAAATGGTGTTTTGAAAAAAAAACAATTACGTAAAAAGTTATCGGAATTCAGAGATAATTAAGTTGCGACTTAACAAATACTGGGCTTAAATGCATTAGCTATCCACTGTAATCAACTATTATTTCGCGTTTTTGTAGAACTCAATCAACACGACTCATTTCAAACCATTTGGGACATGTTCCATAAATTCACGGTTTTGTGAGGTAATATTGCTTGTAAACCGTGCAGGTTTGGGGCACTACTGTCCCATCGAACACCCAAACGGTATTGCGCATCCAGGTTACAAGTGTGTACTCGTATGAGGACACTGGAGGCTGTAGTAACTGGGTCAGGGTTACACGGAACACCACTCAGTGATGGAATATTGACATTTATGTATTACATGTTACATTTTAATACATCGGAAACTAGATGACATTTTTTGTAACGTAACCTTTCAGCGCTGAGAAATAAAATGAAGGGAAAAACTGGTGAATAAATATTTGGAGCGTGTAATCTTTATTACATTAATGTAAAAAGTCACATTTTCCTTTACTTTTACCACTGACATCTAACAAATTAATACGTTGAATAGACGACATATTTACAATTTACAACATATATACAATAATGGTTTAACGAGATTTACATGTTTTAAAATATATCATGACTGTTTTCAATAAAAAATTCTTAATAAGTATAAGGGTTTTTTTAACATTTCAATTAAAAGACACTTGAGATTAAGGGTTCTGTTATTTTTGTTAATTTATTAAATTTTTTCATTCGGGATTTAAATAGCAAAACAAAGTTATTTTTGTTGTTTTTTTATTTTTAGTTTATTTTATGCTTTATGCAATATATATATATATATATTTTTTTTACGTTATCTGACTAGACAAATTTCTATTTTAAACTATTTTTATTTTATATTAGTCAAATATTTCATCATCATATCAGCCCGTTGAGGTCCACTGCTGGACAAAGGCCTCCCCCTTCCGCCTCCACTCCTCCCGATCCTGCGCCGTCCCCATCCACTGTCTTCCAGCAAACTTCCTGATGTCGTCCACCCATCTCATCGGTGGACGTCCTTGACGCCTCTGGTTCTTCGGTCTCCACACCAGAACGCGTTAGTCAAATATTTATTGTAATATTTTTATTTTTTGTCATTTAATATTTCTCACATTTAAAATCAATATAAAATTATTTTCATTATTTTTTTTTTGAAATCTAAGTTACTATATTTTTTTGGTATAAGTAACAGATTATTATTTTTCGTTTGTACTATTAAATCCATAGTAGCATAAAATACCAAAAATTAGAAAATATTTATTTTGTTTAAATAAATATCTTAATTTAAATATTCCATCACTGTATAGGGCTGTAATTGGGTTCAGGAAAGGTTTCCATTCAATATTCAATATTGGAAATCTCATCAAACCATAAAATAATAATCCCAATATTACATGCCGAAATCTTGTTTTCTTCTAAAGTATTTCTTGTGTAGATTTAGGACTTCATCGTTTAAATAGTACAAGGGTATTTATTTATTAATTTGGAATCCCTCGGAAAACAGCTTTTGACCCACAAAGGGAATTCGGCAAAACGTAGGGCATAATTTAATCAAACAGAAAGGTTTTGAATGGCATGTATGTACTAGTATTATCAAGTGTATTTATTTTATTTTAAAAGTGGAGATAAAAATGTGGGTAACTTAAATATGTATAAAAACATTTTAGCAGAATGCGTTTGTCCTGATGATCAAGGTTTTTTTATTAATATCTCAAAATAGATGAAGAATTACATGAAAGTCTTGGTATTTACAAAGCTTAAGACCTACCAAAGATTGGTTTAAGTAAACACTTTACATACACGTGTAGTATTGGCAATTCTACCCATGATTGACAACTTTGCTACTCACGTTTCGGAAGTAACAAGAATTCCATGTATTTCTTGACGCCGACGAATTGTCAGCAGTGGTCGTCCTGGGCGGCGTGAACCTGATGCCTTGTAAAAGATGCAAGCTTGATGGCGGCTCTCGGGAGGCATGTGGAGTACATGGCTAAGCCAGCTGAATCGCCTTTTTTGAAGACAGTTGTGATCAAGGTCTGCTGCGTCCTACGCCTTATCTCTTTATTCCTCACAAAGTCAAACCACCGCATGCATAAAATTCTTCGCAGACATCACACTCTGGGCCCTTGTAAGGTACCATGTTTTACATATAATATATTCATCGATAGATCATCCTCATGGTGAATAATCTACTGTCCGATTAATATATTTTTTTAAATATATATCAGAATCTAACAACGTCGTTCGGACGACGTAAAATAAAAGTCTAACGTAAAAAAATCAATATTTAATAGAAAACGTGCGGTAAATTACTTTTTAATTGCTTCATTATATACAATTTGTACGTGAATTATTTTACTTACATTGGATTTAAATTTTTCCACCAGTTGTTTACTTACCTAAGAATAAGGTACACGGTGCCGAGAAATAATTATGTAACATTATATTAGTACATATTTACTGAAAAATAACTTCATTCATTGTTCATCAAACCGCTGTCAATAACAGACTTTAACAAAAAACGTCCACAAATCTTACATCGTTTTTTTTTATTGAAAGTATATTGAAACTATTATGTCATGCATTACCGTAAAATGTACCTTTAAAAATGTTTCTTTAAAAGCCATTTCAGTAATTTCATAGAAGACGAATAGTATTTTTAAAATTCCCTGATTAAAAATATACAAAACATTGTATCTTATATTCATTCATATGTACACATATTGTAGTTATTGGAAAGTGGTGCATAGGGTACAGCATCAAATCGACGGGTGTAAACTCGATCGCGATCATAAAAAGGCAGGGTAATCAGTTCTGCTTAAGCCACGTTTTATGGAGGGGGCAAATTTCACTAATCTACAAATATTTGAACATCGGAGTCAAGTAACTTAACATCTAGGAGTCTTTTGAGATGAGAAAATGGAAGTCTGGCTATTTACAGGGCTCAAGACCTGTTATTCTCTGGTTTGAAAGATCACTTTATGCACTGAACAAAATTCACCATTTTACTCATGATTGACAACTACATTACTTACATTTCGTAAAGTTGTAAAAAATGTACAATAAAAATGCAAAAAGCTTTTCAATTAAAGCTTGTAAACGCTTTAATTGAAAGAAGTTTTTTTTGTTCCAGAAACCTTCATTAAATGTAAAGAAGGTTTTTTCCCCAAATTATTTTACATACCTACTAGGAGAAGTCTGAAAATATGGTTTTAAAATTTTAAATACTAATTTTAGACCAGTTTTTATTCAAAATATTTTATGTTTACCCAAATTTCGGATTGTTCATTTTTATTTATTCTTAATGACATATTGGCAGGAGTTGCCGAAGAACAGAAGCGATTTTGTACGTCACCATCTCGTTACGAATATTCTCTGTGCATGTTTAGATTATATGAGTTTTTTAAATATTTTTCTAAACTTATCGTTAAAGTAAGTACTCAAATCAGTTATATGCATATAATGGATGTTCTTTAACGAACAACAGTATATAAATAGTTAAAATCGTGATGTGATTTATTTCTGGGAGCTCCCTTGTTATTTGCCACCGCGTACAACATTCGGATAATCATTTTTAGTCAGAAATAATACGGGAATATTTTATGAGGACGACGCTACCCCGGGGCTGGGGGTAGGAGTGTAAGTGACAGTGACAAGAATCAATATTTTAATAACGCACATTACAGGACAATCTGCGGGAAGGAACGTATATCCATACTCAGAACTTACTATACACAGGTAAGTTGTAAAAAATCTTTACGTAACTTTGTATTTGGCATCTGTCAGTTCCCGTCGATTCTGGGGTTTGTAATTATTGTAGCCCGTGAAAGGAACGGAAATGGTTGCTTTTATCTAGACACCTTCTTCAATTTCACAAGGTAAAACTTATTACACTTTTTAGAATACAATTAAAAAGAATTATTTTAAGTGTTATCTGTTAAATTTATAAAATTTGCCGTTGATTTTATTGTTTTTTTTTTGCATAGCTGAGATAAATTCTTTGTTTTCTGTAAAATGTAATTTTTTTATTAAATATTTTTTATAAATCATTTTAACTTAAATTTATTTCGTTAAATTTCATATGATATTATTTATAATATTCCTAAGTCAAAACACGATTTATGATTCCGTTGTTGTTTTTTTTTGTGACAAAGGCTTTGCTTAGCCGGGGTATTGTCAAATTACGTTAAAAAACTGTGTTAAAAAATTGAATATTAAATTTTTATTTATATTTATAATTTTAATTTATAATAAAAATAATATAGTATGAAAAAAATAATAAGGTGCGTGTATGGAATATATAAGTTATGATACAATTGACGTAAGTCAAAGAGCTCAGAGTTAAAAATATACTATATCCATAAGGAAACGTAGGTAGAAAAAGTACATTGTGGATATCTGATAGGATCTAATGTTTATTGGTGTAAAATGCAATCTCTGATGGTCTTTAAGAAACGCCTGAAATATTATTACAAATCCCTGGAACCCTGACTGTTCACTTATCATCCCTCGCTAGCTCATAAGTATTTTATATAATTATTTTAAACACATAAAAGATTGAAATAATTAGTATGTAAATATCTATACTATTGGGTAGGATATGTAGGTGGCACATCTGTATTTGTACAATCTTGTATGACATTCAAGGATACGGTCCCTTCAGAAGAGTTATATATTTGGTGAAAATATAATGAAGTATGTTTGTATCATTGTGAACATAATGGATGTAATAATTTGTAAAAAGTTTACACGTGAAAAAGAAGAAAAAAACATTGAAAAATATAGAAAAAATTACTTTTTTTAAATTAGATGGAATCAAACTTATCAATCTAGTCAAGTTAATTTATTAAAGGTTAAGTACATATATGTATATGTATACTGTTTTCAATTAAAAGAGAAATATTTGCGTTTTTTATTTTTAATTTCATACTATTTCTGTGAGGCTAAGCGGCTCATTTTTAGAAATAGGTATCAAATTGTGGTGGAGTGCGTTCGAACCGTGAAATTCTGACTTAAGAGTCCGAGACAGTAACCACGGGGTCATAACCCGACTAATTAAAATGAGGTTATTTTATAAAAGTTATATTATATCATGGTAAACCGTTGCCTAATAATGAATTAAATTTTTTATGCCATTCAATAACTGCTCAGTAAAATTGGATATTTTTAATATCGGCATTATGATCTCATAAAAGTGGATTTAAAACAACATAAATTTGAAGTGATTTGTATTTGACACCGAAGTGTAAATCAGCGAAGCGTATCGCAGGTTATCACCGGAAACTGCGCCGCCGATTCGCGACGGATGGCAGCGCTGCTAGCGCGTCGTTGCCATGGCAATCATCTGAAGGCAGCGCCGCGACGCTCTCCCGCGACCCTCATTCATACCAACAGCTGTTCCCATTCAATCGTCCCTAATTCTGATCTGTTACACTTCAAATCTCTCGGAGATAAATAAAAGTGAGAGATAATACAATTAAGTGTGTCTCGAGATATATTTCGAGTGAGTCTACGACCTGAGAGTAGCCTTTTCGAGATTCGCGACCATTCAGGTTTGAATTCTTAAACATATGCTTTGTTTACTGAAATATTTTTGTTTATATCTTTTGAATTTAAATGTATATATGCATTATAATCTATTTTTGTTTATTAAACGCTTTTATTTAACAATAGTAAGCTATTTTTCATAATTATTTTTATGTACAATCAGATCAAGCGTTTCAATATTGTCGGCTTAAATCGATAGCCTATGTTCAATAACAACCATAAGTTACTAATAAACCAAAAGCTTATTTTATTATTGATAAATATTCCATAATAATTACTGATAAAGACAGGATTTTGTTAATAACTCTTGAAAACGTAATTCATTTTTTAATATCTATGATAAAGTATATCTCGATATTATTCTACCGATAAATTTGGTGTAAAAAAATCATTAAAAAAAATTATCAAAATATTACCATTCCAATCGTATGTTTTTTTTTAATAATTACGTATTAACAATATAATAAGCATATTTATATTATTGAAGTAAAATAAAACGTAACGACTTCAAGAGAAGTGATATTCCATTTAAAAAATAATTTGAGGTTTAAACTAAATTCTTCTTCTTCTTTTTTGCTTGGTGTAGGTCTTGTGGCTTAAAAAAGCTAAATTGCGACAAATTCAAATTCGATCTGATGTCGATATTCTATATAAAAACTATTTTGAAAATGATATTTTAATCGGATGTGATGATTTGTATTTTTATGGTACAATTTTGAAATAAAAATTAATGCTTTTATGAATACATTTGTTTTTTTTTTTTTAATTCTTAATGAAGGTCTGAAAATACAAATTAACCGAAGCATCTTGGGAGATATGCGAAATATATGATATACCCAGTCTTATTGAAAATAAATCAATTCATTTTGAGATTGACCGGAATTTAACCCGAGACGCCAGTTTCACAGTGAGTGTCTACCTAATTATATGATTCAGTTTGATAACATTTTTTTGGTTCAAAATATTTATAGTTTTTAAAATTAACACATTTTTTTCTTCATAATAAAGAAATAATAAAATACTTCTCTCTGCAATTAAATATAAAATAGTAAAATGTATAAAGAAAAATACTTTATAATTACTTTTACATTACTTTATATTGCGTGCTACAAATAATTATAGCTTTGTAAATCTACTTTTCTGGGCACAAATTTTTATCTGTATCAATATTATTCTCTTTATAATGTGATACATTGGAAAAAGTTCATGGACACGAGTCGTTACTGATTGTATGACTGTAATTAGTAACACATATGTATATAGTTACCTTTTTTGGGAAAAATAAAATAAATGAGTTTATTACACAATTATGTGGGATAGTTATGATAATACAATCTCCTGAAAGAATTTTAATTTCGGTAAATATATCGATAGTATTTCTCGGAATATCTATTGTTTAATATTCCTTATTACATATTCTTCGAAAATTCCAAACTATTAAGATATTATCATTATCAAACCTTAAACGTTTCAAGGCTTCTTTTCTATGAACTTTCTTAATAGTTAATATGCATATTTATGTTAGCTATATTGAATTTACTTAACTAAACTATTGTAGTTCATGAATTTTGCATTACCGCAATTTGATACCTACCTTTAATAAGTAAACAATATATGAAATTGAAATATTTGTGTATATAACAAGAACACAAATATTTCTCATAAAAAAATATTTAATTATTTTAAAGTCGGTTTAATGGAGTATATCACGTATCGTGGTGTTAAGGGTGATATGATATAAACGTAAGAGTAAAAAATTAAAAATGTATAATTATTTAGATCTCCACCGGAAATTGAACCCGATTTTCTTTGATACATAAAAAAAATTAAAATGGCAACTTTAAATTTTCGGCGGTGGTTTGCAACAAAAAAATTGAGCATTTTTAGACACAACAAGTTGTAAAATAAATGATCCGTTGATGTTTCATGGAGCTTGATCGTAGAAGATAAAACTATTTGTAAAATGAGAACTTCCCTTCCAAGGTTTACATGTAACATGAATTATCATTAGGAGCAAGTTTTTTAAAATGGAAAAAGAATATGATTTTCATTCCCTTATTCATCCCCATCTAAAGTGGAAAGTCGTACGTAACATGGTTTTTAAATCAAATATAATTATGTATTTACATTTACAGTACATAAAGTACAGTCATACATGTGAATGGGGTTAATAAAATCCCCGTCACTAATGTAAATAGCGTGTACTAAGTAATGCTATAAGAGCAAAATGAATAATTTTATGATGTACATATGTGTAATACCTACACGATTTATCAGAGCCATTTTATGATGTCAATATTTAACATTCGTCTGTATCCAAAATCACTTTACTAATAATATTTTATTTATGCTTATGCTGTTAAATTTATTTCATGTTTAAAATTACAAACCAACATATTCGAGTGAGTGTGTCGAATATACACATACAAATACGAGTTTAATATTTGATTACGTTAAATTATTGTTCGGGAAAATAAGCTCGTTTAAATGTCTGTTAATAGCATTTTTTGAATATGTTAGAAAACTAATTAGGCTTTCTAAGACTAAAAAATAAAAAAAATTAACAAAACAGAGGAGCCAAAAAAGAACGTATAATTTTTAAGTGAAACCATTTTTGAAGTGATGTCGCAGTGTGAATTTGGGGCAGGTTTTATTTTATTTTAATACGGCCATGAGAGTATATAATTGGTATTCGGATAATATGTAACACTCCTGAGGCCACCTACGCGAGTATCCGTCGGACTCCACCAACAGAGTCCCGTCTAGACGTACCATGAGAAGTCATTCACAGAATTTCCGTAATTTAGTGGAATCTATACCACCCTTAAAATATGACCTCCAACATTGTTAGAGAGAAGTTTTATGTTTCTAACACGTGTTGTGTAATTAACCTCGGGTTGCTGACAAAACGAACACTGCACGAACTGGGGGATTTTAGGGTGGGATGGAGAAAGTACACAATAAAATTTAACAACACGGTCCATAAGAACTTATGGCATATAAATACAATTGAAAAAAACTATATACTTAAATATGTAATAAATATATATATATATATATATATATATATATATATATATATATATATATATATATATATATATATATATATATATATATATATATATATATATATATATATTTATATATTTTTATTTTTATTTTATTTTTTATTTTTTTGGAAAGTCGTAGGTGAAAAATGCATTTGCATACCCTCATCCGCACCACATGGTGCGTAGGGCATGGGATCACATCGGCGCAGTGTTACATTGATCTTTAATTACTTGAAGTCACGATGATCAGTTCTGCGCTTCAGGTACCAATGCAGCGTGATATCAAATGAATATTATTGTGAAAAATTACTTATAAATTTTGAGCTCGGGATTCGAACCCGGGACCTTCAGCATGGTAACAATTTAATTTACTGAAAATAAAAATCGTACATTAATTAAGGTTTAAATTATTTTATCGTTTGTTTTAAATGTTGTTGGTTTATGATAAATTGAAGAAAAAAAACATGAAGAAAATATTTGGAGTATGGCTAAATCCTGTTTACAAATCCTGTGTCGTATCGCACTTAAGGGTTATTTAAAAAAATATTTAATTGAAAAACATATTTAAAGGCATTTCCATACTAATCATTCGAAAACCAATCTTATATGCATTAATCAAAAATTCTTATTTCATTTAAGAATAACCCTTGAAATTTATTTAAAAAAATATTGTTTAGAAACAAAGTTTTACAACACCGTGTAGAAACCATTGTTTCCCAAACGTTGAGTTACGAAAAACTTTTATTTTAATTTTAAAAAAATGCCCTTACACCGTCAAACAGCTATCGTAAAAAGTAAATCTTTTTTTAAAAATATGTAAAAATATATTTTTTTAAGCGAATTTTGCTACTTATTTTTATTATTATACTTAATATGACATTTTTATAGTCACTTTCATATCAATTTACGTTAACAGATGAAATGAAAAAACAGATGAGGTGAAATTTAATGTTTAAATAGAAGTTACTAAAAAGTTACTGCATAATCAATTCTTTACCAAAATATATGGACACATATTTTTGAATAACCGTAGTTTACTATTACATATTCCGTAATTATGTATTATACAGGGGGCAAAAAAAGTAGTAAATAATAACTGAATGTGATTTTTTTTTGTATTGGAGCCGAGAAAATTCTTGTAATTTAATAGAAGAATAATTAAAAACTCCTAGGGAAATTAAGATGATTTTCTTTGAATAAAAAACGTTATACAGGACATTACATTTAAATGCTTTACTACTCGCACGTCATTTAGAGAACCAACGAAGAGATATACTATAGAACAAAGTGTTTATATTCCATCTTAGAAGGGATGAGAATAAGGGAGATATCATTAATTTTGTGCCGAGTTTAGTGCTCTAAAGGTCAAGGGGTGTTTTAGCAGACCACAGCGAATAATTGATAGTAAAATGAGTTTTTTTTCTTATCCCAGAAATATTATTGAATCATTTATTGAATAAGCATTTCTTTTGTAGAAATCCATTATTGTTTTTCTTCTCCGTCGTTTTACTTATTGCTTAGGGTCGTGTTTATCCTCTTTTATTGTCCCATTATTATATTTTTTTTTAATATAAATTATTACGCAATTTATGATTTACTGATTTATTTATTTTTGTAACAGGTGTTACACCTTACAAGGGCAATATCAAATTATGTCTTAGTAAAAATTCACATATTTATGTACAAAATTACTTCATCAGTCCTTCTTTACTCAAGAATGTTGGGTTTTTCTATTACGAGGGGCAATTATCTTGTTAGCCAATTGACTTATTATCCACCTCAGTAGTGTAATGGCTAGCGCGTTTGTCTACCACACTGGTTTAATTCCCAGAAGGGGGTCAAGATAAATATAATTGATTTTTCACACTAATATTTTTTTATATCACCTTGGATTGATACCTGAAGAGATTTGCCTTTAAGTGATTAAAGATCAAGTAACACTGCACTGATGCGATGCAGTAGCTTATGCACCATTCGATGGAGATAAGGGTGAGGCATATTGTCATATAGTTTATAACGATATTATAACAGGTAAGGTAAATAGTTATAAAGATTTCAAGTGTATAATTTAACTGATGGGGTGGGAAAATGGGCTGCAATAATTTTCTAATTCGGTCATATATTCTCGAATTCGAATTGAAAACGTTATTGAATCTGTTATTTATATAAGCTACATTTAGGATTCAATATTTGTACGGTTTGTTCAAATTATTGCCAGAATATAGATGAAGCGAAGAACGCACAGAATAATGATACCATATAACGTACATAAAACATTTAAAGCACCTAAGGGTACACGCTTTGATGGTTGAAAAGTTTCCCAAAGCTTCAGCATTCTCACAGCTTTGAGGCTTTTATCACGAGAAAGGGTGGTATTTAAAGTTTAAATACTGAGTCAGGGTACCTCCTCGTATGTAGGTATTATGCGATCCTCAGTGGAGAAATTACTGGTTGTGTAAGGAGGTCATAGACATTCTTCCTCAGAAGTATCCTTCGTAAGTACTCTCGTTTTTTAAAAAAATGTCAATTTAAGAACTAACCTGAGTTACGGTAGTTTTTCACCCGCATTTAAGAAGTTACAACATTTGAAATACTTTTACATTTACAAATACTTTCACAAATCTGGATTATCACCAATTAGGAGTTATTCAAAATAGATGAAGAAGAATATGGAAGTTGGGCATTACAGGGCTTACGACCGTCATAAAACCTTTCCTCATACCAATATAGATGTCTCTAGGAAATTTCGCACACTGGGTTTCGAGTTTGATTAATATATCTAGATGTTTCAATGATTTGAGCAGTGTTGTTGTCAATCATAGGTGGAATTGGTGAATGTTACACGTGTGTAAAGTGATAACTTAAACCAGCCTATGACGGTCGTAAGCCCTGTAAATACCCAGACATCCATATTGAGATGTCAAAAATAATAAATTTTAGAAGTCATCAAAAATATTCAAATTAAATACTAGTAAAATAAGACTATTTTGCTTCTTTTTAACCGTTTGGAAAGTAGGATATTACATTAATTCATCCGCTTCGTGAAGACGAGGTGATCGGTGTTACGGTTCAAGAGTAATTTATTTACAGCGTAAGCAAGAAATCCGAAAATTAGGTACATACACGGTTTTACTGAAAGTGTATCTTGTACCTACTTTAAAAGTTTGTTAACGTCGTGACTTTGAAATAGTCACACGTGGGACATCTTAATGGCAAAATTGTGTTAGCACCATATTCATACTTTTATATCAAGTATCTTAAAACAGCCATTAGACGGTCTGATTATACGCTATAAGGAGGGAAGATTGTATTGATGTTCTATGAATGCTTGTAATATGGCGCGGGCATTTAATGCCATAATATGCAAGGTAATATGGCGATGTGTGTGTTTTTTACACGTTTTTTTAATAAATAACATTAATAAATGATAATTTTTTTTCAAACTTCCCTTCAGAAAATTCTATCGCAATTGTTTATGTTTGCACGGTTGTTCAAAATAATTACAACAATTTTATAAATCAAAATTACTAAAAACATAAATCTGGGTTTTTCCACTGCAGAGATATTTGAAGGAAAAAAATTAGTGTTGTTATTGTTAATGCAAGAATGGTAAACGTTACTCACGTGAAAAGTGATCACTCGACTAGCATTTGGCAGGTCATAAGCCCTGTTAATGCTCAGACTTCCATATTCTTCTTCATTTATTTTGAGATACCAAAATTTCAACATAATTAGTTTACACACACACACACATACTCACACAAATACACACGCACACACAAACACACACATACACACACACACACACACACACACACACACACATACACACACACACACACACACACACACACACACACACACACACACACAAACGTCAATTCTTCAAGTTTGACTGTTAACTTTTTCAGATTTCTTTATTTCATTTTTCGTCAAGAGGAGATCAGGGCTTGAAGTAACAAAGCTTTTACCCCGCCCGTGTTTCTTTGTAATGGGAATCAAGTGAACAAGCCCTTTTTATAAGCTACTTCCCAGAAAAGAGGTGAAACGCGCGCATGAAAATTTATATAAAAAACTTTTGAATGTTTGAAGTCTTGTCAAAAGTAACGAGACATATCTAAAAAAAGATTGAAATATCATACATAAGCTTGCGTGTAAAAATAAAATATCTATACTTATATAAGATATACGTTAAACCCAATGAGTTTTTATCTGTATCCACTAGGATTAATGAAAAATATATCCGTTTTTAATTTCAGTTTTACTTAGAAAATACCACTATTCCTTAAAATCCATCGTGACACGTGTTTTGATGCATTCCGCATCATTTTTAAACACCGTGGTTTTTGGGAATGATTCGAAATGCATCGATCGAAATACGTGTCACAATTTTAAGTACAAGTGGTAATTTACTAAGTAAAACTAAAATACCCGGTCTCTCACGCATTTAATTTCAATTGAAAATGACGTAAAAAAAATAAAACGAATATTACAAGAAAACAATGTTTAATTTTAATTTTGATTAAACATTATCTCAATTGATTTTATCGAATAAACAATATGTTATCATTTCATAGTTTCGCTTGACTCTAGAGAAATATTTATTTTGGGTAAAAGCACAATCCGAATCTAATTGGTTTTCTTCTATAGACCAACTCAAACGAAGTTAGCTAACAATAATATTTGCGGAATTTTCAAGTATAGAACCTTCTCGTCGGCCACCCTAACTCACCCCATAGCGCCTCCAGCGGACCAGAAAACCTACATTATAAATATTTTATCAGAATATAATGTGACTTTGGGTAGACTTTTTGCTACATGCCCTTCCGTTGATGTAGACAGGTACGTAGGTAGTAGGTTGGTACCCGATAATGCCTCGTAGACACTAACTTGGCTTCCATAGATATGTAGCTATATTATTTCCTCAGCTTTATGCGCAACATGGCGGAGTTGCCGAGGGAAGTGATCATGGGAGTAGATTGGCAGCCGTAATTGAATTTTTAATTGAGCAACCCCTCAAGCGACTTGTAGGGTTACCAAAAATGTTGTTTATAAATTGTAAATGAGTTTTTTTTTATTAAAAAATATAAGATTTTTAATCCAAAGGTTTACTAAACACAGAATATTTTTTTTAGTAAATATGTATGTTTCATTTCAATCAAAAACAACAAAAGCTTAAAAAATATCAGGTGTTAGATGAAAATAAAAACGAGTGATGTTTTGCATGCGTTTGTTCATCCGTAATAACATCTACAGAGAGATTTCCTTATTCTTCATCTACTAAGATTTTAAATTAACACCAAATACTTAAAATAAAAATAATTAATTCTGTAATATTATTATTTATTATTTAACTATTACTTTGTAATTACTTTGTACAATACTAATAATATAGTAAACACAATAATAAAGAAAAACATTAATTTTGGAAGAATTTATATTAATCTGGTATCTATTTATTTATTTATTTTATTTTATTTATTCGGGAATTGTACAGCTTACATATAAAAAAATGATATAAAACAATAGTTACATTAACATTAATAAACATTACATTACATTGACAAAAAATAGTTACGTTAAAAAAAAAGCCAATTAAACAATTCCACAATTATGTTATAAAACTATTAAAAAACATTCAGAGATAACGAAAAACAAAAAAAAAATAGATTAAGCAGGAAAGGAGAAGGAAAGGAGAGGAATTAATAAAGGGTGGTTACAGGATTTTTTTTTTCCAGTTAAGAAGTTAAAAAATATATTTATAAATATACATACATATATATGCATACGCATACATACACACATATATATACAAATACATACTTATACACATTCAGTTATATATACAGAAAAAAAATAGTCATGCACCGTTCACCCCCCACCCATAACATAACTAGGTTATTGGTGGAGAGTAAACAGAGCATGAGAACTTTCTACTAACCTCTTTTTTTATTATAGCAACACTTTTCCCGAAAATATCGATGTCATTAAATGTCTTGTTGTATGAGTCTATGATTAGTATCACTAGAGTTGCTTGTTAGGTACATTATTTCATGTCCGATGCAAGCGATGTAATGTAGAGGTGTGACTAATGCGTAACTGTTACTTATTCGGTTATTGTTGCAGGTTCCTTTTTAAAAAATCTGGTTGGGATGTTACTTTTTCTCAGTTTATATTTCTTTCCAGAATATATTTTTTTTGTGTCAATATATTGGGAGTTCGAAATATGTACGTAATACGCTACTAAGTTAGAGCACTGATTGGCGTGATTACTTTAAATGATCGGATTCAAAACTGAGGTGTCGAATCATTTTAAAGACATCGTTATTTCATTCGGTTTTTCTAATTCAATGGTCTATGTTTTACATATATGTCGTAACCCACTAATTTTCAAGGTGTGAACACGTTTTGATTTGTGAAAATGCAGATACTGAAAATTAATTCAAAGTATATATTGTAAAGCAAAGTACTTAAAACGGTTGTTCTTATCTTCGGTCAAGGGGCTTAACATGAGATAAATTGCTAATGTTTTATTTTATTGAAATTATTACTTATGTGTTGTTTTATATAACTTATTTGGACATTGAGAAAATCTTGTCAATATTGCAATCAATGTATGTCACGTTTTGGCAACCCTGCTGTAAAATCTATCAAGTGGGATGCCGAGATAAACAATACTTACTTACTAAAGATGTATTTTGTTTCGCTTGAAACCATCTCTCGGATAGAAATTCTGAAAAAAAAATCTATTCCCTCAACATTGCCAGTGAAGATTCCGAATACACACAACCTAATTAACATGTTTTCCCCGTTTTCCTATCGACAGCTCAAAACGCTGAATAAGGCAGTGTGTTGGATTGCTGAAATAACGTTTCCTTGATTTTGAGTAAACAAATTGATTAGTCAGACTGAACGATAAATTAGCTGGAAGCTTATTTACAAAGCGTTCAAATATTCTCGATTTAATACTGCCAGTTCAAGAGTAAAATTTCAAAAAACAAGACACTAGCAAAGCTTTTAATTTATTAATTTTTATCATTTTATGATTAATAATTTATTAATCAGAAAAGTTGTCCATCGAAACATAAAAATAGCCATTCTACTAACCTCTGATCTTATTGTCTGATATTTTATGGTAAAATAAACCTTAATATTTTACCTTTCAGTTTTTCAGTGAGTTGTCAAATAATAGGCAATGTTTTGGTTTAAAGCTTGTTTCAGTTTTCAGGAAATTTTTGTCCTTTCATACAATATTCATCTATTCAGTTTGATATTTCTAGTAAAATAAAGCGTGAAATTAATAAATTATTTTTAAGAAAAAAAACAAAATTTTCAAATTTACATTATTTCCATCCACATCAAATAAGTACATAATTAATTATTCGCTTATACCCATGCCGAAGCCAACGCCGAAGACTCCCAAGTCAGTATATTACTTAACACGGTAAAGTAATTCTAGAAGGAATATTCAGTTAATAAAGCGAACTTTGTAAAGTTACATTATTAAACACGCTGTGACAAAAGTCATAGACTGTTTTTCTGAAAAAAAAAACTTAACTGAAGCTAAGACAATTTGGTAGCAACATATTCGTATAGTTAAAACTGTTTACTCATGAAACAATTTTAACAAAGTTATTTGCCGCACCCTGTTTATTTGTATACACACACACGCACACACGCATATATATATGTATATATATATGTATAAATTTATATATATATATATATATATATATATATATATATATATATATATATATATATATATATATATATATATATATATATATATATATATATATATATATATATATATATATATATATATTTATATATATATAAATATATATATTTACATATATATATATATAAATATAAATATATATATATATATATATATATAATATATATATATATATATATATATATATATATATATATATATATATATATATATATATATATATATATATATATATATATATATATATATATTTATATATTTATATATATATATTTATATATATATATATATATACATATATATATATATATATATATATATACATATATATATATATATATATATATATATATATATATATATATATATATATATATATATATATATATATATATATATATATATATATATATATATATATATATATATATATATATATATATATATATATATATATATATATATATATATATATATATATATATATATATATATATATTTATACATATGTCGTTTGTGCAATTTTTTAAAAAGGTCATTTTACTATCTCTGTTTCTAACTGAGGGTGAAAGAGCATTTCAAGCCATCGGTCCCGCAACAGCAAAGTCATACTCCTCAAATTAATTTGGGGAGTATGGCTCTGTATGTAATGCTCTTAAGAGCGCTTTTTATTATTTTATCCACGGTAGTTATTGAAGCTGATTGAGTCATATTATAAAAGTTTATACTATACACTTTCGGGAATTCGTAATCTGTGCAGTTCGTGAATAGTGGTGTCATTAAATTACGAATATGTGTCACTAAATTTGTAAATTCCTAAAAATAGTTGATGCAGCGTTTGATACTAACTGCAGTCGAGTCATTTTTGACATTTCACTAAATAGAAGTTTGTGAAAGTTAATATCTCAACTTGCTGTTCACCCTATACGCAGAGGATACATCTGTTAAATGTCTGTCGCTTCTTTAACAAAATGAAAACATTTTCTTAGCATATTCCGCGGGGATCAGAGTAATATAATATGTTGCCCTCACTCCCCATCTTTTCGGAGAAACTTGGAGGATATTTCACAAAACGAAGGTGTCGTATTATGATAATAATCCCGACACTGAAATGAGCCTAGATGGAAACTGAAACTTATCTCGAAAGAATTTTTTTTTATAAACGCATAAATTAAAAAGATATTAAAATCATAAGAAAGTATAACCCGTCTACAAATTTCAAAATGGAAGGCACCATGTATTTTTTTATATAATTTTTATTTATTTAATATTGTTACAGTTTTAGAAAGTTTCTTTATCATTTAATTATTTTTCTAGACATTACTATTTTACAATATAAAAAAATAATTACGCCTCTCTCTCCATTAAAGAGACTTAGTTCTGGTGCTCGGAGAGGGACTTATTAATAATTGTTATTTATAATATTTTTTATTTAAGATATTTTTAACTTAGTATAGAGTTTTTAGAAGAAAATCACAGTATTCAAAATTAATTGAAGCTTAACGGAAAACATGAAACAAAATATTAATAACGTCCAATGCAATGAATTTCTAATAATCCTAATCACTATTAGAGCCTGATAATACAAACATACATCAGACCAGTTACGAAAAGGGGAATGTTTATGGAACGTGAAATCAGTCGTATTACGACAGCTTATTTAAAAGCTCACGTAAATATTGCTACGCTCGTAGTACAATAATTTCCTTTAATAATATTACGTACGTTCTGAATTATCTTATCGTGTGCAGGCCCAATCAATACTCTAGTCGTGTCACCCTGGAAACTATCTTCTCTCAGTACGGATAACAGGAAGGTAGGGATATGTAATAAAACGTAATAGCGACTAAAGCCTATTTACGGCATGTTTTTGTTCTGAAACTTGTCCTGGGATATACACTGTAAGTGAGGTGATACACTTAGGTAAGCAAACTGTTCAACTTTTTTATACAAAATCTTCTTCATTATTTGATTTGTTTTAATTACGATGGTACATAGGGCACTGCATCATATAAATGTAGTGGTATCTTGATCGTTAATACATGAAGGAAAGGTGATCATCCCTTTGCTTCAGGTCCAGGGTAATATTAAATACATTCTTGAGTGAAAATATTTATTTGACCCCCCTGGGAAACGAATCCGGGACGTCCAGTATAGCAGCCGAGCATATTGACCATTAAACTACGAAGGCGGATTATATTATGAAATATACAACGTGCTGTTTGATTTATAACTTGACAATTTTATAATACCCAATCAGTACTGGTTTTGTGGAATAATAGTTGAAAATAGTATTTTTGAATGTTGAAGACAATTTTTTAGAGAAATTTTAAAATATAACCTGGTTTGACCTTTTTAAGAAAAGCTGGATATTTTATTCATTTTCAGAGTTGACGATGATTTAGAATTCAGGTCCGAACGGAACCTGAAAAAGAAATCCAGAAAAAGGAATTTATCCCTACGTTATGGATTGGTCGTACTTATTCAACATAATCTTAAATCTTTACGAAGGGTCGAAAAAAAAATTGTTCGAACATCGCCTTTTGCATTTTTGCTTCAAAAATACCATTTTCGCGGGACCGACAGACATTTTATGAAATTATTTATAAAATACTTTCACACATAGCTCACTCCTTTCAACAATGTCATACATAAGAAAAACTTGATTTTTCAGGAGATCGTTTTTAAGTTTGAAAATATAATAAAATGTTTTAAAAATTAATATCAAGCCACTTATTGAATTTTTTACTGTGCAACAGATTTTTAAGGTAAAACCTGAATGTTTTTTCTCCATTTGAAAAATATTTGATGTATTAAAAAAAATAATAATACCTTTTATTCAAAATGCAAAAACAACACTTTTTGGGTAAATATTAAGTTAAAAATATGCCGCTTTTGCTGGGATATAGTACATTTTCTGGGCATTCCGAAAACATGCGCAGCTAAAAATTGACGATTTTTGATATATGACGTTGTTGAAAGGAGTGAGCGACATTTACAAACCATAATTAATTTAAATAGTTTCGTGTTATTTACATACGTATCACACCTGTTCAGACAAATGTTTTTAAAAACAAAAAAAAGGTTTTGAGATATTTTAGTTTCAAAAATCGAGAACGTGTTCAAAATCTTTTTTTAGTGAAACACTTATCGGTCTTTTCTTCAAAAGCAGATATTTTAAACTTAATATAAACCAGCCAAAAAACGTAGCCCTGTTATGCTGATATTCCTTATTAATATTATCCTGTTTTGTTGTCAATTGGAATTTCAGATGGTAATATTTTTTTAAGCCTGATATTGTTTTCGAATCGTAAAATGTTTTGAAAAAATAAGATCAGAAAAAGATATTTGTCCTAATATGAATGTGACGTTGATTGAAATAGAAATAAACAATAAAAAAGATTAATTATTTTATCCTTTTTAATTTCTTTATATGTAATAAAAGAAACAAAAAACTCGACAATGGCTTACATATGTGATCTAAATCCGTGATTCGGGTTTTTAAACGATTTTACGTATTCGCTCTAAAATTATGTGTGTTCACCTTTGGCTTTTCCATAATACCTATCTCTTTTACATTATTGAATATTGTTCTTAGTTTCCCGCCCAAGATGATGGGCCCCATGGAGCTGGGTGCGCTGGCGGCCGCCGCGCTGATAGGCGGCTCCGCCCTTCTGCTGCTAATGTACCGCGTGCTTCGCCCGCTGTGCCGCCCTACGCCCAAGACCTGGCCCACTCTCGAGGACGACAGGTCGCCTCTCTTCGCGGTGCCCTACAAGGTAAGACGAAGATTAATATTCTTGTACAGACAACGGGATACAAAAGCCTGACAGAAGATACAAGGTACTACATACTCTAAAGAACGGGATTCAAGGTATTACATATTCTGTTTTACACCCCTGTAAGAGGCAATCTGGCAGATAACAGGTAAGGGTGACTAGACAAGGATTTTTTTGCCAATTCATCTTTTAAGGGATGATTTTCTCTATAAATTTCATTAAAATGCATCTGAAATTCACACAATTATTATCAGAAATTTATCATATTAATTTCAATACGAGTGTTCATTCACTACGAGGAGAGCACTAGGAAGTCTATTAGATTTAATTTTTGTATTAAAATGTGGTACTTTTGGACTAAATTACAACAGTTTTTTTAAAGATGGTAATAAAAAAGTTGTATGGTTTTAAAAGTTATATAAAAGTTAAAAAGGTTGAAAAAGTTACCTACAAAACTGTATTATTTAGTGATTTGACATCAACTTTGTGGAATGAATATTGATTATTAAAAATTAAGCACTTGTATAAGACCACTGATTGAGTTTTATTTCATTCCACTCGGTTAGTTTTGAAAACTACTAAAACCAGTTTTTATGATCACTTACAAATTGAAAACATCTGCAGTTTTCGAAACAAGTCGTGTGATATGAAATAAAACTCGATCGGTGGTATAATACAAGTGTTTAATTTTTAATAATCAACAAAACTGTTTGAAATTAATGTGTGAATTACTCTGTGTGAAAAGTCACGGCTCGCCGCTGGTACTTGCAAAGCTACCACACACATCCACGCTCATGGGACACATATTCAGGCATGACAACATGAAGTACGAACATATGAATAATGTACGAGTATGCCGTGACAGGGTAATTTTACCGGAATATGCTCTTCACAAAGTTAGTCCGGAGGTCTCACTTCGAGACTGGAGAAATGTAATTATTTGACAGTCTACCAGCGTGACATTTTATTGAATACGGTGTTACATAATTCTATATAAAATTCATATACAATAACACGGCTTAGTGAAGTGAATATGAATATTTAAAAACAAAAAAAAACAAATGACACCTGTATTTTCCACTAGAAGGCGCTAAAGAAAAAAAGCCGATTTGAATTGTATACCGAAATTTTGTCTAAGCGGGCTAAAGCTTTTCGATTGCTATCGCTTGAAAATTTCGCTTTGTGCGATAATTTACCGCATAACACATACATGTTAATAATACTATAGTTATGAAAAATACCATGTATGATAAAATCTAAAATTCACCAGGGATAAAGAAACGTCAAAAGACTGGCAAAGTTTCTAATATTTTCATAGTCCAATAAAGATATATGTATATATACATATATTTTTATAAATATATAAATATATAATATATATATATATATATATATATATATATATATATATATATATATATATATATATATATATATATATATATATATATATATATATATATATGTTTAACTGATATATACAAATATTTCAATTCAATTTTATTTTTATGAAAGCCTTAGCGTCTTGTGTTTCAAAATAGGAATGAAAAATTATGGCAGACACAAAGTCAGGCAAAACGGCACCGCAATCCGATTTAAGTGTCGACTGAGCTATAAATGTCACATCGTTATAGCGTACATCCCAGGATCTAGTAAGATTATTTATTTCGCAATAAAATCATTTATCAATATATCACGACGATAAGCTGATAACGCTAAGATTTAGTTTCTCAACCATCTAGATATTTTAACATATTGATAAATGTAACGTACAATGTGAATTTTTTCCTCAAAGCGAAGCAAATAATAAATTACATTTCGTAAATTCTATTGTACATACATATGTTGACGTCCAATACCAATTTACATGAAGCCTTTCACGATCGAAGTCAAATTACATGTCGGTCGCTCTGGTGTAAACCAGAGCAACCAGACCATGTTCTGATCCAGTGATACTCAACAAAGGGTTTACAAACCGGATAAAAGAAAAATATTTTAATTAAAAATAAGAATAAAATAAGCGTGTAGTTTTATTAGCAGTAAAATGAATTTTTACTGGTTTAACAATCTTCATTTCAGATTCATTACTTCGTAATTCGTTTTGAAGAAAAATTACACGCATTAATTGTGAATGCACTAATTGTGTGGATAAATGTAGCAAACTGGATAGTTATTTTATTTAATCTACTCTACTCTAGGGTCATTATTTTATTCAATTAAAAAAAAATTGCTTCGACATTATTTTAGTAAAGGGTTGCTATCTTCTTATGGCTCTTATTTGCATTCAATGATTCATGGATACTTACTGCATTTTGCGAGGAATTTCAGTAGTGCCAGTAATAGTAATAAAAGGTACCTATGTGTCTAAAATGTGAAATATAAAAAAAATAGTGTTGCGTTTACCCATCGCGTATCAAGTAAATAAAAAAAAATACTATTAAAGTATAAATACTATAAAAACACGTTTTAAATACTTACTTTTTATATTATATTTGAATGTTTCTTCATAGGACACACACCTGTGGTTTTACAAGAAAATAATAGTTTGTGGAAGCTCCCATTCGAATTTATTATAGTAGATTTTAGTTAAACGCGCAAGGTTTATGTGTTTAAAATGCGAAAAATGGGATAAAGTACATTTTCTGGGCATGCACAACTGAAAATTGACGATTTTTGATATATGACGTTGTTGAAAAGAGTGAGTGATATGCTGAGGGCTACTCTACTTTTCTTGGAAAACCATAGGTTGGTATGCCATGGAGAAATGCACACTCTATAACAAAGTATAAAATACCGCCGGGATTGGTTGGAATTTAGTTCATCTGTCAATATTCCCGCCATTTTGATCGTGTTGAATGTTAGCACATCCGCGGACCCACTACTCGCTGCCTGTTTGTTGGAGCTCGGGTCTGTGATTCCGATATAAATCTCTTCTCCAAGCACACTTAATCCGCGAAACGTGCTCCGAAATAGACGGAGTTCATGCCATTATACGAGCAAACAGAACATATATTATTATTATTTTAGCACTATTCAAATGTGCGTATTGTGAAGTTTGTAGATACAGAATACAGAGTAGGGGTAAAGGTTCTGTTACTGGCACCCTAACAGTTACTTTACATTTTAAATTTTGAATTTTATATAGTTAATACCACCATTTCTTGAAATCCACTGTGACACGTGTTTTGACGCATTCCGCATCATTTTCCATGCATTTTCGATGCATTCCGCATCATCAAAATCATGCGAAATGCATCGAAACACGTGTCACAGTAGATTTGAAGAAACAATGGTATTTACTAAGTAAAACATAAAATAAAAATGGACAGATTTTACCACAAAGTTACTGCCGAATCGATGAATGAAGTTGTACAGTTTTTTTTTTTTAAATTAATACAGAGAACCCCATTTTTTGGATGTACTTCTTTAAAATGAATGGTTTTCCTGTGCTCAAATTATAACTTTAAAAAAAAAATATGTTGCGTGTGATGAAAACATATTTTTATAACCTGTTTCAACGGGACACCCACATCGGAATATCTTTAATAGCCGTTTTAAAATTTTGCTCAAACTTAATGTCTTTTTTAAGTACAATTTACATCGAGGTAGCTACTAACTGTATTTTGCGTGCCTTATTTTTGTAAGAAATCTGATTTTAAACTTCAAGTTACATTGTTATAAAAATATTCTTTCCAATACTAGTCATTCAATAAATAATAATAATAATTTGACTGAGCGAACTTCCTTAAGGGGTCAGTAAATATGCTGTTTACCCTACAGAGATACATTTTTCTCTCCCACTCGCTTTTTGAAATATTTTAAATATATGCTTTTTATTTAAGTAAAAATATTTTTTAGTACTTATTGTTTGAATAAATATTATTTTTCATGATCAAAGAATAAAGATTATAGTTTTTCATTTAATACGTTTGTGTGGAAAGTCAACAATATGGTGTGCTAAAGAAATACTAAAAGTATCTTATTTCCTTGTTAAGCTACTCCTACATAAAGGAATGAATGTTTTATCCCCTCAGAAATAAGGAAATATATAAAATGTTTTGGTAGCGTGTTTCATTTTGTGTGTAGGTAGTTTTCGTGGATTTGCGTGTTTTAAACCGGGATACATCGATATCCGCAATGTATAATTGATTCCAAAATATTCCTGGCTGGTTCTTATTAATACTGTATTTCTTTAATTAAAGTGAATTCACTTCACCATTATATGTCTTATGAAATTGAACAGGTAAATAAATCTCAGAATTTTCGGATTGAATATCCATATGAAATCATTATTCATTTGAACTCAGTTATTCAGTCCTAATTTTTACTGACAATCTCAATGTCATTTTCGTGATAATTGTAAGCAAATATCCATTATATTATTTGAATTTTTGTGATAAATATTATCTTTATTGTAGGATCAAAACGTATTAATATAAAACTATGATTCATTGATTGATTTGTAACGTACATTATGTTATTTATTGAAATGACATTTGGCTTTGTATTATAACGTGATCATTTAAATATGATAATAAAACATTTGTATAATACTACTTTCTTAGGTTTTTAATGTAAACATGACTGGTTTCGACAACTATAGATGTTCTCATAATTAGTCGTGTTTACAATAATAAACTCAAAATAGTGGTTTTATTATCAAAATGTTTAATTATATATTTTAAAGCTATACCACACTGGATATCAATTGTAAACTAAACAAATAATTGGAGAATTTTTAAATGTCTTAAACTATTGAAAAATGTATTCTCAAAGACAATAACATAATTGTTACTTGTCGGATGATTTCAAAATACGTGACAGTAAGTTTTTCTGGTAACAGTTAAATTCTAGTTGCGTTAACGAAATATTAATAAAGCTACGTAAACTCGGCCCTACATCAATTTTAATAACATTTCAAGACAAAATTTTCATCTTCTGAACATCAAACAAAATTTTCTCATTACGAATACTTTTGATACTCAATTTATTCTTACTTATATTATTCCTTTGATATTGCTATATAAGCAAGTGTGGGGTGTTTTTTAGATTTATACAAATTAAAATTTTTCCATTAAATTGATGGTGGCATGTTGCCCTTCGTGTAGCATGTTTCACCATCTTGTTGAAACCACAGCTCTGTCACATCAATGCCATTCAACTGAGGTACGAAGAAAGCAGTAATCATGGTTCTGTAGCGCTCTCCATTGACCGTAACATTCTGGCCTTCATCATCTTTAACAAAATATGGTCCATATCACACAGTGGACGTCTCGACAAAGGCTTCTGGGTTTTCTCCACTTATCATTTAACCAAAAATGTGACTCATCAGGGAACAAAATTTTGCGTTAAAAAGGGAATCAAGCTGAACATAGTTTTCGACCCATTCACCGAAACTAGGATGCGCATAATGGTCATTCACCCTATTCATGGTGAAATGGCAAAACGTACCGACTACAAATAACTGTCATCTGTCAAATTAACAACCTGTAGTTGCCAGTTTAAAAACCAAACCTGTAAAAAAACACCCTATACTTAGATTTAATATACAGATGTAGGAAGTATACAATGTACACGCAAACCTTCCTTTTCTTGCAGATTCATTTTATCATACTTTATGAAGACATAAATGTAAACTCGTGTGGATTCATAAAACATCTCAATGCTACAGGTGTTTTAAACAAAAACTTTTTATCATTTCTGTCTCAAAAGATAAAGGTTTCTTTCCTCTTTGAAATTATATAAGAATTTACGTCCAACATCTTTTGAATTGATGTATTTTGCTAAAAAATATTTTTTTTCAATTATTATATTTCTAAAGGTCTGTCAAGTTTCATGGTAAGGGAAATAAACCAGAACAAAATAACATTTCAATTGAAACGATTATTTGAGATATTAATATTGAAATTAAAAATACAAATATACAGTGGCTTGAAATTCGCTGAAAAAGATATGTATATATATTTATATTATCCACTGACACTTCGTGATGGAATTGCATTTTTAATTTATTATTAGATTAAAACCAATATTTTTAGCTTTTCCACTTTTTTATTTGACCAGCGACCGGGTTTCGTCGTTACCGACATCACCAGTCTGATGATGTCGGTAACGACGAAACCCGGTCGCTGGTCAAATAAAAAAGTGGAAAAGCTAAAAATATTGGTTTTAATCTAATAATAAATTATGTATATATATATATACATATATATATATATATATATATATATATATATATATATATATATATATATATATATATATATATATATATATATATATATATATATATATATATATATATATATATATACATATATATATATATATATATATATATATATATATATATATATATATATATATATATATATATATATAAATATATATTTATACACATGTATATATTTGATAATATCTTTAAAATCATTATTTCTATATTAAATGGCGAAAATTGGTCAGTGACCAATTTTTGTGATAGCCTTTTAAAAGGATTATGGAGGTCTGGGCATCTGGGAGGCCCTGTAGCCTCACGGTCCGTCATAGGCTGGTTTAAGTGATCATCTTACACAAGTGTAACATTTATCAATTCTACCCATGATTGACAACGACATTACTCAATTTCTTAGAACTTCTATGTATATTATGTTGTTTTAAATTTGAAACATTTTGCTTGAATTGACTTTAATAATTGGACACATTTAAAATAATATTCTTTATACTCTGATACTCTTAAATGCCCAGGCCATGGAAACCCCTCCAATGCCAACGGGGTCCATATGGGCCCAAATGTAAAGTATTATATTATTGATTATTGTTGGACTACCGTTATTTTTTTGGGCTGGCAACACTTCTTTTATAACACTGACAATACTGCTTCATACCAGTTTACATTTATTCCGTTATTTCTAATTTCCAATATTTGTTTCGCTAGTTAGAAAAATATTGGAAATTAGAAAAAAAATCCTGGGCTGTTAAGCAGTCAAAATTTTCTGGCCCATATGGACCCTAGGGACAGTCGTAGGTTAATATCAATCCAGTGCCTTATGCACCATCTAGTTTGGATACAAGAAGAAAGATTGTTAACCTTTAATCTCTCTTGTTTTCCACAGTTTAATGCATGTAGCACGCCATGTTGTAAAAGTTGTGCGCAGTAAAAGCCCACAATATTCCCCTTAAGGGAATTCCCTTGAAATAAAGAATAAGATATCGTGCCGCTCAAATTATAAGTGGAAAACTTAATGTACATTTTTAATAGTCTCATCCCTAAATAGTAAATTGTTGTAAAGCATAATAGATTTTTTCTCCAAGTTGGTCTCTAATGACTGAGGGTAGTGACTACCACGGGCTTTGGGTAGCGGGCTAATTTCTCAAGTCGGTATATATACACACTTACATTTGGAACAAAGTTCTCAAGTCAGTATATACACACGTTTTTTAGGACAAAATTCTGATGTCAATTTATATAAACGTATTTTTGCAACGATGTTCTCAAGACAGTGTATACACACGTTTATTTGAAACAATGTTCTCAAGTTAAGTATATACACACGTAAATTTGAAACAAAGTTTCAAGTCCGTAAATATATACGTTCATTTAAAAAAAAGGTTCTAAAGTCAGTAATTAAACCCGTATATTTGAAACAAAGTTCAAGTCAGTAAATGCACACGTAAATTTGAAACAAAGTTCTCAAGTCAGTAGGTAAACACGTTTATTTGAAACAAAGTTCTCAACTCAATATAAATAAACACGTATATTTTAAATAGAATACTCAAGACCGTAATAATTTCATTTTAATGACCTGATGATGAAATGATTATGCCGAAACCGCTAGTCACGAATTTTTTTTTTATAAAAGTGGTATTACGCAAAGTAAACGATGAATGATAGGGAGTGTTATATTACCATACCACAAAGTAAACAATGCTTTTAATGTACAAAATATGTGTATTTGTAGTTTAGCTATCATAAATACCACGGCACGGTTCTACCGGGTACCAACTTATTATTTTTAAGAAATCACATAGGTAGACATGATTATAATGTAATATTTCAACATCCAAGTGTAAAAATGTATGCGCGAAAGCTTTGCAGTACTAGTTGCGAAATTACGTACCGACTCATGTGAGTATGAGAGAAAGAGGTGACGCGCTGTATAGGTCCGTCCTTGTCTCCTCAGAGCGGGAGGTCTGTCCGGGCTCCATCGATCAGTCTCCCCCCACCCCGCCCACCCCTGCACATGCACCCCCACCACATTGTACCTTTCACGTAAAGGTACGTTTACAAATTATTAACGATTTTAATATGAAAATTCCGAGTGCAAAAAATAACGTTTATGTAAGGTAAAATTGTAGATGAACCATAAAATACGAATACATGAAAAAATGGGATTTATCGATACAAATGTAAATTAACACCCTCCCTTTTCTTCAATAATGTGTATAAAGTAAAAAAAAAAGATGTCAAAATTAATTATTTTTATTTCATTAACTGATTCGGCAGTCTTTGTGGTAAAATCAATCCATTTTTAATTTAAGTTTTACTTAAAAGCTTTACTATATAATAGTGATATTTACTACGTAAAACTTAAATTTAAAAAATGATTTTAACTAGACTATAATTGATTAAGTGATTAGATTATATATGTATACTAAATATACATTTAAAAAAATTAAGCTGTTAGATTCTCAAACTGTGGTCCGTCTATTTCGTGCTAGAGATGGCTCATCAGCGCCCTTCAAAAGCAGAGGTTAAAATTTTATGCAAAAACATATTTCACTAGAGCTGGTCATGATCCTCCATCGTTTGAAGGATGATATCGGCCCATTCAGAAAAAATTAAAACTGCTGTAACAATCAGGGTTTAAGTCCTGTTTTTTTTTTTTTTTAATATTTGTGCTTTAAAAGTGTAGATTACCTCGAAAGCTTTAGTATTTTTTTCATGTCGGGTTATATTTGAAAATGTAATTGTTGCATATTATAGTGTCACATATTGACTTTGTGATCTTTCCTTTATGGTTCGGAGTATCCAATCTCTCCCTCTCCCTTCAACCATCCCTTAATAACCACCCCTAATAGATATCAAGTTACTCTACCTTCATCAATGTCAAATACCTCGCAAGTCTGTTGATACAATGCTATAGAAAGAAGAAATAGGATATGTTTGCGGGTTAATTATGTAATATAATGTTTTTCGAAATATCCCGAATTGACAACCCTTCTCAACTTTGAAGATTTATTATTGTTAACGTTGGAAAAATTACGATAACTATGTAGTAGGTAAAAAAAATCAGCGGCTATTGACAGTAACTACGTAGTTAAGATGCCATTCATCCCGATACGTCTAGGTATCTCCCTGTTATGACACTAAATCCTAACGAATGTCCCAAAATTAAGGTGCTGATAGTCTGATATCAAAATATGAATTTTTGCGTGTCATTGAGAATTTTAGGTGTTCGGAATCTCCTTCTTTCTGAAATTTCCCTGCGTATCTAAACTTTTTGGGATTAATAGGAAAAATTAAAAATTAGTAATTTTTTTGTTAATCTTTTTGTGTAAATATAATTATGTGCCACATGTGAAAGAGATTTTGTCATTTATAATAATGTTTAGTAAGAGATTAGAGAAAATTCTCATACATTGAAAAAAAAAATTACCATAAAAATGTGGCCGTTAACTCTTTGTCTCTAGATAAATTAAGACCATTATTTATTTCATTTTAAAAGCAGATTAAATCCGGTCTTGAGGGAATCAATGTTCAAAGTGATCCTTGAACCATAAAATTAGGGTATTTTTTAGGTCTTTTAAATCTTTTCTTTGGCGAATTAAATTTCAGGTTGTCACGATGCATGGCATAAAATAAATTAGATTTTATTAAATTAAATCTGAGAAACAAAATGCTTTTATATAAATAAGGTAGATAATGTAGGCGTTGTATATATATACACCATATAATATGTGAAATTGTATTTTTTATGCACGGTACTGCTTGCAAGAGATTATGAATGCCATGTTAATACTATCTTACATATAAATAAATTTATATATATATATATATATATATATATATATATATGTAATATATATATATATATATATATATATATATATATATATATATTTATAAATATATATATATATATATATATATATATATATATATATATATATATATATATATATATATATATATATATATATATATATATATATATATATATATATATATATATATATATATATATATATATATATATATATATATATATATATATATATATATATATATATATATATATATATATATATATATATATATATATATATATATATATATATATATATATATATATATATATATATATATATATATATATATATATATATATATATATATATATATATATATATATATATATATATATATATGTATATATATATAAAATATGGTCGTTTGGCTTGAAACATGAACAGAGCGTCTAGTCCTGAAAAATGAAAACATTAATTTACCTTATTCTGTGGGAATGTGCTCTGCATTCATAGGTACATATCGCCATGTTAGTAACTCACAACTTATATTTTATTTTTAACATTATATTTTTCATTAAATTTAAACAAGTGTATTAGAAGTAGGTAAGATCCGATCATACATGAGATTGACTACAGTTGATCCGGTTTACTGGAATGATCCGTTTTCTACGACTGAATCAATTAAACGTTGGATTTCTCACTGAAAAAAAATATTTTAATCCATTTTTTTCGTTGACAATAAAATCGCTTTTTCGATCGAGATTTTATTATATCATGAAACCTTACTTTCTTCTCCAAGCCTAAATTTTTAGACAGCCTAAAATACATGAATCGACAAATCAGTTAATTGTCGAATATGTAGGCTAGTGAATGAGTTAAGCTTTCGTGAGATTTACTCACTCAAAATTGAGATGCTGTCACTAAATTAATGTAAGTATATGGGCGGATCGTCAGGATCCGGTTGCCAATGAAGGTCTAATATCCATTTATTAATAACTACTACTACTGAACCTTACCTACATCCATTGGTACATAGGGTACTGTATTAAATTGATTCAATGTTAATATGATAATTTTTTTTGAAGGCAAGGTGATCAGTTTTGCGCTTCAGGTACCAGTCCAGGGAAATATTTTAAATACATATTAGAGTTAAAAATAATTACTCTAAAAATTGAGCCCGAGAACTCCAGCATTGTAGCCAAATGTGCTAACCACTATCCAATGGAGGCAGAAAATATTTATGCTAAATCTTTAAAACATGTTAAAAAATAACTCTACTTTGGGTTTTATTGATTAAAAACACAAAAATGGCGTAGGTGTTACTGCAAGACGTGAAAAGTAATTAAATATTTGTATTTTTTTAATTACCATATATCATTTTGGTAAAGGAATAAATTTAGTTGAATATAAGTACAGCGTCTACGAAAGCTATTGATTTACCGGTATTCCGGTACAAAATATAAATATTTAATTATACCGTGTGTAATATCTTGTTTAATTATCGAATTTTAATGTAATATTACATTTGGAAAAAATAAAATTTGAAGAGAGGTTATAATGGTTTTAGAGCGACGACAGTTTACTCGAAAAACAGCATGGTACATTCCGATTGCCTTTCAAAACACGGTGCGGAATGTTTGTTATTTGTTTAGACAAGTCTAGTGTATAATGCGCGTGACTTATTTCTCAAAGCCTTGCTTTTCTTAGGCGAGTATTTATTTTCTTTGGGTTTGGACTTTTATGTCTTCCAGCTGGTATTTTCAGTGCCTACCTGTTGAGGTGTGTGACCTCCATCTCCCCACATTGCGGTTCATTGGCCTGTTGCTACGTGGAAATGATTTATGGTTTGTACGGCTGTCCCGAAAGTAACCTAGCTCCTTTCTTTAGGGATGATTAACGCGAGAATTTTTTGTTAATATCCTCCATGGACCCAAAATATTTTAGCTGTTTTTGTTGTTGTTGTTGTTGAATCATCACATTTTTTTCATTTTCCCAAGATAATTCGGAAAATGTGTGTTTCAACACCCATTTCATAAAAAGCTTGTTGAAACACGATATTTTAGTAGTACAACTTTTTGTTACTCGTTATGTTTACTATAACCGCATATATCGCTGCAGTAAAACGGAGTAATGAAATTACTCATAATAATATGAATGTAAATTTTTATGTTTGTAATATGTTGAAAATAATAAAAATAAATCCTCAATGAACACTTTTACTTATCTTCTTGTGTTATAAAATTATTTACATATGGATAATTTATTGGTGTATCGAACGTTATAATAAAAAAATAATAAAAAAATACATTTGAAAATAACAAATGCATTAGATAAAATCTACAAACTTCTTTCCATCCCCGTTTAGTAAAAGTCGTGTCCTTCAATTTTTCTATCTGTTTCGGGAATAAAACAATGATTATTTTGTGTGTAAGGGAATCCAACATTGCGAATAATGAGTACATAGCATATTTAAAATAATGAGCAATTATTTCCTTATAATGTTTATTTAAAAAAAAAAAGTAAAACAGCAATATTGTGGTTATTATTTTAAAAATCTTCCGGTAAATGTGAAGACTTTTGTAATTACGCGTGTACAAAAAAAATCCTAAGATGTTTTTCTTTCTTTATATTTATAAGTTGTATAAAATAGCTTTAAAGCAACTTTTTGGGTAAATCATTGAAATAATGTTTACGAAAATAGGTAAAAAATTACATTGAGTTTTTTTTAATAAACAGAATTAAAATATTTTACATAGCTTTCCGTTAAATTGCTACACTTATGTCCGATTTAAGACAAAATCGTGTTTGGCAAAATCGTAACAATAATTTATCATATCAATATCAAAATATTGTTAATAATTCTGGACGTATATGAAGATTGATAATTGGATTGAAAAATCTACATTTACAAAATCATATTAATTTGTTTAATTATTATTCTTATTTTTATTATTAATGTATATAATAATAACACAATAATGTACTTACGAGTAGATACCTACATTATACACTATACATATGTTAAACAATTTTAATAATAATAATAGTTTTTCAGTTTTATTATACATATATTGTAATATACTTAAATAATATAGAAAAGAAAACATTTCCTTTAAAAGTTCTTATCTCTTCTAAACCATGAGATGTTATACCCTCGGATAAAAGGTCAAAGGATTTTCTAAATCCTAATGGTGTATTACCTTCATTCATTATCCAGAGTACCGTAAGTCAAGATTATCTTAAAATACCAAACAATTCCCAATATTTGAATTTAAATATCAGGGGAAAATCGTAAAACAAAGATTTCGAAGAAATCTGTACATGTTTAAATGTTGGTGTGTACGTGAAAAGGACGTGTCGATGACTTAATTTATTTTTTTCTCAAATGCTTAATTCTTGAAAACGATGTCAAATAAAGGTGGCAGAACTTTTGTTGACACAATTTTTATTTAAAATAAAAGGGTCACTGATAAATAAAGGCTTACTGAAATCAACTATATATACTGCCGCAAACTCACACATGAAATGACGAGCAATTTAAGATTTGTGTTTCGAAAAATTGAGTAGTGATGTTGTCAATCAAGGTTAAGATGGTGAATCTTACGCGTGTTTAAAGTTATCAATTAAACTAGCCTTTAAATAAGCCCTGTAAATATCCAAACTTCCATATTCTACTTCATCTTTATTTATATGTAAAAATGTAAAAATAACTCCTTAATGGAGAAATCCATATTTGTGAATATACCAAAATGTTATGCTTTACATCGATTTTGAATATTTGAAAGGTTAGGGGGCTTAAGAAATACGAAAGTATGCTATCAATCATTAGAAAATGAATAATTCATTTCAAACGATTTTAATAAATTGATTTAGAAGTCTGACATGATTGACTTTATCAAAGCTTAACTAAAATCTCACTTAGCTTTAAAATTGTGTTTGTATTAAATAAATATAAACCCAATAATACCCACGATTTTGGCTGTAATAAAGCTTAAACCTTATTACCATACTGCGCATTATATCTTCAAAGGCGTTTGTGGTTTGTTCACTGTAAGTGAAAGCTTTCAAAGGTTACTCAAGTCACCTCTTTTCTGAATAATAAATGCTAAAAGGAGTATGGTGTCTTTACAGCACATCGGCAGATGAAACGTTTTGCTTTATTCGAGCATTTCAGGCTAAACTGTTCGCGGTTAATATGAATATTAACACTCGAATAAGTGCAGTATGTGTAAGTGTATAAAAATACTTACGTTTGTTTTTGGATTGGTTGCATTTGTGTTAGCCGATACACGTGTGTTATCAAGGCTTATCTATCGTTTATTTAAATAAATTAATCGTCAATGATAAAACAGTTCAATGAGAGAGAAGGAGTGTGCGGCAAAACAATCGATGCATGATAGATGTTAGAATGGTGAAACAAGGAAATAATGCAAAGCCGAGATAAGCATTATGGATAAAATAAAGAAAGGTGTGTTGAGATGGTTTGGACATGTGAAACGAATGAGTGAAGAAAGAAAGGTACGAAGTGAATGTAGTTGGTAAAAGAAGAAGAGGTAGAATGAGAAATACTTGGCATTATTAGGTATGTCAAATACTTGAAAGCGGTCAGGTCAGGAGCCAAAATAATCGGCAGATATGCATGAGGAGATGCATGAATGCGGAATAGGCATAATGGTATGGCGTTCTATTCTCTCTGCCTACACGTCGTGTGGGAAGCGTCGTGATAGGTAGTGAGTTAGTAAGTTAGGTTCAATGAAATGTAAATATAACTACGAGAAATGTAAAAATAAAAATGTATTTAGAGGGAAACTCGAGGAAAACTTGTAGTTTTCTAAATATAATTAGTAACGTTTTTTCTCAGCGGCATTTACGAAAACTTGTGTTTAAGATAATTGGCTGCTGTACACGCCACTTTATAACCCTTTGTTAGGAGTTGGAAGGGACATAAACCCTTCGGGTGGTCACGTAATGAAAACTATTTTCAGGTTAAATAATGAATTATTTGGCCCTGGGTTGTCTGTATTCTTTAAGATCGTCGTTTCTCAATCTAGGGTTCGCATACATGTACTCGTATACGAGGGGTTACAGTTGGCAAAACATTATTGTCGCGTTAGTGCAATAAGTCGGAGAACGGTACATAATACATAATCAGAGTGTGGTAGGATTAAAAAAACTATATAAGAGGTAAAGGTCAAAAAATATACATGTTCGAGTATAACTTTGTAAGTAAGTACGTACTTCGATCTTTTTTATTGGATCCTTGCAATCCTGTTTAAAAAGGAACGATATAATATTCGATATGATTTATGCAAAATTCAAATAACTTTAAATTTTGGTAACTGTTCCAATTTTAATATACAATTTACATGAAAATTATTATAGGTCCAATTTTGAATATATCTTTTTTTATGCTTTCTGTATTTTCTTTCTTCACTTGTCAAAGACAAATTTTAATCTACACACACACATATGTATATCGAAATATATAAATATATCCATATACTTTGTTACTCTGGAATTCATGAGGTATTAAATTGTCTTGATTATACTGATCATATTATATATCATCCTGAAAGGTTTGGAGGTGAAAATTAACTACATATACCGGGACAGGAATTACCGGAATGATTTGCGCTTGAATTGTATCAGTAAGCTCATCTCTTGTTTCTAAATTTACCGTAACAGGTGATGAGGCTGCGTTGGCGTCGTCGAGCGTAATATCGTTCATGGGATTCGTATTGCTTTTAGCAGGCAATACATTTTCTATGTTACATGAGAAAGGTCTTCGGTTCACTTAAAAGCGAAATGTATTAAGTTTAACCGGATAAACCTTTTAAATGTGTATGTTGAAATGCGAGTTTTAAGTGATTTATTGGATTTTTTATTTAAGGGCATAAAAATAAAAATGTTTATTTGTATTCGTTTTTGCAAAATCCTAAGTTTTCTTAAATTATTCACCAATTGCCACATTAAATCTCCGAATCTAGTATCCATATTCTTATAAATAAAAAGGTTCGTTTATTTAAAATATTAAATCTTATAAATTTATTCATCAATTGCTTTTTAATTTTGTCAAAACGTCACTTTGAATCCCTGAGTGTCTTATTTGTCAACATCCAAATATTTAAAAACATAAATGTTTCTTTGTTCAAAATCCTTAATCTCGTTAAGTAATTCGCTGATTGCTTTAGGTCAAAGTTGTATTTGAATATGTGCAATTTTAATATACATATTTAACTAGTGTTTTTATTGTGAAAGGCAGGGTTTTTTTTTAACAGAAAAGGTCCTAGAACTTACTTTTTGTCAAGTTTTTTACTAAAAATTCAAATATAGTTTAAATATTCATAACAATACCATATTCTATCATTTTGACGAATTATATAAATAAAAATTGTAATTACGTTAGCGCAAACATTGTTTGATCGATTTTTTTTAAAAATTCATCCGTGAAAAAAGTGCCAGAACGCCGTTTCACCGCGTGCTGGTGCTATCACCATCATTTATCTATGTTAAAAAAAAAATAATAGCTTTTTTGACAACAATGGCAGCGCCACTTGTTGAACGTAACAGCAACATATTAAACATGTCAGGAAAACTCTTGGAAGGCAGCATGTTTCTCAAGAAACATTGAAAGTGACTTTCAACAGTAACTTTCAATGCTCCGATTTTATTTAAATGAGAAATATTGATGTTTTCATTATTTACACAATTATTTCAATTTCGTACAATTTCTAAGAGCCTAAGCGGCTCAGTATTAGAAATAGATATCCAATTTTGGTAGAGTGGGTTAGAACCGAGAAACTCTGACTCAAGAGCCTGCGACACTAACCACGGGGCCACAACCCGACACAATTGCATAGTTGTTTCAAAGATTTTGTATGCTTCACAAAAATTGTGAAATTAAACATATATCTATAATATGTTACTTATCTCCAACCCTGTACAGCATAATTTTTTTTTTATATGCGCACAAAAAAACACTCCGTAATTTAATATCCCCGGCTATACGGATTCCGAGAGTATATCTGGACTTTTTAATGTACAAACTTATAATAAGTTCTCTGAACTTGTTAGACTTTAGAATGTACTCTTGAACATAAAGTCTCAAATTTCGTGGTGTTTTCTGATTTAAAATGTGTACCTAGGGACGTATCGTGTACCCTTAAACGTAATTAAATCAGACAAACTTTTATTTTAGGAATTTTTTTGAAAATTTTAAGGTCTCTAACTTTTTATACTCAAAATTTCCGTTTTGAATACTGAAAGCATTAACTTTGTGGATCATATTGATATATTATTTCGAGAAATAAAAAATACTTTGTGTTCTGATCCACTCACATTTTTATTAACCAACTAGTTTCGGCAACAGCCTGTTGCCCTCTTCAGGGTTTATTTATTACTACTAAAATTTCTAATTGACAAGGATAATGAATTTGCTAGTATAAGTATTTATGCATATATAGGCAGGATAAACCCATATTATATTGATATCTTCTAAGCTCTCTTTTCTGTGTCCTAAGGCCTTAAATTTTACCTTTGAGACTTCTCCAGCGTCCACTATTGGGCGGTCCGCCCTCATTAAAAAAAATTTGATTGTTACAATAATATAAATAATGTTAATTGACATCTTTTATGTAATTACATAAAAGAACTGAAAGGTTTAAATATTGATGTTAAACTGATTGCATTAAATGTCGGTTGCCTTTTGTCTGCTGACGATGCTGTACTTCTTGCCGATAGAGTGGAGCAGATCTGCAGGCGCTGGTGTCAAAAGTGTATGGTATGATGTGTGCAAGGAATTGCTGATGAATGTTCACAAATCCAAAATAATGGTTTTTGAAAGAAGCGAATGTAGATCTAGATAGATAATTTTGTAGATAATTTTGTGTATTTGGGAAATATGTTTTCTAGGGATGGAAAATAATTGATAAAGATAAAGAAAGGAGATAAAATGCTGGAAACGGTGTACTGAAATAAGTTTTAGTAAAAAAAGCCTTAATAAGAGGTAAGGTATATTTGTAAAGACAGAGAGGTGTGGCGTTCTATTTTGTTTGCCTATCCTTGCGGTAAGCGGTGTGATGGTTAGTTAGTTAGGCAGATTCCTTTCACTATGTTTTGTATCCTAAGGCCTCGAATACCCCCTCTCGCGCCTAATCCGCCCACAATGGGATTCTATTGATTATAACAATAGTAAGGATAACGTTTAAATTAGGGTACTACATATTAAGAGGGTTAATTAACAACATCGATGTCGGAAATCAGACGAGTTCCGTCAATACCACATTCCTTGATTTTTTTGTGTATGCAACGTATACCCATTTCTGTTATATTACCAGTTGATTATATATGCAGTTAATAAAATACAGCTTAGTAGACTAAAAAAATCTGTGTTTGATTTAAAAATTAATAGATAAATAATATATGCAACTAAAATAAAATATTTGACAATTTTATCATGGTAGTTGTCTGTGGTAATTTTCCATGAGTTTTTAGATAAATTAATGTTCTGTTTTCCTGCTGCCTGCCCTGATTAAAAACTCCGTGCAGGATACTGTAAGCCCCCAATTATTTTTGACATAATCCAGGAGATCCTTTATCAACCGAGTGACCTAAATAGGCTTCTTTGAGAACCCTTTACAGATTTAGGAATGATAATGTTTACTGAGAGGAAATGCACAGAAACGAGGGCAATTATTTACCCAATTCGAAGGGTTGACGTGAATTTCACCCTTCGTATACTAAGTGAATAAATCTCACTCCTCGAATCATGAGTGGTGAATATTATCCTGGAAAATATTTGACATTAATGCATTTTAGTAAAATATCTTTTGGGAGTAATGTCATATTTTATCATTGAAATAAATACACTCATATCTTTAATAATCCCTTACCGCACCCCAATGGTGCATAGGGCACTGCTTCATATAAACGCAGTGTTATCTCGATCGATTACACATGAAGGAAAGGTGATCAGCCCTCCACTTCAGGTACCAGTCCAGTGTAATATTGAATAAATATTAGAGTGAAAAAATTCTTATATTTATTAAACCCCCCTGGGAATCGAACCCGGGACCTCCAGAACGGTAGGCGAGCATGCTGACCATTACACTACGGAGGCGGACAGAAAGAAGACATGTGAATTTTTATTTATGAATTCAAAACATTTTCCTCTAGTCTTTATTAGTACTCAAAATAAGGCATCGAAGACTGCATCAGACTTATAAAGTATTATCTTAAAAGAAAATAAAAACTAGACAAATGGTATTTAAATCATTTTGAGCGCGCCCAAATCCTTGTTTACAAATCAAGAATCTGTCTGGGAGATATTTTTACATTTTGACATCTTAACATTGATGAAGAAGAATAAAGTGTATTTACGAGGCTTACAACCTTTTACATCTAAAAGGTATAATTAACATCTACACGATATTGTGAAACTTAGATTTAAAGCATCGTAGAAAACCTTGTGAACTTGTACGATAGTGACAACGGAAGCATTGTCAAATTTGTCATTGTCATTTTGTGTATTTCTCTTTTAATTTATATTAATTTTGCATTTTTATCTTAATTTAACAAAGCTCCGAGGCGTAGGGTACGTATCAGAAGAAGCGTGAATGTGGAACAGGTAAAGATTGTTTGCAAAGTCAGATTGATAAAGCGTTCAATTTTCTCCATCTTCTCATGAGGGAAAAGGTTTGATGGTTAGTTAGTTAGTACAATAGGTAAAATTCCAAATCGGTATTATGAATGATGAGTCTTTGTAAAATAGAAAGTAGTTTTCGCAAGCATAATACAAGCCCTACATGCATTAAAGCTCTATGGTGAAAAACATAATAAATAAATACAAGTTCATTATAAAGAGATTCAACTGAATTTTAAAGTTTAATTTTGATTTACGTAATTGATATAGAATCTAGAATATTTTTAGATTGCGCCGATTTCAAGTGTCAATTCTTTCGTAGTAGATTCTCGGGACGTTTTGAATGTTAGCGCAATGGTTTAGTCCGTCAAGGACTCGGGAAATTTCGGCATTTGTCGGGTCCCGAAGGCTGTATCCTCTTAATAATGCCCCGTATCCTATTATCTGTAATCTTTAGTTTCGTGTACCGTAGAAAGGATATCGTTGTCATTGTTATGAACGTTGTGTATTAGCAGTCTTGCTTTGTATTACAAAGCGTTTAATTAAATTTTTATCTTTGTTGATAAAAGACTTCATCTTAAGAACATAACAATGATTTTCAAGATTGTATATAATTAACTATTTAATCCAAATTACATTTCCAGAAGACTTTTTACTTTTTTTCTGTTGAAGTCAAGTATTTGTATCTTATATTAACATTTTTAACTAATTGTATTTCTTATAATATCTATTGTATTCTTGCCAGTGCCCTTTATTATGACCTAAATATAATGTATACCCACACACAGGCCATACTTTTGTGGAATCTTTTTTTGTATTTTTATTATATATTTTTTTTGTACATGTATTTATATTTCACCCTTCTAGAATAATCCTCAAGTACTCCTAAATATCCCTTGAGCACTGACTATTATTATCCATGATAAGGCCAGGTGACCAGCTCATCTATCTAAATAATTTAAAATTTAACACGTGTTTAGAGTTAAATGTATTTTATTTACGTAAGGAAGGTTATGGACAAAGAATATTGGGTAATTCAATTAAGAAAAACGATAATAAGAATATCACCGATGGCTTAAAGTACTCTTATAAACTATTGTAAAATAAAGTTGCATTTCATAATTATACCACATTTTTTTATGCTTTACTATAAATCATTATCGTTAAGAAAACGGTGGATGTTTTACAAACTTAATAAAACTAATAAAACACAACCTTCGTTTTAACGACTTCTATTTTTGATACTAGTATTCCAACCGGTTTCGACAAATACCTTGTTTATTTCAGGGATTGACACGTAATATGGATATAATTGTGCAAAAATAAAAGTGGTTAAAACAAATTCGGATAACTTAATACAAAATAAAAAGTTACTTAAAATTTGTTTCTTAGCATAAATTAATTTAACTATAAATGTTAATTTTTTATAGATACCAGTCTGATGCTGACCTTCTAGATATAAAATAAACAACGAAACCCAGTCTCGGGTCGAATAAAATATATGTGGAAAAGGTTTAACAGTTTAAAGTTTTAACATTATTCTATATACATAAATACATATATACATAAATACAATTATTATATAACATATATACATAAATACATTTTTAACCAAAAATACAGTATACATATCGCTCACTCCTTTCAAGAACGTCATAAATGTAAAAATCGTCAATTTTCAGTTATGCATGTTTTCGGAATGCCCAGAAAATGTACTATATCCCAGCAAAAGCGGCATATTTTCAACTTAATATTTACCCGCTACATGGTAGAAAGTGTTGTTTTTGCATTTTGAATAAAATGTGTTGTTTAATTTTTTTTTTTAATATCCTTAATATTTTTCAAATAGAAAAAAAACCTTCAGGTTTTACGTAAAAAGATTTGTTGCACAGTAAAAAGTTCAATAAGTGGCTTGATGTTTATTTTTAATAAATTGTATTATATTTTCAAACTTTAAAAACGTTGTCCTGAAAAATCGAGTTTTTTTATTTATGACGTTCTTGAAAGGAGTAAGCGATATGTGTAATGCAAAAATAAACTTATTCGGAATGAAACATATCATAAAAACTTAAATAAATATAAAATGGAGAAAACATTTCAGTACTACGTTTTAAAACAGTTTATGATACAAAAAGAAAATTTAATACAATTTTACCTGAACGTGAGTTTTCAACGCTTATCTCGTTTACGGCAACTTTCAGTGGCGTGAAAACTGCGTAATAGACAAAATTTCATTACAAATTTGTTATCCTACCTTACCGTATTACGAACGCCGTATAAAGTCATCTTTATGAGGATAGATTACCTCCATTTATTATATCTCCCAACACTGACGCAAAGCCATTTGTCAAATGAAAAGTTATTTTTAAAATTTATAATATATTTTAAAAACAAAGGTAATATTTAATATGTATATTTGAAAAATGATTATTAGGGTATTTATATGGGTGAAATATTGAAATAAATCCTTTTTAATATTTATTTTTTAAGTTTTTAGATTTCCATTAAAACATTAAATTTAATTATCACCTCCTTGTCGTATTTTTAAACTCCAAAATAGTCTATAAACATAACATATCCGTACTCATAATTTGTTTAAGAAAAAAATTGTGGTTAATACCATATTATTGCATTAATTTTAAATCATAAGTGATATTTTAATGGAAGTGGGGTGAACAGTGAATCCAATATGTCAAATTTTCAGACATAACAAATAAGAGTAAAAAAATATTGATACCAGTTTTCGGGTTCAGTTTAACATTAACCTATAACAAGAGATGTCAGCGAAAAATAATATAAACTAATTAGTCTGGCCTGAACATTTCACTATTTTGATTTATGATTCTTACACCTCTACATTTTAAAAAGTCATTTAAAATGTTTTCAACATTTTTTTTTCTTACATACTTACTTTCAAACAACTTTATTCTAAAACAATTCTTATATGCATTCAATAAATACTCTCAAATAACCCAAGCACTTCTCATCAAAGCACACAAATTACAATTAACACACTTTATGAAAACGTGCATAGAACTAATATATTATGGAATATTATGAATTTATTCGACCATATTCATATGTAACCATTATTATAATACACTACTTAAATTCACTCAATTTAAATCCATTTTGTCAGAAAAATCATGACCATATCATATGCCATGATCATGACCCCTGCCATCTTGTGTATGTAACATAATTTTGTCTATTCTCTCACTAGTCTAATTATGTCGGTAATGTTGAAACCCGGTCACTGGTCAAATAAAATGTTTGAAGAAAAATTTATATGGTTGTTATTTTTATGAGAGAGTTTTTCACTTGAATACTTTATTTTGGACAGGGTGCTTATTTCCAGGACTTAATCGATCTTCACACGTAATTTATTTAAAAATAAATTTATTTTGAATACTAAAAAATATTGAATTTCTCTATCATATTTATGATCCCGAAATTAGAGCCTCGAAGGGTGATTGCACTTGACACGGTTGAGGTGAGCGTTGGGCGTTACCGAGGCGGTGGAGAAGGGGGACCTGTTGCTGGGACCCCAACCCTCAAAACCAACCCCCTAGCCTCCCATATAGTGACATCCCAGAGATCCTGCGATTCGCTCCAGTCTTCGGCAGTACCCCGCGCCGAGAGGTACCGTGTTGCGCCGCAGCGAGACAGACAATTTAAACAAATTAATAATTAACGCACACTCTATATTTCGATTAAAATTAGTTTGAAATTCGATATAATTTTTATTGCAAATCAATATAGCACGCTTGTGAAAAATATACTTTTTTTAAATTTCATAGTTGCGTTAGAGCTTTGTAAACAAGGTGTAAGCTCAATATTGACATTCAGTGGATACAATTTTATTGACAGGTTTTCTCCGTCGACTTGTTGATACTCAGAAATCGACTTTTAGATATTTCTCAGCATACACAGGTATTTTTAAAATAATATACTATACAGAAATAAATTAAAACAAATACTAAAAAATATTACATTTTTTAAAAGTTTTTTTTTTACATTTTCTATTAAATATTTACATCAATACTGATTTTTAGAGTCCACCAAATTGTATTTTCTTATTAAAAACACATAAAAAGAAAAATTTGTTTTCAAAAAGAAAAGTTTTATTTACGTTTAAAAATTATTATAAAAAATGCCGTAATAGTTTTGTACAATATAAATTACTGACTAGTGGAATAATAATTCTTTTTCATGTATTTAATGTTTTGTTTTGCTGTAATATTTATTTCTGTAATGAAAGTATGACACAAATATACAATTTTTTAATACACTTATTATTTTGTATGAGGTAAATATTTAATGTAAAAAAATCTATTTAATTTATTTAATGATATTCGTTTAAAGATTTTTTAAATAAAGAACTACATATCCTAAATGTGAATAAACCCGAAAAATACCTTTAACCTTAGATGATTTCTAAAATAACATTTTACGTGGATTATTCGATATTTAGTAACAATATTTGTCTAAGAATAATTATAAAATTAATATTCTTTTTAATTGATTACTTACCAACTTAAAATAATATCGTCCGCTTCTAAAAGTTTACCCAAATTTCTTCTTCTTCTTTAACCTTGATCAAAGAAAGATTTTTTTAATCATTATTTAAATAAATGTCGATACACCGCTTGAATAAAATATCTCGTTTTAGAAAAAAATGGTTTTCTGAATATTCCACCCAAAAAATAAGGTTAAATTGCTTGTAGAATAAAATAGCAACAATATATTTTTTTTCCACATAAAATTTAATTGACAAGCGACCGAGTGGGATAAACTATATGGCTGTTATTTTATTCTACAAAATGTAGTTCCACCAAGAAATGTAAGGAAAAAACTTGATTCCTTGTATCATCTGTGTGATAGTCACATACGTGTGTGTCAGCCTTGGTCAAGAGGTTAAATTTAGATTCTCGAATTTCAAGGCACTCTGAACATTAGATTTGAGGTACAATATATCGATTTGGGAAGTGGTATCCTATACTTTTTTTGGTATTTCATTTATCAAGTTAAAGCCTGTCTTATTCTTGTTTACCCGAGATATACGAGAAAATTTAGTTTGGCGATGAGTCATACTAAATGTCACGTCGTTTTTGTATGTACCTGTCTCGTATTACGTTATATATGAAGAAAATTGTTACGAAATCGGTATTTCTTGTCCGTTTTTGGGTGGGGTGTATCAATATTTTACCTGACTGCTAGGGGGAACAATGGACGATTGTACCATAACAATGTATTTTTGTAACAATTGTTTTAGAGCTTTAAATATGAATTAAATCTATCCCCGTAGTGTAATTGTCAGCGCGTTTGGCTACCGTGCTGGAGATTCCGGATTCAATTTTCAAATTTCGAAATTTTTACTCAAGGTAAACAGCCTTTAAGCGAAGGGCTGTTCACCTTTCTTTCACGTTTATTTAACGATCAAGATAGCATTATTTATTTAAGAATCAGTGCCCATTGCACCCTTGGGTGAGGATAGGGATTGGAAAAAATTAATAAAATTTTAAGTAAAACTAAATATGTCATATTGATATCTCAATATAGATGAACAAGAATAAACAATGTCATTAATTGATTCGGCAGTCACTTTGTGGTAAAATCTTTCCATTTTAAGTATAAGTTTTATTTAGTAAATACCACAATTTATTAAAAATCTATTGTGACACGTGTTGCGTGGCATTCCGCATCATTTTCAAATACCAGAGTTTGAAAATGATGCGGAATGCTGCGAAACACGCGTCACATTAGATTTAAATAAATTGTGGTATTTACTAAGACAACAAAAATAAGAATTTGGAAGTCTGGATATTTATAGCGCTTTCGACTTGTCATTGATTTATTACACGTGTAGCATACACTATTCTACCCATGAATGATATCTATACGATAACTATATCTATATGATATCTAAAAGTTATGTTTTACCTTCAATCGACATCTTCTTTCACGTACAATGGTTGAGTTTATTAAGTTTTTAAGCACTTCAGGTTCCTGACTAGAGTGTAAAGATATTGTTCTTTTCTACTAGCAACTCTCATGTAAAAGCGGTGTTATTTTGATTGTTGTATACATGAAGGAAAAGTCATCAGCCCTGCACTTCAGGTACCAGTTCAGGGTAGTATTATTAAATAAATTTAAATGTAAAAAATCACTTATATTCATTTTAATCCCTATTGGAATCAAACCCGGGACCTGCAGCGTGGTAAACAAATACACTGACCACTTCATTAAAAAGGCGGACAAATTATTAAACATATCTTTAACTTTTTCAATTTGGAAATGGAAATCCTCTATTTTTAAGCATTTTGTTATAGTGCTATAAATTAAAAAGACGGAAATATTTTTAATTAAATTTCTAAAAATTGATTTTTTTTTCTATTTGGAAGTGAAAATCCTGTGATTTTAATTTATTTTTCTAAAAGGTTCTGTATCATGATTGATCATATTTTGCTATGGTGCTCTGTGCATAGAGGCGGAAAAATTATTGATTGAATTTCCTTCTATATTCTATTTAGAATTGGAAAACCCACTATTGTTACGTATTATTTTTTGACATCTCATCAAAGATAAAGAAGAATATGGAAGTATAGGTATCTACATTCTTCCATATTCTTCTTCATCTTTAATGAGATGTCAAAAAACAATTTGAAAATAACTCCTGTAATTGGAGATAATCCAGATTTTGTGAAAAAGTATTTGGACACACTCAAAATGTTGTAATTGTTATATTATTTTATGACATCTCATCAAAGATGAAGAAGAATATGGAAGTCTGGGCATTTACGGGGCTTACGACCGTCATAGGCTGGTTTGAGTGATCACTTTACACACGTGTAACATTCACCAATTCTACCCATTATTGACAACCACACCACTCAAATTCTTGGAAGTTCCATATATATGAACCAATTTAGAAACCTTGTTCATGAATCACTAGAACTTCACTAGAGACATCTATTGGTAAAAATTGAAAATATTGAAAATAACTCCTGTAATTGGAGATAATCCAGATTTTGTGAACAAGTATTTGGACACACTCAAAATCTTGTAATTGTTATGTATTTTGCCAAAGTGTTCAGTATCATGAAAGAAATAGTGATTTAGAACATATAACACTTTGAATGGCATATTGGGTAAGATATTACCAAGAGAAGAATAACAAGATAAAAATATTATTTTATAACATTACACGATATATTGATATCATACATTATTTAGATAAGATAAAGAGAAAGAAATACCTTCACGTAACGTATAACGTTGAATACAATAAACACTTGACGCAAAGTTCTAGACGTGCTTAACGTGAATAATACGTAACATATTATTCTCCGTTTGATGCCTATCTGTTTTATGATATCAATAATTCAAAGGATTTACTTGCAAATTCTGTGTTTCTCGGGAAAACTGCGGGGAAAATCGCGATTTTGAAATGATAAGATATTAAAGCAACTTTGCGCGTGTGTGTGTGTGTGTGTGTGTGTGTGTGTGTGTGTGTGTGTGTGTGTGTGTGTGTGTGTGTGTGTGTGTGTGTGTTTTACAAAGTTATATTCAAATGGTTCAATTGGAGCAAGCTATGTAAGTTACAGATTTCTCAACCGAAGGTTCTAACTACTGTCAGCCATGCATTTCAAATCTATTCAACAGGAACTAACATATGAAAAGAATCCAACTATATTGCACATAAACATCATTAAAAAATTAATATTAAAGGTGTATCAACAGAGACGAAGCATGTTTTCTTTTTATACGAAGGAAAGATGGAGGTCGAAGCATGCCAGGGCTTGACCCTGGCTAGCCTTATAGGCCATTTTAAATACTTGTGTAACGTTTAATATTACAGTCATCATTTCTTCGTATAAAAATAATAGATGCTACGTCTCTTTTAAGATACCTTAAACAAATATCTCTTATATATGTCTTACAGGGTATTTTTATCCTTAGTGTATTTTTTATTTTATTTAAATTTCATTTGGTAATTACCTACCACACAAAATGTCGATTCGATTAATAAAAATCTAGTGTCTGATAGAATTAATAAAAATCGTCCCCGAATCAAAAATATCACCAACAAAAAAAACTACTTGAGAAGTTTTTCTCTTCAACGACAGAATTCAACTTTTTTAAACGAATACTATTTTTATCAAAAAACTAGATGTGATATTTTTTTTATCTTATTGGGTACATTTGTAAGATGAATTAATAAAAACAGAAATAAATATTCTTTTATTACATGCTATTTTTTATGAATTTCTCTTTATACATAAAGTATGTGGGTAACATTAAAACTTAAATGTTTTTTTTTTAAAGAATATAATAGTTAATACGCTTTTCTTTGTGAAAATACAGTCATCGTAATGTTATATAGAGAGAAGTATCCCACACTCTGACACAACGTTTTGTTTATATTATACTTGAGAGAAAAACAAATAGGTCACACATATGTTTCTTCTCCACTGACGTAGTTACAATATTTCATCTCCCACATCCCTCGGATAAGGTTCTTGCAACTGGAACCTCTCCCCGAAGGACTATTAATTCATCTCTTGTATAATAAACTCGACATTACTTATTCTATTTTTTCGTTTGGGGGTCACTAAACCCGACATAACTTGTTCTATTTTTTCATTGGGGGTCACTAAACCCGACATAACTTGTTTTATTTTTTCAATAAACTCACAAAACTACCTCAATATTCATTTGAGAGGTCACTTAGACATTTTTTAGTTTGATTATGCACTTAGTGCTAAACAGGAGATTGAGTAATACCAAAATCAGATCTATTCACGTATTTTTTTAATTAAATAGATTTTCTACCATATATAGAAAAAAAACATAAAAACTAGTTTGTTCAAAATCTTAAATCTCCTGAAATTATTAATCGATCACTTTGGAATTTCGCTTTTTACTAGTGACAGGTAAAACTTTTTTTTATTCATTTAATATTCCTATCATTCTGCCATTGTGGTCGAAAAAATTTTTGACCGCAATGTTAGCGCCATCTGTTGAACGTAACAGCAACACACCCAATTTTAATCATGGGACACAGCGTGCTTCTTGACAGCTGCTGTCACTTAGCATTTTCATTGGTTAGGATTAGGTTTCATTGCGAAATTAAACGTATTACAAATGTGCGATCTATATTTTCTCTCTTTTCTTGTCACAGCAACATGCAACTTATATGAATGCATAATTTTATTTACAAAATACCATCTTCGCGCGTAACGAAATCTGTGAAGTGGCAGTCGTTTCATTTGATTATGGTGTGAATATTCATTCAACTCACGTGTTTACATACAGCCCGATTTTCAAAAAAATATGTTATATCATCAACGCAATTAAAATATTTTTACAGATTAATAATAGTCAGAAATTTTGGATATCAATAATATGGTATAACCAAGATGGCGCCGATGCATCAGTGCCTTCTATATCAGATGATCATAAAAGTAGGTACTGCGTTTATTAATGGTTTAAACGTGGAATATTTTATGAAAATGACAACTCTATTGTTACGAAATTTCAGCATTTTAAGACAGTGACAACTTTTGTTTAGCATTAAAGTGGAGTCACTAAAGTCGTTTTTCACTATTCTATCATGCGGATTTTCCCTTAACCTACAAAATTTCTAAACGATAACAATAACCAAACCTCCCAGCAAACTGTTGATTAGCGATGAAATCCGATTAATCACAAAACGTGGGTAGAGCGGAATCTTATTACGAGATATAAACCATTATTTAACACTGTTTGAACTATGATATTTAAATTACTCTCTTTAATAGAACGAGCAAGCGGAAAACTTGATTAGCCTAAATCTTTTACACTGTAAATTCACTTTTAGGACCAGCCCAATTAAACATTTGGAGGTATATTTTTTAATTGGATTTGAAAGCATTTTTATTATGAAATGTTTCAAAAATACTGGAGTAAAAATTAAATAATAATTTTAGGGCAGAGTGAATCAATACAATACGATATAATGGAAGCTTGATTTCTCAACTTACAGAAATTGAAAAATGGTAAAAAACGCAATTTAATTGGCATGGTATAAAGATTCAATGAATAGTGAACGCAACGCAATTTATTGTCAAAGGTTTTAAGTTACTTTATACAAAAGCATTTTTTAATCATTTTTTTCTAGGAATACTGAAAAATGTAAAATGCTGTTGATGAGAACATCTGTGTTATTGAAACTAGTCACGTTTACATTATTAAACTCAGAAAATTGGTCTTAGAAAAGTGTTTTTTTTTTAATTATATAAAATTTTCCACAAAGTTAATCATAAATCGATAAAAATAGTAATTTTGTGTGCGAAGGAGTAACGATTGACAAAAACCTTAAAAAGCTTAATATTCGTTTATTTTTTTTTTCGAGATATTAAATGCATTAAAATTTGGTTTTGATAATTTTGAATCGACAAAATACTTTTAAACTTATATTTTTCTTGATTACATGCACTAATTATTGAAGTTAAAAATTACTACATTCAGGTCAGCCAGATAAACTTGTTTTTAAAAACTGGATAAAATAGTAGAGTCTATTGATTTTAAGGGAACTTGATCAGTTCTGCGCTTCAGGTATCAGTCTAGAGTAATATATACATATCTAAATATTGCAGTGAAAAAATATTTTATTTCAGCGATATAGCCAACCGTACTAACCACTACGGATAGTTTGAATTACGTAAATTCATTTCTATTTTGGTGAACTTCATGTATGTAATAGGTGTTGGTGCGTTCGTCTGATAATAATAGGTTCTCTAAGTGTCTACAGCAGACATTGATTAGTTTCTTGAATGTCTCGAGGGTTGTTCAGACAAATTAGTTGTACTCAATCAGGGTTGCCAAAAAAAGATTTATAAGTTTATTAAATTTTAATGTAAGCTTTATATTTCACTCGACTATTATCTGCTACCGTCTAAATACTACATATAATAAATTCTCAGTGGCCTGTATGTTACTCAAGCTTTTATCTGTATTACTATTCTCTTTTTCCTTCATGCAATTCCTCCTTCAATTTCTTTCCCATATAACAGTAACGTCAAGAACTATTTCACAGTCATCTTCATACCATAAAAAATAATCTACTCACGTATCCTATAATCTGGAATGCAATACTGATTACTTGTTTTCTAGTCATGAATGATTTCAAACCGAGTAGATATTATTTAGTACCATATGCACCATTTGGGAGCGGTTAGAGTTCAAAAGATGACCATCATTTTAATATAAATACTGTTGACTGTATTATTTATTCTAACACATAAAAAAAATATCTGGGAATCAAATAATTCAATAACCTCCCTACGGATAACAAAAAAATTTTAAATATTAAAATACTTATTTTAAAAAAATACATGAAAACTCTTAAAAATGATACAAAGAAAAAAATCTGGATTACATCCTTAATTATATAAAATTAATTAATATTGAGTTTATGTTCCTCTCCTAGCAAAAGAGCTTAGTCTCCTTTTTGAAGAGGTACAGCGTAACTAGAATTTTTTTTAATAACCTGAAAATATGTGTCCACCTCCTCAGTGTAGTGGTAAGTAAGTTTGGTTACTGTTCTGGAGATCCTGGGTTCTCTCAGTTCCCAATAGATTGATCTAGAGTCGTATGAATTTAAAATACGTATTTGTAATAATATGTGGATATTGTAATGAACCTAATATTTGAGTCTAAATTAAGTTTGCTTTTTAATTTGCTTTTAAATGTTTTTCACGAAAAATGATTTGATAAAATGGTAAATTATATTACGCCCGAGTCATGGCCCTAACATTAGAGGTGCTCCATTTAGTCAAATGTGGAGTAGTTCCCTTTAAATCGTCTAAATAATTATTTGCTGACCCAGTTATTAACCCCCAGCAAACAATTGAAAATCGGCTCCATTAAAGATGGGTAACCTCCCACAAGGGGTTCTGATTGATTGAAAACATTTAACAGACTAGATAATTTATATAAGTACTGTATATATATATATATATATATATATATATATATATATATATATACATATTTATATATATATATATATATATATATATATATATATATATATATTATATATATATATATATATATATATATATATATATATATATATATATATATATATATATATATATATATATATATATATATATATATATATATATATATATATATATATATATATATATATATATATATATATACATATATATATTTACATATATATATATATATATATATAAATATATATATATATATATATATATATATATATATATATATATATATATATATATATATATATATATATATATATATATATCTTTATAAAAATATATATATATTTATATATTATATATATATATATATATATATATATATATATATATATATATATATATATATATATATATATATATATATATATATATATATATATATATATATATATATATATATATATATATATATATATATATATATATATATATATATATATATATATATATATATATATATATATATATATATATATATATATATATATATATATATATATTTATATATATATATATATATTTATATATATATATATATGTATATATATATATATATATATATATATAAATATATATATATATATATATATATATATATATATATATATATATATATATATAAATATATATTTATATATATATATACATATTTATATATATATATATATATATAAATATATATATATATATATATATATATATATATATATATATATATATATATATATATATATATATATATATATATATATATATTTATATATATACATACTTATATATGTATATATATATATACATATATATATATATATATATATATATATATATATATATATATATATATATATATATATATATATATATATATATATATATATATAATACGAGTACAAAACTGCCGTTTAAAAACTATTTCATAGCTATGTATGAACAACAAATCAAAGTCGATAATATAAATTATGATGGATTCAAAATCATGTTCAGTATCATTTTAATGTTCCCTGTTTGTTAAAAAAAATCATATGACGCTTCAAAATATTTATGAATATATTTGATATACTAATAGGTACACAAGTAACTAAAACATATCGACGTATCGCTCACTCCAACAACGACATAAATCAAACTCCAACAACACTTTCAACAACGTCATAAATCTAAAATCGACAATCATTAGTTGTGCATGTTTTAGGAATGCCCAGATAATGTACTGTATCCCAGCAAAAGCGGCATATTTTTAAGTTAATATTAACCCGCTACAGGGCAAAAAGTGTTGTTTTTTGCATTTTGAAGAAAAGGTATTATTGAATTATTTTTTTATATATACTAAATATTTTTCAAATGGAGAAAAATCTTCAGGTTTTACCTAAAAAGATCTGTAGCACAAGTGGCCTAGTATTTATTTTTAATACATTTATTATATTTTTAAACTTTAAAAACGATCTCCTGAAAAATAAAGTTTTTTTATATATATAACGTTGTTGAAAGGAGTGAGTGATATATTTACACTCAAACGATTATTATAAGCTCGATTTTATCCTTCGCTGTAAAATTATTACTTCCGTAACCTGAAAAAAATATTCTTTTTAGAAGCTTTCAAAAGCCCCATTGTTTACGCAATTAAGATATTACAATATAAACAAAACTATGAAAAATAAGAATTCACCCGTCTTTTGCAAACATTTTCCATTTAAGAGATGATAATGAGAAAAACAAAACGGGAATACGTAATGAGCAAAGCGTAGATGAAACGGTGAAAAGAGATCATTCCGTAGAGCGTTCATTTTAAATGCTAAAACTTTGGCCTTTGTAGTGCCGAGTCTTCAAAAAGGTTAGCTGCAATTGCAATTTACTAAGTGCAATGGGATTTGAATATCTCCCGCGACCCTATTTTGCAACTCGTTAGTATAAATCCTCCCTTACAAACGTTCTAATGACGAGTCTGAAATCCGACACTTCCTTTCAAACTCGACGATATTTTCTAGAAAATACTTCACAAGGGCGTTATACATCATTTGCCCTTACAAAAGAACTTCCTTCGAAGGTTTCCGGTGCCAGAAGGGATGTAACGATAAACGAAGTATCGAATGGAGGAGAGAATGTTTATCCATCTGAAAACGTTATCTAGCTCCTGCTTTCTATTGATCATTTCCACGTCTCATATAAACGATTCCAAATTTACTGAAAAAAGTCACTTTCACGCTTCGGGGGATAATATATTTTTACCCTTTTTAGTATTTTTAAGTCTAAAAAATATACGTTTGTTTTACGCAAATATGATTTACGAAAGGTCAACAATTTCAAAGTCACCCCCTCAATGTCACGACAAAATGTTTCCCCGAAACGAGGGTAGATTGGTAGTTATTTTTTTCTTTGAAGTCCTTAAGCAAATATTTCTTCTCGGCACATTGTATTTATCGAGAGAGGTAGCTAATAAAACTTGGAAGTCTTTGCACGGCAAATACAGGAGGCAAGTAAAGTACAAAATTACTTGTACTTTGTAACTTCATATATAAAGACCATTTACAAATGAATATTTCAACAAAATGTACTCATATTTTTATTACCGTTATTATTTTATGATACTATGTCAAATGTTCAAATCTTCGTCTACAAATCTGGGTTTGTTCACTTGTGAGTTAGATATTGAAATCAAACAAAACAAAGATGAAGAAGAATATGGAAGCTTGGGTGTTAACCGGTATTTACAACCGTTCAAAAGCTGGTTTAAGTGAGCAATTTATGCATGTGTAACATTCATTAATCTACCTATGATTGACAACCACACTATGGGCGTTTGTCCACTACACGGGATTTTACCGTCCGGCAGTCCGGTTTTGAAAAATGAAAACGAATACGACTTTAGCGTGATAGAATTTACGCGCAACGTGTTCACGCACCGATCAAGAGCACCGATCCGAAGAAATATGAACAAAAGTACAAGCCAACTCAAGCCAATTATCGTTTTAAAACGCTAACTGACGTGCCGGACGGTAAAATTTCGTGTAATTCCGGGTAGTGGACAAGCGCCCTATTAACAGCCTATGACGGTTGGAGGCTTTGTAAATGCGAATACTTTTTTATTCTTCTTCATCTTTGATGAGATGTCAAAAGTAATGTAAAAGTAAAACCCTTATTCGCATCCAATGGTGCATAGGGCACTGCGTCATATAAACGCAGTGTTATCTTGATCGTATACACACGAAGGAAAGGTGATCAAGTACCAACCAGTCCAGGGTAATATTTGATATTGAATAAATATTACAGTGAAAAAATCAGTCTATATTTATTTAACGCCCCTTGGGAATCGAACCCAGGACCTCCAGAACGGTAGCCGAGCATGCTGACCATTACACTATGGAGGTGGACAAAAGTAATGTAACTTATATATATTATTTTGAGAAATAAAAATACTTTGTGTTTTGATCCACTCACATTTGTGATGTTAATGTGAGTGGATCAAAACACAAAGTCTTTTTATTTCTTAAAATAATAAATCAATATGATCCACAAAGTTAATGCTTTCAATATTCAAAACATAACTTATATATAATATTTTCGATGAGTAATTTCCTTTTCTCACTTTATCATTGATACGTAGCGCATTTGATAAGTACATCGTAGTTTTGAGTATTGGAGTGTCGCGCGTCGAGCGTCGGTGAGTGTCGGAACAGCAGTTTGCACATTTCGCGAGTGCTCGAGCGGCGATGGTCTTCCTGGCGGGGCGGTAGTGCACGCAGGGCGCCATGAGCGGGCTGGGGCCGGCCGGGTGCTGGGTGGCGCACCGCCGCCTGGAGAGTTGGGCGCGCGCCGCCCGGGAGAGGTCCTGCTCGGCCTCCTCGGGCCCCACCACCAGCTCCACGGACAGCCTGGGAGAGGTAAGGGTCTAGCGCATGGGTGGCCAAACCTTTTCAGCAGCCGGGCCAGATTTTAGAAATGAAATCTCCTACCAGGCCGTAAAACAAAATTTATTTTATAATTCAAAGCAAACCTTTCCATTACTCATCTCCTATATACATATATATATATATATATATATATATATATATATATATATATATATATATATATATATATATATATATATATATATATATATATATATATATATATATATATATATATATATATATATATATATATATATATATATATATATATATATATATATATATATATATATATATATATATATATATATATATATATATATATATATATATATATATATATATATATATATATATATATATATATATATATATATATATATATATATATATATATATATATATATATATATATATATATATATATATATATATATATATATATATATATATATATATATATATAATATACATATATATATATATATATATATATATATATATATATATATATATATATAATATATATATATATATATATATATATATATTATATATATATATATATATACATAAATATATATATATATATATATATATATATATATATATATATATATATATATATATATATATATATATATATATATATATATATATATATATATATATATATATATATATATATATATATAAAAATATATATATATATATATTATATATATATATATATATATATATATATATATATATATATATATATATATATATATATATATATATATATATATATATATATATATATGTGTGTGTGTGTGTATATAGGAGATGAGTAATGGAGAGGTTTTGTAACCCCACTTTATTACAGACAGCATGTAAAAGGTAAGCATAGACACTACACTGGTCTACGACAAAGGTTACAGAGTCCGGGAGAGGTAAGGAACTTGTATATATAACTAAAATGTACTTCTTCTTTGTAGGTATCACAGCACAGACAAAGTATTTTATTTAAGGGAATATGAAAGTCGTGGTCTTACTAGAAGTCGCCTAATATCACAAACTTATGTACGAATAGTTTATTCCTCCAAAAACCCCTAAGTGGATGTAACGTCGCTATCGGGTGAAATTGAAATTTCAAAGCAAAATTCGAAAACCGGCTTTTAAAATGACATATTTTTTAGGTCAAATGCTATTCAAAATAGAATTTGTAAGACTACTTGATGACAAAATAATAATTCATATTTACAAAACATGTATTTCAAAACACGATAGACGTGACATTTGTGAAAAGGGTAATTTATTAATGGTCTCTTAGCTCCGTCCATATTCAGTTATATTTAAACTCTTTTTACGTATTTATCACTCACTGACCCCACGATTTCTTCTGTTTAGTGTCAAATAGATGATGATTATTTCATTATGTAGAATTTCACTGATTTTATAAATTTTCTTACCTTTTTTCTTCATATTATTGTCTATTGATATTTAAAAAAGGTTAAAAGTTACGTTTTTACGACATTTCAAAGGTTTTTAGATGATTCCCTGCCTGTAACTCATACGCAAATTATTATATTATACATCTACACGTTTCAAAAATCAAGCGGTATGCATGTTCCATTTTGGACAGAATGGCGAACGCTTTAAAACTGGCTGCAAAAAATCGGGGCTAATTGTTTTACAAATTCCTTATAGGATACCTTATTTTTACTTCACCTATCTGTGGAAAGACCCGTGTCACTGTCTCGGGAATCTCAGAAAAGCGTATTTTAAGGAATACTCTTCGCGCTCAATTTATCATCATTACCGTTTTTGTCTGGTCGTCCGTGTCATTACACACGTTACATAATACGTTATTATTACGTTACATTAGAGTAACGTGTTCCGAGGCACATGCTAGAGATGGGAAAACTTTGCACTTCTGCGCGAAGACGATTAGGGAATTAACAACATAATACTTGCGGCGCGAAGTTGAAGGAGAAATACGAGTAGGCACTTCTCATCCCTAGTGATGGGCGACTTCGTACTTTATTATGGACAGCGGTTCCTAAATTTTTACTGCCTTAGAACCGTTTCGATTTGTGGATTGTATTTCGTACTACCTGCTGCTTTGAATAATGCGACAAGAATAAGAATGAAAGATAAACTAATCACCAATAATACTAAATACGAAAACACTTGATGAACTACAAGATCGAGACTGCAGAAACAAATTTCGCAGGAAATTTAAGTACATATTATTGTCTCGGTAATGCTTGCAAATAGATTGATGAATTAATTGCCCGTCATCGGACCCTACGGAAATATTAGATATTCGAATGGTTAGATATCTTAAAAAAAGTAAATCATGTTGTATACTAATAGAACCGTTTTAACGCAACAAATTGTATGGAAACAGAAGCGTTGCTATGCACTTTTCTACTCTTTTGTCTAAATTACCAGCTTTTGCTTACTCTATTCAACCTCACACCCCTTATAAAAAAATATACAAATTTTAGTCGACATCGAAATACGACTTGTTATAAATCAATTACCGACAAAATAAACATAAAAATAATAAATAAATAAAATTTATGCAAATCTTCAAAAACTCATTTTTCAAAAATGCCTAACATTTAACGGATAAATAAATATTATTAAAAGAAATTATTAAAAGAATATAAAAATATTATATCATTACAGCGTATGACGGTATTCTATCGCATTTTAAGGGAAAGTCTAGGGTAAAATCATCATTCGGAGAAAAAGTATTTACTGGGTTTAAAAATAGTAACACTGTAGCAGTCACTATTAAGAGCGGCTGCAGACAAAGAAAAAAATGACACGATGATTGCCAACCCTCAGCGTGGGTGAAATAATAAAAAGATGAAGAAGACCGTTACTGGAAGATTTTCGTACATAAAATTTCGTTATTTATTTTTTAAAAAAAAAGACAATTTACCTCATCCGCGAAATGTTTCCGATATTTTTGTAAACCCGGCGGAATACAGATTGAGAGCCGCTGCAATAGGGCATACGTGAAGGAGCGTGGAATTCGCGTGAAAGGATATTAAATATTTCACGACCTTAGGTACTATATTTTTATTTTTTGTGCGTCCGCTATTGCGGTATTTCAAGGACAATGGCTTTGAAAGGACATTTCGAATTATGTACATACTTACATATCAACCCCTCCTTACGTATACCGTCGAAAGCCACAAAATTTAAACATGTTTTGTCCCACACATTTGTACTGAACAGACCAAATTTTACGTCCATGAAGGAATGTAATTAATTTAACTTTTTGCCAGTTAAAGCTAAATATATTATGAAATACACACAAAATACATTAGAAAAACCCCAACAATGCCTCTTTGTGGATTATGATAATAAACCTAAAAGGGGGATATAAATATTTTAAAATTACCCAAAAAACGATCTCAAAAACACGTTTTTCTTTGAACTTGTGCAAATCTACTGAATAAAATAATTTACAAAAAAAAGTATGTAATAATATTATATGCATGTCCCATGGTAAGTCTTTAGGAGTCGGAGTTTATAGCTTAGTTCCCACTCTGACACAATTTGATTATATATTATACACCTAAAAATAAACAGGAATCAAATTTAGAACACTTTGAGCGTCTAAATACTTGTTCACAAATCTGAATTATCTCCGCTAAGGAGTTATTTTATATAAAAAATAAATTGGCATGTCAAAAAATGTACAGGAATCAAATTGTATACTTGAAAACAATATTGAATCTAAATATTTGTGTATGATATCTGAAAACACATATTTCTCTTTTATTACTAATTGTTTTAATATTAATTGTATTAAACACTATTTTCAAGCCTTCAGGCGAGCTCGATAAGACGGATGGTAAAAATCTAGTAATTTTTTTAAAAATCTAATCATTCACAAAGTTGATATAATCATCTTAAATTTAGTAACAAAATTTCTACTTTATAAGAAAATTATGTTACGTTATCTATGGTCGAGCACGAAAGAACCACCCTTGTATGGTTTGATTCCATGTTCAGCATGAAGCTGGCGTCTTTACCAAATGATTGCTAAAAGCAGAACACACACTGGCAAGGAGCGACCTGTATTTACCCGACTCGACTGCTCAAATTTGTTAGTTTGTTTTCATTATCAAGTTTACGCAGGGACTGGGTTTTCTCTTTGTACAAACTACATAACCGCAAATGGGCACTTAATATTTCTTATGCCTTCTTTGTTTGTTCACAGTGTTATTATGATTTATTTCAGCGCTCGGTTGTTTTCTTAGTTCTTCTTCCCAATATACGCAAACAATGCTCTGTTTCAGAGTAATGCAGCGTTTTCTTCATCTTAAATCAGACTCAGAGATCAGACTCGAGCTCCAGATTGATGAATATTAGAGTGGAATATGTGTGACGGGATGCAAGTAAAGGAGCGTAAGATGAAGGTCATTACAGCTCTCTATGAAAGGAGAAGGAGAGAAGTTAGTTCTAGAATTTATCATTGACTATTATGGAATAAATAGGGTTTTTATCAAGTTGAGAAGTGGGAATAATTCAGATACTAACGCAAATAATTCAGATACTAACAAATCATGGACAAAATGGTGTATATATACAGCATATGAATAGGTCAAAGTAGCTAATGACAGTTCGTCTGCCATGTATCTGGCCTCCTAAAAAATTATCTTATTCTTAACACTTATACGCACCCAATAGTATAATATATACGGGAGTGCATCGTATTGACGCAGTGTTATCTCGATCGTACAAACATAAAGGAAGAATGATCAATTTGGCGCTTCAAATACCAGTCAAGGATAGTATTAAATAAATATTCGAATGGGAAATCATTAATATTTAATTTTATTCCACCTGGAAATAGAACCCGTAACCTCCAGCACGTTAGCAAAACGCTCTAACATGAAAATATCATTTTTAATTAATGTTTTACTTAGTAAATTTACTAAGTAAAACATTAATTACAAATGGATAGATTTTACCACAAAGTGACTGCCGAATCAATGAATGAAATGAAAATATCATCCCAATATTTTTTATCGTTTCCGTAAAGACATTATTAAAAATCTATATATCATTTCCAGTATAACCATGATTACAACTAAAAAAATTCGCCTGGCTACTCAGCATAAAATAAATATAATACGTAGAGAAAATAAATAAAATAAATAAATGCATAATGGTATGAGGCAGGTATATTTTTTTGTGTTTTTGTACTTTGTGTGACGGGATATAAAAGTATCTAAATTGAAAAAAAAAGTATATACATAAACATTTTTAAAAAGCTAGCCTCAACAATAATTTGTCCTGCAAATAAATACGAGTATTTATTTACATTTTCAAAGTAGATATTTAATGTCAATTGTTTCATAACCTACACAAAAATCGCCAAATACAACAGAATACAAATAAAAATAACGTATTAATACAAAACACAAATATTCGAAAAATTTGCCCCAACAATAATTTATCCTGTATATAAAATACCTAACATTCTCAGAGTAGATACTTAACATCAAATGTTTCATCGCACCAAAATCTTTATTTGAATAGCCGAATACAATGGAATTCAATCGAAAATAATACAGAAGGGGATGTTTCCAGCATCCTTATTTCCATCAGTGTGGTTGTTTAATAAAATGGAGTCCGACAAAGTCCGCACTGGGAATATTCTGTACACATTGCTACTCTTATATAATATTCATTCAGTTAAATTCAAGTCAAGTTAAATTGTAGAGGAATGTTTTAGGAAATTGTTTTAGTTTTTAAATGAGTTCCGTTCCCTCGGGATTCTAAATAAAGTCCCTTTTCCCGCAGGAATACGTTGGACAACTGAAAGTTTGATTAGAGAAAATGGTTTGTAATTAAATAGTTTACTCAAAAATGATTGTTCAGGACAGACATCCTACGTATCTATACGTTTCAATTCCTAGAAATGGTTTATTATTTAACAGATATAACTGCAATACGGCAGATATCTTGTATCAGGGAAGAAACAATGCAATTTGCGGGAATTAAAAGCAGTTTTAATTGTTCAGTAATATTTATTTTCAATTTGTGTAAATGCATGTTGTATTTTGCTCGTAATAGTATAAATATAGGTATACCAAACAATAACATAACTGGTCTGCAATAAGTAATAATTGATTGATTATGATTTATGATATTACTCCACTATTTCAGGAAATGCACTGGTTACGCTTTCCCAAAAGGGTAGAAGTGTAAACGCTGCCAGGTTATATTCAACTTAATGTATTATATTATACATAAATAGATTTTATTACAATGTAGTTGTTTTTTTTAATCCAGTTTTGCTGAGACTTTTTCATTTATTTATTTCAAAACATATTACATTTCTCATGAGTTATTTCCATTTTTCATTTTGGGACATAGGATTAAGTAGAAGTGTAAACGCTGCCTGGTTATATTCAAGTTAATGCATTATATTATACAAAAATATATATAATTACAATAGAGTTGTTTTTTTTTTAGATCCAGTTTTGCTAAGATTTTTTCATTTATTTATTTCAAAACATATTACATTCCCGATGAGTAATTTCTGTTTCTCATTTTGGTACATAAGATTAAGGTTGACTAGACTCAAACACAAATAATAACGTTTAAAAAAAGATAAAAAATTAAACAAAACTAACAAAGGGCAAAATATAAAATAATTAACGGGTATAGTAAATAGGCATATAAAAAAAAACAAAGTTAAGAAGCACGTTTAAAGGAAACAAATGAGAAAATACAATTAATCATTAACACAAATATCTTTCCATAAAGTATTTTTTCAGTTCATTTATTTTGATAGCCTGATTGGGTAAAATCTAATAGAATTCTAAGTCATGCTGAATTCTATCACCGGTTCGTTCAGTGAATCCGAAATAACGCCGTTAATCTAATAAAGAGTAGTGCGTATCCAAATCGTATCGATTGTTTGTTTACAAAACCTTTCAGTAGGAATTGCCCGGAAATACAGCTTTCATGACGCTTTCAGTGGCCTTGTCCACACGCCACACATGTCTGTGGTCGGTAGTGGACGCACTGGTAATGGCACCATTAAGGAAATTTTCCGTTGAAGCCTTCAAGGTTGTATTCGACATTTTGGGCGGAAAAATAACCATGAAATACACGTTTGAAATTATATTTAGCGTGATTTAAATAGATATAAAAAATCGACCTATAAATAAAATATTTTTGCTAGACATGAAAACAGTCAGCAAATTTCGTTAGCTTTAAAAAAACTTATGTTTAAGTTATGAATTTTGTGCTTTATTTACTCATGGTATTAAAATTTGGTATAAACATTAAAATTTTCAAAGGTTCAAACAAACGTCTACCCACGTTACAATTCATAAACGAATTACACGCGACAAAAATTAAGCTTATTCATAGAAATTTACACACGAGTATATGCTAGTATTTTTGTATAAAATTTAGAGACTTATTTTTGATATTATCCAATTCCTTGAAAAACGACTTTTGTTAATAATAAAAATAATAATCTCGGATGATTTATATAGCGGCATTTTTGTAAAATACTACCTCAAGGGCGCTTATACAGATATGGATTATAATATGAAAATGATAATAAAAGATAAAAATATATTTATTCCAGTCATTTTATATATATAGTCAGTCTAATGAAAACAACCATAGAGCTGTAATTTTTCATGTGTTGTATGACCAATGGGTGCCTGTCAATGTTCAAAGGTTGTATTGAGAGAATAAAATCATAATTTTACTTTCTCAAATATAAATAGAAAAGCGAATTGATCACAGACAATCCATAGGAAGCTACAGATATAAATTATGAATGAAAATCATGTAATGTTCAACGCATGTGGCTGCGTTCGCGTTGAAGAGTTTAGCTGCAATTTTACTAGAAAGATAAGAAAACGGAGTTTTGACTCCAACCTTGATGTATAGAAGTCAAGCATGGAGTTGGCGAATGGAGGATGAAAGTAGACCGAATACAGGCAAAATGCCCTCTTTAAAACGAATGTGTTGCATAACAATGTATGATGGATGTTCGAATGGTGAAATAAGGAAATAATGGAAAAACTGAGATAACCATCATTACCGATAAAACTAAGAAAGCTATGTTGATATGGTTTGGGCATGTGAATCGGATGAGTAAAGAAAGAACAGTTAAACAAATTTACTAGGCGAATGTAGTTGGAAATAGGAGCAGAGGAATAGCGAAGAAAACATGGCATAATCAAGTATTTCAAATACTCGAAAGTGGTCAGGTCAGGAGTCGGAACGATCGGCGGGTATGTATCAGGATTTGCATAAATATGGAAGAGGAGAAGATTGTTTGCAAATACAGATTGGTGCGGCGTTTTATTCTCCCTGCCTATCCTTGCGGAGAAGTGGCATGATAAGTTAGTTTTAGTTTTTCTTATTTAAAAAAATTGAAACGTTGTTTTTCTGTTTTCTTGTTGTTGTTTATATTGTCCATACAAACAAAACAGCATTGTACAGCTGACTACCCTAAACAATAGTTACTTGGTTAGTATGCTTTAGATTTTTGCAGATGGGAAAATATTTTTATTTAAAATTATTACGATTGATTACGCCATTCCTCAGTCGTCTTTCAACTTTCAAATTAATTGAATTTGATTAAAAAGAGGAAATTCAATATTGGAGCTACGGAGTCGAAAGAACATTAAATTAGCAATCCTGTAAAACCCCAAATTAATTTTCCTCCTCAGTTGTCTTCAGTTGCGTCCTTGTCTCAAGTTACACAATCAGACTCTCCCGTTCTTATGTCATTTTAACAATTTCCCGGGGATATTTCGCGAAATCTCATAACAACGCCAATAAGGTAAAGAGAATAAATTTATTGAATTTTTCTTCCAGTTTTACTTTGAATTTGGCATATTTTTATGGTATAATATTTCATATTTTTACTTGTATAATTAATAGGCTAATACCGCGTATTTGGGGTAACGTTGCCTGATGATAATAACCTAATTCATGCATTCAAAGTCATATACATATATAATATATGGTGTATACATACATGTCCGCCTCCGTGGTACAATGGTTTGCGTGTTTAGCTACCGTGCTGGAAGTCCCGGGTTCGATTATCAGGGGGGAGGTAATGAAAATAAATATTAGTGATTTTACACAAAAATATTTATTTAATATTACCCTGGACTAGTCCCTGATACGCAGGATTGATCACCTTGCCTTCATGTAAGTAACGATCGAGATAACACTGCGTCAATACGATGCAGTGCCCTTTGCACCATTAATCAACAAATTAATCCTTTTTGTAGACAATCGGGGCTCAGCTTTCCTCGTTCTTAGTTTTTTTTAAATTATTTTAGCTACACCAGGAAACGCATGAAAACAAGATTTTTAACTTTGAGCTGTTACTTTAATTAACCCTTTTATAATGTTGTAATTATAAAATTTATTTATTCCGCTTCCGTAATGTAATGGTCAGCACGCTCGACTATCGTTCTGGAGGTCCCGGGTTCGATTCCCAGGGGGAGTCAAATAAATACAAGTGATTTTTTCACTCTAATATTTATTCAATATTACCCTGGACTGGTACCGGAAGCGAAGGACTGATCACCTTTCCTTCGTGTATTAACGATCAAGATAACACTGCGTTTATATAATGCAGTGCCCTATGCACCATTGGGGTGCGGAAAAGGGTTTGAATGAATGAAAAGAAATATTGTATCTGATATTATTAACATTTTTGTAATAAAATAAATATGTAAAAATAACTAACCACTAAGTAAATGCTTTAAATATTAATATTATTGTGAATAAATAAAAATCAGTTAACTTCATCTTTGTTGACTCTTAAGTGAGATTAAATCCGAAATGAATGACCAAAGATTTGGACGAACACAAAATATTGTGGATTTCATTTTTTTTATTGTGTTTATCATTTCTGGAATTGCAACAATTAGATTTGCTCCTTTCTCCCATCCAACCAACGAACGCTTAATTTAAAATTTTGTTTTTTTCAAATACATTTTTAATTTATTTGAATTGATGAAAGGGAAACATTTATGCTTTCTGTGATGTTGAATACAAAGGGGGCAAGAATGTTAAAAATGCTTGTTTTGTTGTAGGAATTCAATGTGCCCAAGGAATCTCAAACTGTGCAGCCGTGTGGGGAGCCCCGCCACCACGCGGCCCGGCTCGCGCGCACCCCCTCCATATCCTCGCAGAGCAGCCTTGAAAGCAGCGCTTCCAGAACTGTGAGTACCAATAATAGTATTATTTTTTGACATATCCAAAATGAAGAAGAATATGGAAGTCTGGGCATTTACGGGGCTGACGACCGTCACAGGCTGGTTTAAGTGATCACTTTACACACGTGTAACATTCACCAATTCTACCCATTATTGACAACCACATTACTCAAATTCTTGTAAGCTCTATATATATGAACCGATTTTGAAACATTGTTCTTGAATCACTAGAACTTCACTAGAGACATCTTTTGGTGAGATGTCAAAAAATAATATGAAAAATAACTCTTATAATTGAAGACAATCCAGATTTGTGAACAAGTATTTGGACGCACTCAAAATGTTGCTAATAATAGTAAATTAAATTAAAAAAACTGAGAGCTGAAGCTCAAGGTTAAGTACATTACATAGAAGATTGTTTGCAAAAACAGATTTGTGCGGCGTCCTATTATTTCTGTCTACCTCTGCGGGAAGCGGCGTGATGGTTACTTAGTTTTAATTTTTTATTGTATTGGCAATACTAACAAGACAAAATTGTTTTGCCAACTACCCTAAACAATATATTTTTGTAGAAAGTAACATTCCCTTAAAATAATCTTAGAGATATCAAAAAATAATATTTACAGACGAATGTATTTTATTATTTATGAAATGGAAATTAAAATCCCCCAAGGGTCCGGAAAGTGTACCGTTGTTATTCTTACGTAACAATTCTTTTGAGCGGTACATTTTGTAAACAAGCAAATAACGAGAAATAACAAAATCAAAACATGTGAAATAATAAAATCCCAATAATAAGAAAAATTGTAAACATGATACCCTCAGACTGAGGTTTTCTTTATGTCAATTTTCTCATCATTCGATCGCATGAACAGAAAATTTGAAAACCAAATTATCGAACAATAAACAATATCTGTAAAACATAGATAAAGAAAAATATGGAAGTCTGAGCATTTACAGGTCTTACGTCTTACGGCTTAAGTGATTACTTTATATATTGTGTAATATTCACCATCCTACTCATGATTGACAAACACACTGCTTAATTTTAAATACTAAATATGACTCTTGAAATTTAAGTAATGTGGTTGACAATCATGGGTAGAATGGTGAATGTCACATAGTGCGTAAAATGATTACTTAAATTAGCCATTGAAGAACTAACTAACCATTAGGCTGCTTCTCCAAAGGGGTAGGCAATGAGAATAGAACGCTTACTAATCTGTCTTTGAATTAATCTTCACCTCTTTCACATTCATGCATCTCCTCATACATACATACCGACTCCTAAGCTGACCACTTTCAAGTATTTGAAATACTTGATCATAGCAAGTTTTCCTTGTTTTCTCCTCTCCTATTACCAACCACATTCGCCTCATAAATTTGTTATTTTAATAATTTTATTTTACACTTAAAACATATTTTTTCATTAAAAATATGGAATACATTAATAACTAGCGTTTATTTAAAATAAATATTTTCATGAATGTTTTTCGAATATGGTTTGTGGCGCCTTTTATACTACTTTGGTTTTGACCTCTTTTATTGGTACTTTTCTCCAACCGGTTTTGACAAAGACCTTGTCATCATCAAGGTTAAATATGTAGGTCCATGTTTAACCCTGATGATGACAAGTTTCTTGTCGAAACCGGTTGGAGAAAAGTGCCAATAAAAAGTGGTTACAAACAAAGAAGTTTTTATTTGGTTTATCTAAAATTACTTTGGCGCAATGCGACTCTAATCTTAAAACTATCTAAAAACTTTCAATTAACAAAGTTAAATTAATCTTTGATTAATACAAATTGAGAAGAATCCTAACTTTACTCCTTGAAATATTAATCAAAGCTCATTTATAAAAATACACGATTAAATATGTACATTTATAACTCCAGGGAGTTCACCGACCCCTAAATTACACAGAAAGTTTCAAATTCTGAAATGGATATTTAATAATACGTACAGTATATATTTTTGAAGGTGAAACTCCAATATGAGGGTCAAAAAAAGCATTTTCATTTATTTTATGTATGTATATACTTTTGCCTAGTGGTAGGCGCGTTTGTCTACCGTGTTGGAGGTCTGGCTCCGTTTCGCAGGGGAGGAATTCAAATGTGTCTGTTTTTTCATTTAAATATTAATTTGTGGTATGGATAAGTGGAGCGAACGGATAATGAGAGAATGACTATGAAAGTATATTTGGCGAATGTGAGCGGGAGAACAGAACGAGGATGGCCGTAAAAGACTTGACACGATCTGATTAATCAGAATCTAAAATCTGGTGGTGTCAATCATCTGCGTAATTGGTGGGCATGTATGACTAGATGTATGTTTGGATTTGAAGGAAGCGAGGAGTGTATGTCAGAACAGAAGAGTGTGGCGTTCTATCCTCTCTGACTACCTCGGTGGTAAAAATCGATCGAAAATCCAATTTTGAGGCTAGAAGTTTGAAAAAAAATAGTGTAATGAAAGAATTTAAAAAAAAACTGTATTTAGGCATCGATACCATAAGTGAGTTAAAGTTTTAACTAGGTAGCGTAGATAATTTCAATTCTTTGGTAAAAATGAAAATAGTTTTTTTTTACGTCAAAACAGACTGTTGAAAATGCCAATGTCGTTATAAATTAAAGTCCTGCATACACATATTTATAACGACTTTTTTTAAGTATTTTTTAGTAGTAGTGGAGTTTCCCCTTTAATTTCCCGAAAGAAAAATGCCCAACGCGAACTAATTAGAAACACTCCGATGAATATAGTCGTTCAATTAACTTCAAAGTTGAAAGCTTTGAATGCCCGAAATCTCTTAAGTGGTTTGAAATTATAATGAAATTGAAGATAAATATTTATTCTAAAATATTGCTGAAATATACTTTAATGAGAAGCCTAAATGGATTTCGTTTAAACGGAATATACTGAAATCTCATTCTGTACGAAAAAATAACCCTTTGAATATAAATTTGGTTTTATAAAAAAAAATAATATCCTTTGCTTATTCTATTTAACTATTAGAATCTTTGAATCTGTAAATCAAAACTTATTTAAGCATTGCTGAAGCTCGTGAACATCCTTTCTCCTTATTTTCAAAACATTCTGTACAGTTGTCCTCCACTCTCCTAGCAATATAGATGTCCTCCGCCATCCCCGTTACTTAAACCACTGATGAACCTATGGCATCCTTACAAAATTAACGACCAAAATCTGATGCGAGCGTCGAATGTTAGGGATCTGGGCGTTAGGTTTGTGAGCACCCTGACATTTCACGGTAACATAGAGGCAGTCATTGAAAATGCTAGGATTTGTTCTGCGTACTGCCAGGGTTTTCCAAAATACCCGCGTGCTGAGAACTCTTTATAACTCCTTGTTGCGAAGTAGACTCGAGAGTGGCTCGATGATTTGGGGCCACACGAGCTTAATTACTCTCTTATGGTAGAGAAAGTCCAAAATAAGTTTCTGAGGTATCTCTACATGAGAGTGTACGGCTATTATCCTTGGCTCTACCCGACCGAGTTTCTCCAGGGTATGCTTGGCTACAATAGTTTAGAGACTAGAAGGAATGTGTATTTGATTACGCATTTTTATCGATTATTGCGCGGTATGATCAATAATCCTGAAATTATGCGGAACATTGGTCTGTATGTTCCCGATAGTTACCTAAGACAGCGTCGACATAGATTGTTTCACATTTCTATACACAGGACCAACCTGCCGATGGTTATGTTTGTAGGAAGAGCTATCGCTATGTTGAACAATATCTCATTGGATATTTATCTGTTCCATGCGTCTGAAGGAGTTTTCCGAAGCGGGATTCTTCTACACCTTTAGCAATAGTTCTTGCATATATTTTATTTTAATGTATACGATTTAATTTTTTTATAGTTTGTAATGTATATATTAATTGAAATAAATAAATTGAATTGAATTGAATTGAATCCTTGATTTGGTCAGTACTATAGGTCCTTGATTTGGTCCTTTAATACTTACAGGAGTATATATAGATAAACATTGATTTGGTCCTATCATCCTTGATTTGGTCAGTACTATAGGCAGGAAAAAATGAGGGATCTTTCAATTCTTCTACTACCTTCCATCCTTTAATATGAACATTAACTTTTCAAAACCGTTATCGTTTATTCTGACGATGTGTCCAAAAAACTGAAGGACTGAAATTCTCTCATCCATAAGGAGTATAAAGATATGTCATCTTGTGAAGATATGTCATCAAAACAAGTGTTTTACGAATCAATTTGTCGAGGTACCTTATATACCATTAATGCGTGAGCAAAGATAAAGAAGAAAGAAATTATGTGTGCTAAAAAAATATCATTCATCTTATTTGTTAATTGTTTTAATTTTTTATGAAAGTTTTCACACGACTTAGGTTGAAGTCCTTTTAAAATAAAATTGAAAAATTAAGGCTGAATTTTAAAGCTTTCATTAAAACTCATTAATTATTAACTTTCATTATAACAATTAATTATATTGCCAGTCAACATAGTTGGTAGGAAATTTTGAAGGCGAGAAATTCAATGTCTTTCTTTCAGTTTTGTAAACTTAATGACAGAAACTCAGTTGATCTTAATTAAATAATCTCAAGGAGGCTTACTTTTCGGGGACCGTGAGGAAGTTGTAATAAAAATCCCACCGAAAGAAAGGAAAAAAAACTTTTGCAATTTAGGCACGGAAAAGTTTTTTTCCTAAGATCAACTCATTAAAAGTTTCAAGTAATAACATGTTTTCAGTTTGGTCTCATAATTATAATGATGTAAACATCATGTTTTTATTCACATATCGCTCACTCCTTTAAAAAGGTCATAAATAAAAAAACTTGATTTTTCAGGAGATCGTTTTTAAAGTTTGAAAATATAACACAATGTATTAAAAATAAATAACAAGCCACTTCTTGAACTTTTTAATGTCCAACATATCTTTTTAGGTAAAACCTGAAGATTTTTTCTCCATTTGAAAAATATTTAGTATATTTTAAAAAATAATTAAACAATACCTTTTCTTCAAAATACAAAAACGATATTTTGTGCCCTGTAGCGGGTAAATATTAAGTTAAAAATATGCCTCTTTTGCTAGGATAAAGTACATTTTCTGGGCATTCTGAAAACATGCACAACTGAAAATTGACGATTTTTTATTTATGACGTTCTTGAAAGGAGTGAGGGATGAGTGTTTAATTCAAGAATGGTTGTTTCCAGCACCGCGGCTCGTCCCCCCAGATCCGCGCGTTCGGGCCGGACGGGCGCAGCGTGCTGGAGGGCGCCGGCAGCGCGCCGACCGCCGGCGCCGCGCGCTCGCCGTCCCCGCTGCGCGCCGCCTCGCTGGACGCGCGCCAGCTGGCCGAGCCGGCGCCCGCCAGCCCGCGCGCGCCGCGCTGCCTCTCCCCGCTGCTCATCCCGCCGAGGTACCTACCGCCGACACCATCCATGTGGTTAAGTCGTAGATCAGTGCGTTTCCTTAACCGCGTGACTAAATAATCGCTGGCGTCATTCAGTGACAAATTAACCTTAGCCGGCGATTCGCCGGCTTTGTGTTGCAATGGGTTAAGATCATCATTCTCAAATACCTAGCCTTAGGATAATAATAATTATAATTTATGATAATTTATATAACGTCATTTTCATAAAATACTACCTCAATTACAATTACACAGACGTGAATTATAATATGAAAATGATAGATAAAAAATGGAAAGCTACATATTAATTGCCTTATCCTATTGAATCGTTAATTTGAATTTTTAATACATGCTAAGAGTGGAATATATTCTAAACTAACTAAACATCAAAGTCACAATAGACCTAATATGGTCGCAGTGACATAAGGGATGCAAGATCCCTTGACCCCAAAAAAAATAACAAAACATCATGCTGCTTCTCCTCAAGGGTAGAAAGAGTTTTTTTTTTCTTTTATTATTATTATTTTTTAAATAATTCCTTTTTTATACAATGTAATACAATTTCTTTACATTTCTACTTGATACAATCTTAACGTTAATTAGAATTTTTTTATATTGGCTTTGCTTTATATCCGCAATGATTAAAATATTTACTTTATGTACTTAAATATACGAATGTACTTTAACATTTTTCCATATTCGTAGAAAATAAGAGATTATGTATTATTTGTTAAAACTTTAGCGCACGTGCAATTCTGCAATAATTGCAATGTTCGTCATACTGACGTGGATAACAAAAGCGCATGTTTTACGACTTGACCACCCGGGATCGCAGACCAACTCATTCATTTTTACTTGCTCCCATTCTCCATTCATTGATAGCTGTTCAATACACAGTTTGTTATGTATTACTTTATGGATAAAGAAAGCAGGGTATAGAGCTTCATATCATAATATTAATTGATAATTTATTATTATTGCATTATAGAATAGACAGAAGCAACTCTCTAGTGGACAGTAATAGCCCCCTGCCCCCCGCGAGCCCCCTCGGAACCCTGCAGCCCGACCTTTACACCAAGAGAGAGGGGCCCCTGTTCTTGGGGGCTCCGGACGGAGTTCTGCAGGGCCCTTCCCTAGGACGTCTGCACATGAGACTCAAGTACGATTTCGACCGGTCCGACTTCTCTGTCCACTTGATTGAAGGTAATATACTCTTTTGTGTCTTTGACTCCCCATTTTCGAGTGTAGTTTTGAAGGAGAAGACCTCAACCACATATTCTTTGCTTGCCCAATAAAAAACCGAAAGCCTACATTTTTCAAGACTTTGGCCCCGCTCATTCCCCTCCCTACAAATATCCAACTCATCCTAGTGAGCAGGAACCCAATTATATACAACCTTTTACTTAATTTTTTTTTAATTGAACAGAATCAATTTATAGTCAAATAATAGGTTTAACGTGATTTATAACTAAATAATATTATTTAACTTGACATTGGTGAAAGCATTAAATTCTATACACAATGCCATTCTATATAAAAAAATATATTTATACTCTATTAGGAACATTGACTGTTTTTAACCCTCGGTCTACCACAAACAAAAACAATGAATGACTACCATTGGAATAAAATCCAATAGACTCTTATGTTAAGTATGGTTCTTTCTTTACTTGTAATTCTCATGTGGAGGGGAAGAGAGGGAGAGGAATATCCCCCACACAATGTACCGATCAAGTTAAGACAGCAGCAGGCACCTCGGTGGTTGGGGCGCTACGTGCAGCGCAGTCAAGGGTTAACTAGAGTAGAGTCATTGCTTCAAGAAATTACAACCCACAGTAATGGGGAATAAGAGGAAAAAAGAAAAAGAAGCCTCGTGTACGTTATATATTGTTGTCTCAATAAAATATACATATTATGGTATATTTAGTTTCAATTAACCCCACATTAGCTTTGAAACAGGTCCGTTGGACCCGTTTGGTAGACAGAGTGTTAAATGAATTAAATTTAAAAGACAATACCATATAAAGCTGGAAAGCAAAAGGAAAGACATCTATAATAAATAATTAATTTAGAATATGTATGTTATTTATACAGCTCGTGACCATTGACCAGCGATATGCAAACTGAGGCCTAACTACTCTGATACAGCCAATTGAAAAAATCTGAATATCTTTGTACATTATAATTCTCCTGTTGTATCGGATAAATGTGACCTTAGAAATGAAAAGATTCCCAAGTCTTGACCATATTATTTTTCTGCATCAAATGTACTCAATTTTGTATGATTATTATCCAAAATATGTAGACTTTTTATTCATGTGAATTGGTCAATTCTTCTCTTAAAATAATTTCATCACTTATGTTTCAATTTTTTTTAAATTACAAATAACTATTTCTATTTTACATCTTTTCTTTAAAATTTTTGGTTTTAATTTTTAGTCTTTATTTTACATTCTTTTCATTTTCCGGTTTCAAATTATCACAATTAGCCTTATACCATGGTGTATATTGTATTATATTATATACACACAAACAGGCTATAAATATGTGTGATTTTGTGTTTATGTTTGAAATAAATAATGAATTAATGTACCATGAAATAATGAGAAGTGAAATGGAAATAAAAATTAATAAATAAATAAAAAATGAAAAATAACATGTGCATTATTCTTTTCAATTCAGCTCATGATCTGGCAGGAAGTGACCAGGGTGGATTCAACGATCCTTATGTGAGGGTGTCGCTTCTGCCTGAAGTGGACAACCGCTCGCGACAAACCCCGGTTCACAGAAATGACCCCAACCCTTTCTTCGACCAGCACTTCAAGTTTCCAGTCTCTCACGATGAGCTCTCGGATAAAACTCTCCTTCTTCAAGTGTACGACTATGATAGGTGAGCATTGTTTCCAACATTACCTAACCTAACTATATTCCTTAACTAACTGAAATCTCATAAATTGATTCAGAAGTTGCTTTTTGGTAATATTCATGCTTGGTTAATAGCACTAATTCTTAAAAATCTATTGTGACATTTTTATTGTTCCCTGGAGCCATCTATGGTTGGATAGAGAAAGCTTTTATTTGGACTCTTAGTTGGATGTATGCAAAATCCTAACCAGATTATTTTATTTATCAAGATAACACTTTATATGATGCAGTGCTCTATGCACCATCGGGTACGGATAAAGTTTTGAAGATGTAACTTTGGTTCAAATATTAGGTTTGTTATGATTTCTATATACTATTATAAATACGTATTTTATGTTTATAAGACTCTATAGTCTATTATCTATATCAGTCTATTGCAGCGACTTAAGTGAACTAAGGATCTCCAGAATGGTAGTCCAACGTGCTTGTCACTACACTATGAAGGTGGAGACATGGCACACACACACAGTGTGTGTGTGTGTGTATATATTAGAGTGGGCCGTTGACATATGAAAAAAAATTAGATATCAAAAACTAATGGGTCTAAGCATTTTGGATTGCACATAATGTAAAAAATATTTTAAAAAATATTCCATACTACTTTAGGTCTACAATCAGAGCTCAAAGTTTTCAAAAAAGTAATTTTTTTACACTTTACCAGCCGTCATTTCGTATTTTAATAATATAGACAGTCAATATACTTTACTCAGATTTAACAATGTTATCGGATACCAGAAGCCACATACGGGACCTGGACACACTCATCAAACCAGTCTAACCTAACCTTTGATGCACATTGCAGATATTCTCGTAACGAAGTGACCGGTGAGGTGCGCGTGGCGCTGGAAGGGCTCAGTGTGGCCGGGGGTGTGGAGGTGTGGGGAGAGCTGTCCCGCCAGAAGCGCCCCCCGGAAGAGCTGCAGGAGCTGCTCCTGTCCCTCAGCTACTTGCCTTCGGCGCAGCGACTCACGGCCGTGATTCTCAAGGCCAGGAACCTCCTGCAACCCTGCCCTGATACCAAGGAGTCTTTCGGTAATAACCGTCAACAGATGACTTATTATTTGTAATACTTTTTAGAATCTGATACTCTTTGGGTAAGGTCCGTAAATCTTCACCATATTTTGAATTTATCCAAAGCTTTGTTCACAAATGCTGGATTCGCTTCACGTTTTCACTTAACCCTTTGAGGACAGAATAAAAAATATTTTATTTAACACATTTTTATTTCTAGAAATTATTTAAAAATAAGTGTAAGTGTGAACAAAATTTTACTGAAAATTGTGCACACAGATTGAAACAATATTTATCCCCCAACAAAATTAAAAATACACATTATGTGCATGGTGGTTAGCAAAAAAGACCATGTTTTATAAAGTATAAATAGAAGCATTTATTCTTGAAAATATGAGGTAATACTGTATATAACACTACTAATTTTTAGTATTATTATGAGTATAACTCACCTGTCATTATGTTTATTTCGTTCAATAACCTCACAAAATTGATACCAACATGAAATCTATACAAGCACTATCTCTGTTACATAGGCAACACATATTGCACTATGGTTTTAACTAGAAACCTGTAGGCACTTTCAGAATTCCGCTTTAAAAAGCAATATCATTTAGTCATAGAAAATTATTAAAAACTCTAATTGTAGTATAAAATTTTATTTTCTGTTCATTTATTCATAAATTTTCTGTTCATGTAAGCCAGCATTGATTTTTTGTTCTCTTCCCATGCGCCATCTATCCATATTAGCACTGACATACTAGGAATTTTAGCAAAGCTGCACGAATATGGCAAATAAACACAGCAGGAGATAACTCCTAGTCGGCGTCCTAGCAAAGAACGCAATCTAAGAGTTATCTCGTAGTTGGCAGTCAACGTGTTGTTTCAAGTAAGAAAGTGACTGATTTGAAGGATCGCTTTATAAACTGGAAACATTATCCATCTTCGACATGATTGATAACAACTCGAATTTTGGAAAGTTGTATATTTGTCTCAAGTGACAACACATGGATATATAGTTTGTTGAGGGTAAACTAGAATGTATCTACCGAGTTCTTAGAGGGCTCTCTTAATCCTTACATATGACCATAGAATTGTATGAAATCCATAAAAACAGTTCATCAAATTCTGTTTTTCACATAGGGCACTTGTCCACTACCCAGAATTTTACCGTGTGGCAGTCCTGTTTTGAAAAATGAAAGCGACTACGACAATAGAGTGACCGAATTTACGCGCAACGTGTTCACGCACCGATCAAGAGCTCCGATCAAGAGCTCCGATCCAAAGAAAGATGGACAAAAGCACAAGCCAATCATCGTTTTAAAACGCTACCTGACGTGCCGGACGATAAATTTGGCGTAGTGGACAAACGCCCATAGTCTTCAATAGAGTAAATGTCATGAACTAATGTTCGAGTAAAGACTATGCAATATTTGGTAACAAATTGCAAAAATGTAAACATGTTTCAAATTGTAATATTTCACATTTGATACATTTTTTTACATGTTTATAATGAAAATTCCAGATCCGTTTGTAAAAGTTTATCTGCTGGTGGCCGGCAAGAGGGTGAAGAAGAAGAAGACAGCGAGTTGCAAAGACAAGGACACAGACAACCCGGTGTGGAACGAGGCCTTCACCTTCAGCTTGTCTGCAAATAGCATTCAGGATGCAGCTCTCGAGGTACCTGAATAAATTATGTTTTACTGAATTTACACTAATATTTGAGGATATCATGTGACAGGCTTAACACTGTTAGTGATTTACTTGTTTATTTCAATATTTGTATTTACATAAGTAAATTTCGTGACAAAGGGACATGCCCTTTCTCTGTAACTCGTATTGCGAAATATTGATCGTAAAGGGGGCAACTTTTTCACATTTTATTATGCAAATTACTCATTATGAGAGGTTCCACTGTACTTCTGTTCAGTAAGAAAAACATAATCAATTATTTTCTTTTCAGTATCATTAACTTGCAGACCATACTGATCGACAACCAGTTTGAAATTATTAAATTCACCAGAAATGAAAGTCCTGAAATACAGTTTAAGTTCTACATTACATATAACGCACCATCTTTTTCTTGTTATTCAAATTTATATACAAATATTATGTCAAAATAAATCAAATTAATAATGAGTACACAGGAGTAAAGAATGTCAAGGAGCTGTTTTGGACTGCCCAAAATAGGGACACTTTCTCAAAAGTGATAGTCAACGTCTGGGGGACCCGACACGACACATAAAGAAGAAGAAGAATAATTAAAAAAAGGGTTTGGTAAATATCCATAAAATGTGTAAATCCTCTCTTTCCCTCCAGGTTTGTGTTTCCAGCGGTGGGCAGGCCGTGGGGTGGTGCTGCGTGGGCGCCACGGAGGCCGGCCAGGAGGGGTTGCATTGGTCCCAGATGGTTCAGCAGCCCAGGAAGGCCACTGCCATGTGGCATACACTGAGATAAGCTACATTCCTATGTTATTCACAATCGTAAGTTCTCATCAAAAACTACCGGAAAGGACTCCTTCATAATTTCTACGGGCAGAGTAATAGCCAAAGCAAAAACAGAAAAAAATGTTAGTACTATTTCAAATCTATAAATTCATTAAAGATTTTCCAAAGACGTTAACAATGGTCACTATGAATAATATATAGTAATAAATAAAACCGTATAAGTAACTAACTAAAAGTTAGTTATACGGTAATAAAACCGTATATTATAATATATCCTGTCGATTTTAAATAAAACCTTATATTAAATGTCCTTTTGACATCAATGAAGGCTCAAAACTAAATTATGATAATTATACAAGGTTGCGAGTGTTTTTGCCTAGAATTTTCACTCATGAATTAAATGAAATTATAGTAACTTTGAACATAAAGAGTAAATCCACTCACGAGTAGGCATAGGCTATAAAACTAAAAAAGTTGAAGCCTGAGTAGGGTCATAATAATCGGTGTTGCATAAGCCGTAGCTAGATTTCAGAGTCACTTAGACGTTAGGTAATTCAAAAAAAAAAAAAAAATGTTTTTGAGATTGTTCTTTCTCCTTCTTTTACCTCTATTTGCACCCAAATGGTGTATAAGGCACCATATCGCATTAACATGGTGTACACAACCATACTGAGGACTTACGATTTACAATGTTTCACATTAAATAACTCAAATCAAAAAAATATATATCGTATTATAAAAATAACAGTATTTTTAATCAGTGTAATATTAGTTTGAGGTATGTATTATTATACCATCCGTCTATAAATGTGTGTTATTTCATTAAAGAAAATATTTAAGCACACAATGAATGTTATCTTAATATAAATTATGAACTTTCTAGCTATTCCTTCAAATAAATCATTTTAAAATAATGGAAAAAAAACTCTTTTGATACCGTTCAATACATGTACTGGCATAATTGTAAATTTCACATGTAACCCAAGCCAATCTTATAGCATTTCTGGTCACTTGGGAGATGTTACGGTTACAAAGTGCCCAAACTGTGCTTTGTGACCATATCGGCCGCTATTGTGACCAGAAATGTTTCATGGACGGTTACAAAGAAAAAAATGGTTATTAAATCATTACATAGGATCAATTTTGAGCTAGTTATACTAATATTTGATGCCTTGCAGGAAACCTGCAGACGCCTTGAGTTCACATTAGCATGTGAGATTCATTGTGTTTAATATAAAAATGTTTCAAATATGTTCATGAAAATTTGAATTGTTGAAATAGCTGAAAAATATAGCAAAAACCCGAATAAACACTAGCTCGAAATATTCAAACGACAAATTATTCATCACAGTATTGCAAAAATAATTGAACAATTTTTATTACTAAGACAAGATCTTATTATAAATTAATGTTGTATTATAGATATATTACGTGATTCTATTTAAAGGCCTTTTGTAATTTATACATAAAGATTATTGTCCTTTCTTCTTAACTGTATAATTCTGGCTTATTGTGTGTATATTTCAAATAATAAAAAAATGTCTTCTCACACAAGAAATAATAATCGGCCTTGCATCTATCGCTACCTTAGGATTAAAAAATAATTTTCACCTTTTACAGACTCCAGCAACATTTTTTATGGTGTACCTAAAATATACTGGTAAATTATATTAAAATTTTAAGATAACTGTATATTTGTGTATGCAAAAATGTTATTTAGTCTTCAAATTGCTTCTTTACAGTCAATACTACATAAATCTTATATAAATGGCTATTGTTATTCTATCACATATATCCTACTTTTAACATAATTGAATATAATTACGACTATTAAATTTTTAATAATACTTAAGGATATGAAAGCACATTTTACAAAACAATTACAAAACTGTTTTGATTTGTGTGTACACAAATTAATAAATTATGGTGTTATGTATTTAACTTATTTGATTCAGATTATATTGTATCATGGAGAAGTTCAGGGATTTCGGAAAGACATATTTAACATAATTTAGTCGATGGACAGAGACATTTCTCGACATTTGACTATTTTGCGTAACTTGCTATTTTTAAAATATTTACCCATTACTAAAAAATACAAGTATATGTATCCATTTTTTAAATCACGTTTTCTGTATATGTAGGTACCGATACATTTGTTCAGAATAACATTTCAATTATTAAAATAATTAGCGGATGAATAAAGTCTGGCACGCATACAAAATAAAATTTATATATTATTTTCACAATGATAATTTATAAATTAATATATGTATAAGAGATTCATATAAAATAAATTGACAGTATTTTTCGAAAATAAATAGAATTTTACATTAAAATACAAAACTATTAATATATATCAGTACATTTTAACGACAATAAAATGAGTATTAGGTGAATAAATATTGAAATACCTTTAATGTTGGTTCTATTTTCATCTTGAATAAAAAATTAAAAAATAATAATATAAATATGCACAAATTCTTAAGACATTATTCCCATGTAATACGGTGGCAGGTGATATGGTCAAAAAGCACATTTTCGGTGCTCTGCAACCATAAATGACATACGGGACTTTATATCACCTTTTATAATTACAAATGAATTTCTTCTCCTTTATAATATAAACATTAAATATATTTGTTAATCAATCATAAAAAAAATTGTAAGTAAAATTGTTGACGAAGATTTGTTTTTAATGTTTATTTATTATAATATTATAATGCAATAATCGTCCATTTCATAAAATATATCAATTCATAATCACATTCATTTGGAAGAAACTCTGTAATAATTTAAGAATATATTTATATTCATACATTTTCCAAATAAAAACTTTCAATTAGGTCTCAAATTCAACATTGAAGCCATTCACAAGTTCATATGAAATAATTTATAAAGCGGTTACGTATTAATCTGCAAATGATAAATTATATTGATCAGAAAAATGTAAGAAATTCTTTACCAATACTCACATAAAGTGGTGATTTTATTTAATTTAAAAGTCGCATAGAGTAATATGACGGACTGAATATTCACTTTATAAATGTCTATTTAAAGTGCCAAAAATGTTTTCAGTGTCGTAAGTAGATGGTACCTAGCTGATAGCATCAGTACACCATCCATTAATACATACCTTAAAGCGCTTATTGATGTACTTAATCTAAGAAAAAATGTCTACTGTTTACATACATGTAACGAGTAAAATCTTCTCAGCTAACTTAATCGTTCGATGTATAATCACGTAAATTTTATATCATTATTATCGGTGTGAACATTTAATATTGTAATAATTTTAATTAAACCTTAAGATGTATAATCAATCTCGCCCTTGGAAGGCAGTTTTCGAGTCTTGGCCCACGAAACAAATATTTTGCTAGATCTAAGATCTAATATAATTCACTATAAAAAGCTGATGTACTTCGGACACGTCATGAGAAATGAAAAATATCGTCTTCTCCACCTAATCATACAAGGAAAGATTGAGGGGCGAAGAACTCAAGGACGCCGAAGGACATCATGGCTGAAAAACCTACAACAATGGTTTGGCAGAAGCACCAAATCTCTGTTCCGAGCTGCAGCATCTAAAGTGAAGATAGCCACGATGATTGCCGATCTTCGTTAGAAGTGGCACAGAAAGAATAAAAATTATATCTACACACTAAAAATACATTATCGTCCCACAAATACAGTGAAAGGAATGAGACCTTAAATTTTGCAATCTTTTCAATTTAAATAATAGAACTGATATAAAGATTGATATGTTATAATTTAACGCAAAATAAGTAATGCGGCCCATGACGAAAAAAAAATTGTCACTCCTACTACAGGTACATAGATCTTAATTGGAACAAAGTTATTCGTTCCCGATTAAAAAATATATATTATAACACTGGGTTTCTGATACAAGTGAATTTATATTAAGAAATTAAATATAAATAAATGTTCTATTCTTGATGTCTGGGTGTAATATTTATATTTAAAATATCGATGTGGTTATTCCGTTTACATATATATACTGTGTATTAAAAAAAATTAACAAAACTATTAAAAATTTATTCCTCTTAAATTACTTGAAATTACATACATATTTAAATAATTATTATCAATATAAGAATATAAAATGAAATGTATGTCGTATGAAGTTTAAAAAAAATTGTAAAAAATGCGCAGTCAAAACATATTTCTATCGGATTGTAATTAAAAACTTAATTCAAAACCATTTTTATAAAACAACCAAAAAACGTGTTTCACAAAGAGAATAATAAAATGATAAGATGATTTACAAAATATTTGTCACCAATTTTGCATATATTATATTAACAAGCAAAAAATAAACAACCCTTTAAATTTACACAAGAAATGTTATTAAAAAATTTAAAACATATTTATCCATTTGAGAGAAAAACACACTTTTAACTAATATTATATACTGATGAAAAGTAATCTATTTTTTTCTCTACCTTTTCCTCATGATCAATGGATACAGCCTATACATTCTTTTTTAACTCAAATAACACAGAAATAATATCATAATTAAACTAATTTCTTGCATAACAGATGAATCAAAGGTAAAAAAGGATTGAATGATTTCATCATGCTTGTTTGGACCACAGACTAGAAAAAAATATAAAAGTTTGTGTCCAAAACGTTTTTTCACTATTATAATATAATAATTAAAACTTTGATTTAAAATTTTAAAAAATGTTTTTTCATTATTTTAAAACTGAAATACTTGCCTCAATAAATAAATTTCATTACCGCTGTTTGCATGCAAGTATTTTTGTTGAAAACAGATTTAAAATAGAGACTGTATAAAATAAAATAAAAACACAAACTTGATGATTCTAACCATTTATATTTTTGGTACTATGTATTATTCTAACTGATTTCAACAAATATCATGTTTTCTTCAGGGATAGATAATTCTAATATGTCCATTCTTAAGTTAAAAAAAATTACTGCAATTTCATTCTCCATCCTTAAATAACCAGATATTTTAATTGACCGAACTGTTCCAAGTGGCCTAGTTACAGAGCATTATCAAGAATTTATATCAAAACAATCCCACAGTCTAATCCAGTAAATATATCACAAATCGGGATAAGATTAAATAATATCCTCAAGCCTGTTTAATTAATGTTTTTATTTTTTTATCAGAACATCGAAATGACACACAAAAAACAGAAAGAAATCAAATATATTTATGTATACATATAAGATTACCAGAAACCCCGTAGAAAAATAAATGTTTATTTACTCACTGTATTTACAAATAATATTGTGTATTTAAGTATGTATGTTGTTCACAACTACAAAATTCAATAAATCATATACAAAACAAACTTTTATTTCATATGTATTCCTTCAAATCCCAATAAAATTTGTCTTAAGTTTGAGATTTTTATCGCAAGAGGTGGTTATCACATGTGATTTGTTTAGTAAAGTCAATTGGTAAATGAAATCAAAGAATGATACAGCTTGCCTCCACTCCTTAAATGTAACAGAAGACCAGTTGTATCCCATTAACAGTTTCATTTCTCTTGATGGGTTATCTGTGGTTTTCTTATTATTAGAACAATGGCGGATGTTCCTCATTTGCTATAATAGTTTACCTTATTACATAATCGGTCACAGTCGAATTGTAATCCCCTCGTTCTCAATACATATTGGAGGCCGAAATAAAGAATTAAACATTTTGAATACTTATATGCAGGGCTTTTTTCCATATAACGGGGTGGAATGGAGTTCCGGTATCTTTTTTCACGGATAATTTTTTTTTTTTTAAATTTTCAAAATGAATAAGACCATACAATGTTTGCGCTACGTAATTACAATCTATATACATATATAAATAATTCATCAAAATGATAAAATATGGTTTGGAATGAATATTTAAATGATTTTTGAATACATATATTTTTGTTATAAGCTTGACATGAAGTGAGTTCCGGGACCTTTTTTGTTTTAAAAAAAGCCCTGCTTATATGTATAATATTTGGTTAAGGGAAGTAGGTATATGTAATTTGTTAGGTATTAAAAAAATACTTCCAAAATCACATAAATATTAGGTGTGGAACAGGAAAAGAAGATAATTGCATTCAAACTATGTATGTATCTATTTATTTGTCATATTACATATACAATAGACTACATATGTACATTCCAATATTTTAAAATTACTCAAATTATTTTTCTATGAACAGTCATGGATGTTTAAATTTCTTCTGTAAAACAAAAAAATTAAATCCTAAGGTGGTTGTAATAAATAAAAAAATTGCCCTAGAGTGCACCCTACAGAAATGGTATCAAACAGTTCGATTTCAGCTTTAAAAAAAGACGGTTAAAAATCACAAAAAACAGCTGCATACATACTTGAAAAAACCTCACACCACGACTTTTGGTGCGAAATTAAAGTGAACATATTTGTCAAATTAATCATAGACAAAATACAGAAAGATACAACTTTTTTTTTACATTATTTATATGTAAAATAATATTCACTATCTAGAAAAATATTTTAAAAATAGGCACATAGTCCATTGTTTTATTACACTGTACTAAAACTCCCCATAGACTATCTCTATCAGTTTCCTTAAATACACTGTACATTAATGTGTTTACGTTTAAAGCTTTAGTAGGGTTACTAGAATTTTTTAAAGTATGAAATAAATAGATACATTTAAACGAAAGACCAGGAAAAATATGAACATTAGCAATGACAAAACCTTCCCATGATTTGAAAAAAAAACATAAGAACATAAATGTATAAAATTATTTTGCCTTGGATTTAGAATATAACATACACAATATGTAAGGCAAGTTTGTACTTATTAACTATGTACATTGATGGTAATCTATTTGATTGGATGAAGATTACTTTCCTTTGATGGTATATTTGCTATAAGTTTTTGTAGGATCATATGGCTCCCATCGAGAAGCCGGAAATATGTGTTTATTCCTTTCATACCAGGATCTGTAAATTTAAGACATAAAAAATAAAATTAATACATATTTTATTTATAAAACATATTTAATATATTTCATTGCAATATAGCTAAACAAATAAAACTTTTGTAATTTAAGTTTTACATCGTAAATACCACTTTTGCTTAAATCTTTGAATGCATCGAAACACGTGTCACAGAAGTAAAATTAAAAATGGATAGATTTTATCACAAAGTGACTGCCAAACCAATGAAAGAAAATATAAACTTATTTTTAATTGAAAATAATTTAAAGTAGGCTTTGATCTGAGAAACTTAATTCACTAAATTAGATCATTTGAGGTTGATGTTAGAAATTTAAACATATGTATAAAGAATGCAAAGCTAACTAACTACCTAGCTAACCATCACGCCAATGGTAGGCAGAGAGAAAATAATGCCATACCACTCTGTCTTTGCAAACATTCTCCGCCTATATTGTATTTCAAGATTTCAAATATGAAAAAATCACTCTTCCCTCGTATTTGCATACATTGTATGCCTAGAAAATATTGCAAATATGTATATAATTTTGAAGAGGAATGTTAAAAGCAGCTAAATCTTCAAATGTTGCCAAGTAATGAATGATCGGGAGTTTCATTATTATTGATGAAATAATGTCTTACCTCAACAAAACTTTTCCAGCGTGCGAGTCCTGTTTTTCTTGCGTGGCATCACTCATCAATCTCACATCATCAGACACGTCAAATTGGAATAGGGGTCCACTCTTTCCTCGGGCCTAGAATTGTGAAATGACTATGTTGCATTTTTTTTCCGTATAATAATAATTGCAGACAATTTATATAAAGCAATTTTACTAGCATGGAAATATTGTCAGCTAGAGTTCCAAAAATATTTATTCAATATTACCCTGGACTGGAACCTTTCCTTCATGTGTTAACAATCAAGAAAACAGTGTGTTTATATGATGCAGTGCATATGCACCATTGGGTGTGGATGAGGGTTTGAATGAATGAATGAATGAGAGTTCCAACAGGATAAAAAAAAATTAAGGATAAATAACCATTTTTTTGAGACATTGATCATGAAAATAATGTGTTATTGTTCTAGAACAATTTTACAAAACCTCTTTCGTTTTAAAACAGGGAAAACATAACATTTATGTAAATCAAAAGCAAATTAATACTTTACACAATATATTACGAACCTTTGTAACTATGAAGTCATAGAAAGTGTAGTGGTGAGGTAAAATCAAATCTTCCTTAACATACATCAGTTGGTCCGCTGAAACTGTTTTTAATTCACTGAACTCTGGTCTCAGCGTGTCCAGACATCTCTGCAGGAACTGATACACTGAGTTACCTGGAAGAAACAAACAAAATCAACTCTCCATATAAATAGTACTAGAATTGCGTGAAATTAGGTTAGGTTACGCTGGGTTGAACACAACCTAACCAGGAAATACAAATAGTAGTGGAAATCATTGCAATAACATAAATTTATTATATCACAGGAAATAATAATTGCTTACTTCAGAACTCAAACCCGGAATACTGGGTATTTATCCCACTACTCTGTTTGCTAAGGAACGTGTTAACCGAACAGTGAATTCATTCACTGCTTCTGTTATTTTGTTAACAAAAAATACAAATTTCTTTGGAAACAACGGGACCATCAATTTAAGTATGTACGAAATATGTGAGTTTTTTTTAAGCTGCTTGAATTTTGAGTGTTTTTAAAATTTTTGGTCCCCTAAATTTCAAATAAAGGAGCTTCACTGTACAATGTATTAGATAATAGAATATAAAATGATAGTCAATAAACATGACACTGAAATAATAATTATCATAGTGGTTTTGCAAAATAGACTGGAGTGGCAAAAAAGGTGTCATTACCATAAATTTAAAAACATAAATTAACAATAAAAAAGGGAAATCCTGCGGACCTTTCTTGAGGGTAACATTCCTCCTGTGTCCGGAGCCGTCCCAGTAGCTGAAGGTGACGGTTATCGGTTGGTCTTTGAGAGTTGCCTGCGTCATGGCCCACTCCAGCCGTAACTCTTCACGCAACTTCAAGTCCGCCTCTTCCCGATCCCGATCCGGTAAAAAGGAAGTGTCCACATCGGGGTTCTTCTTTATTTTCTTGGCCGCCTATCAAACAATTTCAAAAGAAATGAGACACACATTGGAATCTCTCAGGTAACTGATAACTCAGCAGTAAAATTATCATAAAATGCTTTAATTATGTACTGACACAATCTGTACTTGGTTCTATAGCCGAACGTCGCTAACTGCAATGATACTCTGTGTCTTGTATTCATACAGTGGCTTTAATTAAAAATATTGTTTATATTTGATTTTTTTATTTTATTATTTTGTACGTTTCTACAAAATCTACAAAATATGTTTTTAAGTGAAATTTTAATTTATTACATGAAACATGAAGTACAAAAAAAGTTCTTAATGTATTAATGTTTCACTAAAGTTAAAAAATAAAACAAATATCCACTTAACACAAAAAAGATATGAAAGTATTTAAATTATAAATCATAAATAATCTTGATAAATAATTTTAATGATACAAATTCCTTTTAATTTTCTTTTTGAATTTATTTTAATATTCCTCCATCCTCATTCTATATGTAGAGCTTATTAAATCCAAAATCCCAGGCGAAAATGTTTGAATCATAATAAATAAATATAACTCACGAACCGGTTCAGTCTGCTCTCTCCAACTGAGTTTCTTATCTTCGAGACTGTCGTCCGAATCCTTGCCATCATCATCATCATCATCGTCGTCATTGTCATCTTCTACAGCAAATGACAAAGCTTGAATCTAAAATACATATAAACACTGATTAAACTCCATTTATAAAAAATCTTCAATGACCCCTCTCCAGACCCAAATTCTACATAGAACACCACGTTACGCAGGTACAATTTTGTGGCGATTTTATTTTGTTTAAACTCCATTTATAAACACTCTTCATTGACCACTCTCCAGAACCAAATGCTACATAGAACACCACGTTACGCAGGTACAATTTTGTGGCGATTTTATTTTGTTTAAACTCCATTTATAAACACTCTTCATTGACCACTCTCCAGAACCAAATGCTACATAGAACACCACGTTACGCAGGTACAATTTTGTGGCGATTTTATTTTGTTTAAACTCCATTTATAAACACTCTTCATTGACCACTCTCCAGAACCAAATGCTACATAGAACACCACGTTACGCAGGTACAATTTTGTGGCGATTTTATTTTGTTTAAACTCCATTTATAAACACTCTTCATTGACCACTCTCCAGAACCAAATGCTACATAGAACACCACGTTACGCAGGTACAATTTTGTGGCGATTTTATTTTGTTTAAACTCCATTTATAAACACTCTTCATTGACCACTCTCCAGAACCAAATGCTACATAGAACACCACGTTACGCAGGGAAAAATTGGTGGCGATTTTATTTTCGTTCTTACAGGGTAAAAAGACTTTTATATTTGTTTCACCCAAAATTTTTTAATCCCTTACATATCCCATTGACAATTTTGTAGGACTTTATTTGAGTATATTACTAAAAAAAAGAGCTAAGAGTTTTAGAAATGAAGACTCTAAGAAGCGTATCTGGCAAGAGTCTACGATACAGAATAAGGAACGCAAGAATAAGATAAATCGAAGATGTCGTTAGGTGGGGAAAGTAACGAAGCAGACAATGGCATCGCATGTGAGGAGAATGGTACCATCCAGACTCTTTCATATTGCACTGGCAGACCACCAAAGAGATGGATTGACAGCTGGGAATCAACAATCGCAGGAGGCTAATCCCTCTTAAAAACAGGCCACAAGGCCTACACCAAGCAGAAGAAGAGGAAGATATTATTCAATAGAAAGAATATGCTGAAAACATACAGCAATAAAATATGAAGAAGCCATAAATAGTACATATTCATAACAAATGATATTTAAAAATAAATTATAGTGTAATGCAATGGTCGTTATTACCTGTTGTTTTTGTTTATTTTTCTGTGCCTGTTTAGCTTCGATTTCTTTTAACCGTTCTTTGTCTTTTTCGGCTTTCTTTTGAGCGAGCTTTTTTTCCCTTTCTTTAACAATATGTTCTTGTTTTGCCCGCATTTCATCGAGAGTGACCAAACCAATGGTCGAACTTTTAAGTTGCTGTTCCACGGCATCGTAATGTGTAGCAAATTTATTTTCTATATTGTGAATTCTGAGATCCTCTTCTATTTTCTTTTTCCTCAATTCTATTTCTTGCTGTGCCTTCTCGCGCTTCTTCATGAGCTGCATAGCTCTGCCAGCTTCAGAAGCGGCTCCCTTGTAATGTGCCATCTTTAAATTGTTTAACTGCTTCCTATATTGTTAGATTGACGTCAGGAAATCAAAATAATATAATAATGCATATAAACATGCAAACACATACAATTACAAATAAAAACTAACAAAATCCTTGATAAAAATATTGACAACCAACTACGAAATCTATGCACCGTCTGACAATAAACGACAGTGTTGACTGTATATAAATTCATAAAAAGTATTGATAGTAAATAAATTAAGTACCTACTTACACAGTACCGCTATTTAGACATACGCGCGAAGAGTGACGTATTAAAATTTAAAGGGCGTAATATGCTACCTCAAGGGTTTATACTATCGCTCAAAATAAATTGCATAAAAACCATGAGTAACATGCGCACCCATTCGATAGTAAACATGTAATATTCCTTGCAACTACAAAATTCGTGCTCCGTCTAGAGCTAGAGTGATTCGCTTCTATTTGCTTTAACTGTGAACATACTCGTATAACAACGCTCACATTGGAGAAATTGTAGTTGCTCGAAATGTCGAAATAGTTTATGACGTTCATATTTGCTTTTGTGTGGGTAGTCGGCACATTATATTCATTGAGGTACAAATAGACACGCTACTAATAAAGTATGCTTTTGAGCATGCTTAAGACAATCATAAATACTTTCTAGCTGTCTACATTATTTGCTTAAGATAAGCATATCCGTTTACATACATCGATACTAGCGAGCACACCCCTTTCACTCTCACTGCAGGTAGCTTCCTCAAAAATCGAACGAATGTCGATTTTTGAGCATACTTTAAATGAGCATGCTTATTTCTATAAAAGTACGTTCATACAAGCCACTAAGTGAAAATCGCTAAATTTTTGCATGCTTTTCTGCTAATAATAAGCCTGTCCATCTAGACAGAAAAAGTACGATCGGTCTTATTTTTGGACTTGTCCAGCAATAAGAGATCTTCGACAAGACACTTCATGGGGTGTGCTTGTTATGGCGATGTTTGCTTTCCTATACTACATGATTCGCCCTGTAAAATTCAAAGTTCAAAGAACATGACTGAATTCATAAGGCTTACAATCTGTCATAGGTTGGTTTAAATGATTATACGCGTATAACATTTATTGTTGTACTCATGATTGACAAGCACACTATACAAAATTTGAATTTTTATTTATATCCTTCTATTGACACTTCCTATCAAATGCGAGTTCTCAGCAGCATTTGTGGCTGAGTTGAGAAAGTTTTTTTTTATTACAAGGTATCTCTAGGAAATGTATGTGATAATATTTCTAAATTATTTAATATAAATACGAGGAGATGTTTTGAAAACATCACTTGAAATTTTCGATTAAGTTTATAGTTTGACCAGTATTTTATTCATAATTTTTGGACACACTCAAAATATCAACGGCTCATAGGTAGGTACTAGTAAAGTTTTCATGTGGTAATTCGCTTATGGTTCTTATCAATATTTTTTTTCCATTTAATGTAGTCTATGGCTAGTAATTTTCGCAATATGGAAGGGTATCGGTTTCGGGTATTTTCGTGATATTAATAATACTTAGTTCTTTTACAATTCAAATGTTTATTTATTTAAAGGTTTTAAAAAATGATATATATTACCTAGCGTTTGAAGGTTTTTGTAGATTAAAAAAAATATTCACGTATCCTTGATATAAACGAACAATGGGCTTGAAGATGGGTTCCTCGGACTTACCTTGCACTGTTAATTTGTCTGAAAAAGATCAAGATGTTATTAATATTTCCGATCTCGAAGAAGGAGAAATACACGAAGCCAGCGATCTAGATGACATATCCGATGTGTCTACGGAGGAGGAAATGCTCTTGAGGGAACGAATAAAGTTTTTGGAGAATTATAATTACGCTCTCGGTAAAAAAGAAGCGAGGCTACGTTCTAAAAAGGGTAAGAGATTTATTTGTATTTTCATTATTCAGGGTACTATTAGAAAATAATCGTTATTATGTTTTAGATTTAAAAGTCGGCGGTGTAAAAGTACGAAAACCTAAATTAAAACCGACCTCTCGCGTGTCTTCGCCCTTGGCTAATCTCGTTGTGATCGACGATGCTGACGATGAGACCCCGTATGCAGTTTTCAAGGGAATACGAAGCACAGTAGTACGTAACACATCGAATACACCGAGACGGCGTAAAAAGACTCGGACTAGGAAAAGTTTGACACGCAAAATCGTCAAGGGAAAATCCAAAGTAGCACCCTTGAAAAGTGTGAAATCCTCTTCCAGCGACTCGGACTGCGAAAACACCTTACAAAGGAAGCGCATTCTCAGGGAAGCTGTCGGAATACCTAAACACAAGACTGATAATTCATCGCTCAAAACTAGGTTGTTGCATTTAATTAAAGGAAGTAACGCTCACAGCGTCGATCGAAAGTCCCAAGAGGTCACTCCAAAGGAATCCTCCGAAGAGATAAGCTGTCATCCTTATCTCGACGCAGATAAAAGCTATACAAATGTCATAGAATATATTTCCGACAATGACAGATTAAGCTGTGATAAAAAGTCAGCTGAGGTCGGACGTGATATAATACATAGTAAGGTGACTGATTTGAATTCTGTTTTGCCAATAAATCAACCAAAAAATCAAGAAGTTACTAAATATGGATCCGTCACGAACACCTGTACGTCGGACGATGATGCCGAAACATTACGGCAACTTGCGTTGAATTCTAAATCTATTCGCAAACCTGTCACACTCCCCGTAGATAGTAATGTAGAAAAAACGTGTAATAAAGTGGACGAAATAAAGTTACAAGGCGTAACATTGGACGATAGTACAGATAGCGATACTGCAGAATTGAGAATGATCGCTTTAAAGTCGGCTATTATGAAAAAAGCAATTGAACGCAAAAAACTCAGGAAAGACAATAAAAAAAGAATTTTAAAACGTAAACGTAAATCATTATCCACAATTTTTTCAGATGATGACATTGAAAACATTAATTTATCTTATCTTTCTAACGAAAATAATACGGATGTTGAAACAGTGGATATGGATATAGACATTGAACCTTGTAAAAGTCCACCCATAGAAACAGATGTACTTGTCGAGCCGGAAAATTCTTTCGGACAAGGAGCTCCATCCGGAGACTTGCCCGGTGACTTAGGATTATTTAATGACTTCCAATATTATGATAGCAACAATTATATTCTTAAACCGATGAAGCAGGAACAGTTTCCTATAAATATTTCCAAAAAATTAGATGACGTAGACGAAGAAGAAGAAGATGAAGACATTTTAAGGGCGCAGTTATTGAATTCCATAAGTAAAAGTATTTCCAAAGAATGTTCTCTTAAGTCTTCCGAAGCTCCGCCGTCCACCGCCCAGCCCGCGGATCAACCTGATCAGTTGAAACCCGGTGATCTCTCCGATTCCGGATTGATCATTAAATTAGGAGAATCTGATTCGGGAAGTGAATGCGAAACGACTAAAAACTTGACCAAAATGCACCAGAAATTAATGCAGCATTCCGAGTTCCAGAAAAATCTAGACCTTTACCTCAAGACTGCCCGGTCGCAATTTGAAAGTAAAACACCGATAGTCAAAAGAGACCTCAGTTCTTTAGCCAGGAAAGATACACCGCAGGTAGTTATTGCCCGATTGCAAAAAAATATAACGTTGATTATTCTATTGATACTATATTTATTATTATTTTCTTTTGCCAGGCTGTTAAACATTTGCCGGAGGCTGATCAGCAGGAATACAGACAGTTGGTCAAGCGTATGTCCGAATTGAAAAGAAAACAGGCTTTGAAAAACTCGGATCTCACGCAGAACAATCTCAAAGTGCCTGTATCTCCCTCGATCAGTAAACCTTTGGCGTCCAGTAACAATATGAGGATTGTGCGATCAGTATCTAGCAAGAGTCAAGCAATTTCGCCTGGGAGGATAATTCAAAAGGAAAATAGCCACGCGGTTCCTAGTGGCTTAGATATGCAACTTGATTTAACAAAGTTAGTTGATAATTTTATTAAATTTGTTAGAGCGTGAAATGGTAATTCCTATACTTTAAAAAACATTATTTATATTACACCCAATCTGCAAAACTATGGTACCGGTTACTTTTGATAAAAATAACCAGCAGATAACATTAAGTGGAAGGTAAAATATTGAATTTATAGTGCTAAATATATTCTAAGAATAATTCCTAGGATTTTTTTCCTAACAATTCCCATCTCAAGTGTCAATACGTAGCTACTAGAATTGATAACAATAGTCAAAGTTTGATTACAATATCCAGATTACTTTGAAGTAATTTTGTATTGAAGATTTAGAAATTGACTAAATGATAACATTATTCTAAAGTGACATTTATTTCTAAAATGGTACTTGGGCTGCCATCTGTGGTTGGATTTAAACACTAAAACCGCACTTCAGATTATTTTTCTGTTTTACCCATGACATTTTGAAAAGAGTGAAAGAATTTAAAAATAAATGTTTTGTATACTGTTAGTAGTTGTAAATATAATAAGATGTAAATTAAATGTAAAAAATAATTTGTATTAAATGTATGTATGTATGAAATGTATGTATGAAAATATAAGCTAACTAAAGAAATAAAATATTCTGTATTTAATGAAAAAGTTTGTGTTACGTCATCGTAATGATGCTGTCTAAAAAATCCATAATTCTGATAAAGAACATGTTTTCTGGTCTGAATATTTTCTTTTTGAGAAAATATGTTGCTTATAGCATTGGCTTCGATAATTAATATTTTTTAAAGTAAAAAAATAAAAAAAACATTTTCCAGATACAATTTTGCCCCAGAAACTCACTCCTGGACAGATTAAATAAGAAGAGGACTTTATTACATATGTTGTTCAAGAAAACTTGTGTATTGAAATATTGAATGTTTTAATGTCGAGGATAGCAGTACTGAGTGCAGGAAATTGTGTGTCCTTTAAAATGAAAATATAATAATGCCTTTTGCTATGTTGCAGGAGAAAAATAGCGAACCAGGAGAAGGTTGTCAAACAACTGCAGGATGAATCCGTTGTATTACAGAAGAAGCAAGAGGCATTGTACATTCAGTTAAAGGCGGTTACGGCCGCTTGGAGAAAGTCCCACATTGCTTACAACGATAACCGGAAAACCCTCAGCAATACACAACTCAAGCTAACTTGGCTTAGGAAAAAGCAGCAGGTTTTGCAGAAGAGGTAAGCAGCAAACATGTGATTTATTTTAAGATTAACAGAAAATATAAGGCAATATGTATGATGCTATTGTTGATTATTCCCATTTGAGGAAATGCTCCTTGCCTAAGAAATTTACCTTGCAGACAAGCTTCTAAAATAGAGGAGGCTTTGCGCAGTATTTCTTTTAATTAAAATAAAATAGAAATCATATTGCACAGGGTTAGTTTTATTCTATGCAAATTTTAAATCTCCATTTGTGTTTGTGGTCTCTTACAAAAGGTTCAATTCAAGTAAAAAAAAAATAATTTCAGGATTAACATTTCCCCAAGGACTAAAGTAAACAATACATTTTCAATTACAATTCATCAAGACGTTACTTCTCCTGCTGCTAAATCTTCTGGGAATCAAGATGTTCAATCTTTTCCAATAATTGCTCGTCAAGAAGAGAATCAATTTTGTAATAGTACTGTGATAAACCTACCTTCAACCGCTCTAATACTCGCCGCTAAAAAGACTGAGATAGAAAATAATGCAAAGAGTCATATGGTTTCAAACAAACCAAACGAACCAAATAAATTATTGATTAGAAAAAATGAAGCACCTAATACTATAGAAAAAAAAGCTGCTAAGCATTTAAATAATTCACCACTTTCAAATACCGATCATAATAAAAAGAGCAAACCAAATTATGAAATTAGTATTTCTGATAGTGAATCTCCCAAATTGAAGGTACAAGAACAAGCGGAATTATCAGCTTCAGTAGAAAATAAAAATGATTTTCAATTAAGATTGAAAATAGGTAAGGAATCACCTGAGAAAATTAACACTTTTAGTGAAACAAAAGATTCGCATCAATGTTCAGAAATAAGTGTAACTCTACATTCTTGCGGTGAACCTGTTGAAAGTAAACATAATTCAGAAAAAACAGTGGAAATTAAGGAAGAATCTGAAAAGGAAACATTAATTGATCCCCAAAAAGATATTGTCATCCATCCATCGGAAAATAATCAAATTAAATCTTTCAAAATTTGTGCTGAGAATGATGTCGTTGAAAAGAAAGAACTTTGTAATTTAGAAGTCAAATGCATTATAAAAACGGAATCCATTGTAATGCACAAATCAGACTCGGTGATTGCAGATAATGGTGCAAGTAATTTAGTTAACGCCCAATTAAATTTGGTTGATAGTAAGGATTCATTACTCGAACATTCCAATGATGAAGGATGCCCCCAAGATTACATATCACCTCTTCAAGTTCTAAAGGCCAAGTAAGTTGATAAGAAATACTAAATATGGAATGTGAATTTTGCATGTAACGAACGTGAACGATAAATTGTTTCATATGAAGATTATTTTTCATCTGAAATAAAACCAGATTATTTTTGATAATACACAAGTAATTGTGTATTTACAAAGGAGTTGAGGGAATATACTAGAATATTATTTTACATCTATATAATCTGAATATCATATTGGTAATAGTGATTTTGCATGAAATATTTTGTCTCTACTTAGTAAATATTTTACATGCATAGAGGGAAAAATAAAATAATTACAATCAGAATTTGTTCTGATACCATCCCCAGTATTGCATATTTTTGTACGTTGGCACATTTTTCTCATATTTTCTGCTATTTTTATGGCAAAAATGCATTCCCTGTTGAAAAGATTTTCGTATTATAGTAAAAAAAATGTGTTAATGACGCAAGAGATGAATTAAGCAGAAACCTTTCGTTGGAAAAAAATAGTGAATTTTTAATCTCTTCTTACAATTTTGTTAAGGATACGTTAAATTATGCACATTAATATTGCACATTTCTTTTAGCTTTTATTTAAAATGGTATGTTTTTCAGTTGGCCTAAAGATGCTCAGGCCATATTCTGCCCATTTGAAGTTGGAGGAAGCTGCAAAGATCCGGAATGCAAATACTTTCACCCAAAGCCATAGACAAAATACAACACAGTCCTTATTTTACTTTAAAAGACATAGAAGACCTTTCTGTTACCAGTCCTTTTCTTTCTTTTTCTTCCATTCCTTCCATTCCTTTCATCATACATACTTTTTAATACTCAAACAATACCTCTATTAGGTGGAAATATGGCATTCATCATTGAAGCGGATGTTATTATGTGTAATGTATAAAATTTTAATTTACTTGTTGTGTGCAGATAATATCTGTCTATAAATTGTGTTGATAACATTTCATAATATCTATTTAAATTCGGGTTACTTATTTTCTATTATTGAATACCAATTTTTAGTAAATGCATGAAATTTGTCAAGGTAATATTATAGGTATTTCATATTGAAATGAAACATCTATCGTTCCTCTTTGTATGAAAGAAGATGGAAGTCTGAGCATCCCAGGTCTTACGACTTTGCATTTGATTGACTTTATACCACTTTATACTTGTGACCGCTTTATACTTGTATAATGCTTACCATTCTGCCCATTGAAAATCCATATTGCATTAATTCTTAAAATCTGTCTATGTGCAAAGAAACTTTCACATCAGAACGTTACACAGGTGTTTAAAGTGATCGCTTAAGCCATCCAAACGCCAGGTTGTAAGCCCTGGGATGCTCAGACTTCTATCTTCTCTCATATAAAGAGGAACGATAGATATTTTATATCAATTTGAGATACCATTAATATTGACGTTTCATCCGTAGGGTGAATAATCCATTGTCTGATATAATGAATAATATTAATATTGTTATAAGCCCTGTTTTATAATCATTGTCAACCTTTTTTTTAACACACTGAAAAGCGTTTAAAGAATGCGATTATTTTACATCACTCGTTTAGGAAAAGTTAGTTAAATATTAATTATTTACGCTAGTACAAAACCAACTGTCAAGCCAACGTCTCTTGAACAAACAAGAGTGTAGAGAAATATAATCATTCCAGATTTCTACTTATTGTTGGAGTTTTATGAAACTTGGGCTGTGTTTGCATTGACTGGTTTATACATACATGGGATATAGAGCGATGGTAATTAACTAGATGAGGGTACGATCAGTCTAAACTCTTTATATGGACTTTTTATTACAAGGTTAAATATTAACGGGTTCTTTGAATATGAGTATATTGTCCATTGAAAATAATTTATGTGATTATTTTAACATATAGTACTATTCTCTATAAATAATTTACAACACAGCAATTTTTTCCCTAAAATTACTACAATTTTTTTATTAGGATTTTTAAATATGATTTTTTTATTTTATATTAATGTTGGTAATAGTCATCAACATGCCAGGAAAATTCTACCCCACCCCCCCCACTCTGTAGGTGGAAATATTGGGGCAAATGTATTTATTGTAAATAGGTCTCCAGTCATTTCGAAGGGGAAAGTATGGTTATGTTATTTTTATATTTCTACTAACTCAAAACTTCTTCCTCTCTCATGCATGATTGCATGAAACAGTTTCAGGATTCGAAACTTATATTTTTGTGATAGGAGTTACACTCTCCACTATTATACATATTGGCAATTATAATTTTACTTCTCCAACTTATTTCCTTCGATTTTTGACTTGCATCTGTATGTATCTGAGGTTCATAAATTAGTTTTATATGAATTATCTTTGATATGATCTTATTTATACATTTTATTTAATTTATATAACTGAGAGGCGATCATGGCGACAGAAAAATATTAAAATAAAATCTCCAGAGTATGACTTACTAATTATTTACTTTTATACACATACCTACCGGCTATGTATATCGATTTATCTAATTTTCATACAATGTTTTGAGTTTTTTTTTTATTATTCCTCTAGCGGCCGATTTAACAAACGAAAATCACCGTGAATCTCTTCTGCGCAACAGCTCAAACTTGACAAATTTTTTAAGACAGTTAAATGTTTATCATCTTTTATTGCCGCCAAGATCGCATCTCTGTGCTTGTTGAGTTCATGTGTTGTATAGGTGTATTATTATTACAGGTGTAAACACAGAATTGGCAACATATCAAACATGTGTTTCCCAATATGTGTTTTCAGTTGGTGTACGTCAGACTTGGTGGGTTGGTTGTTTCACTACTGCGGCCCGTTGGTAAGTGAATAGTCATTATTTTAGTGTATTATTACATTGAGTGAGTAATGAGTGCACATTGAGCCCAACTTTTCTGACACCAAGACACTAACGGACTTAAAACTTGTGTATTTGTAAATACATTTGATAACGTGTTATGTAGTAATATATTCTAATAATAAATATTATTTGATTAAATGTGATTGTTTTTATTTATTTACCCCTCATTGTTATTTCTTAACGCTACGTGCAGCGCAGTCAAGGGATAACTGGAGAAGAGTCATTGCTTCTGCAAGGGACACAACCCTCAGCAATGAGGAATAAGACGGAGAAGAAGTTATTTCTTATACCCTATCACTTTTTGAACTAAAGGGCTGTTTTTTTTACTATGGATTTCCATTGGATTTGTAGTTATTATTTGCCCTATGATCCATAAGGCTTATTTTATTCAGTAAAAGGATTTTTGTTCCATCTAAATAACTTTGTGTAAGGATAGCATAGTCGTCTGTGGCCTATTCATGGGAATTTTCTCGCGAATATCTTTATAACTTATGCGAGGCATGGGCTGTTTGACGTATGAGAAGCTGAAGAGGGTCTTGCAAAATAGACCAGAGTGGCGAAGGGGGTGTCGTTTGTTGCTGCAGACCAATCGACAGGATTGAGACAAAAGAAGAAGAGCCTTAGTGATAAGAAAACTTAACAGGAGAAAGGGGACTGTCACCTGCTTCACAACGCAATGCCAGATCTTCCGTTTCACTTCTAAAGTGTTAGGCATTTTTAAGTCAGATTTTGATTTATATATTTTTTAACCCTGTACTGACTTTAGTGCGGATGCTACTGTCTCTCTCGATACATTCCTTTGCCTTATCACAGCTTTGATGTCACTGAAGTCCTTATTCAGTTTCTTGCATCGTGCCTTGAATTGTTGCCTTACTACGCTGAAAAGAGAGCAGTGCACTAACAAATGAGGGACGTCTTGAGGTGTTACACCGTCACATGGACAGCTGTGCAATAATTGTAAGCAATAAAGGTAGGTCATGAACCTGCCGTAGATTGTGAGAACTTATGTCTGTTCATAACCAGGGTGCTGTAAATTCTTCGAATCAAAACCATCACAAATATTCGGAAAAAAGACTTATAATGCTGAGATTACCAATCTTTCAATTTCAAATTTTGGAGTGCCATTCCAGATGTATATTGACATGGTTAAATTGTAAAATAAGCGCATTACCAGAAATGCTCATCACATTGGTATGCTTCACTTTACTGATATAAAACAACCTGCATTTCAAAATAAACCCTATTTTTTTTTTGGTTTTGAAATAACCAAGGCCCTGATCTGCCATAGGTATATGGAAAATGTAATAAAGCATGTGTATTTGTCTTCACAAAGTAAAACTTTACTTTTAGCTTGTATAAACCTATACGAGTATCAAAAAAGACATTTCAATAGGTTGGTATCTTCGTGCTGTATTTACTCCGTTTCTACCAGAAACTGGTCATGAAATATAATGGTTAAGGAAATACATATACGTTTTTTGTGACTTAAAAAGAATTTCATCGGAATCGAAAATTAAGGAGTTTTTTTTTAAATTTTTCACTCTTTTGATACAATAACCTTTAAAATCTGCAGAGTAATGTGGTAATAATAAAAAAACTACTCCATCCTTATGATGAAAATATTCTGGGTACTCAGTAATCAAGTACACTTTCTAAAGATTACAAACATTAATTTTTATTAGTTACACAAGTACTTTTTGTTCGGACTAGGAACAGCTGCATTTCATTTGTTGGGTAATATATCCGAAATTAAACACGGTTAATGGATTGAATTATATTTTATTTACATATATAATATGTAACGCGTTTCGTCTTATTAGGACATTATCAAACACTGACAAAAAATATTTACGAAATGTCCTTATATACTAACAATATTTGCTATTATTAGGTCTAGGGGTACATATAAAGGTGGGTATTTCAGTGGGTAATGTGGATTTCTATGAAAGTTAAGATTAGCATTGCTGTCTGCAGTTACAATAAATATATATTTAATTTGCCAACATCGAAAAAAAAGTTAGATCGAGAAAAGTTCTTTAAGGTGGTATGGACATGTGAAGTGAATGGATAACGAGGGAATAACTAAGAATGTATATTTGACAAATGTGAATGGGAGAGTAGAAAGAGGAGGCCTTAAAAAGACTTGGCATGACCAGATCAATCAGAACCTAAAATCTGGTGGTGCCAGAAGTCTATGCAATCAGAGGGCATGTATGACTAGATGTATGGACGTGACAGCTAGGAATGTATGTCAGGACAGAAAAGTGTGGCATTCTATCATCTGCCCCCGCCCCTATAGAGAAAATAGCTTGATTCAATTTAATTTCAATTCACTTCAATTTATTCAATAATAATTAATGTATACATTACAAACTAACGTTTAAAGCGTATACATTAAAAACAAAAGTAAAAAAGTGAACAAGAAGACTTTTATTAAAGATGTAGAAGAATCTCGCTTCGGAATACCCCCTCAGACTCATGGAACAGATCAATATTCGGCGTGGTGTTGTTCCATGTTTAAAATTTTTAGCTTAAATAAACATCAAATTGCTTAGTTATTCATTCGCTTAGTCATATTTTAAAGTTGATTTTACTTTTGCAATAACTTCTTTTTCTTTTATATAATCATAGAACTGGGCGGATGTCACTTAAAATTTTTAATGACAAAATGTCCGCCTCCGTAGTCTAATAGTCATCACGCTCGGCTACCATTCTGGAGATCCCGGGTTCGATTCCCAGTGGGGGTCAAATTAATATAAGTGATTTTTCACTGTAATATTAATTCAATATTACCCTGGACTGGTACCTAAAGCGGAGGGCTGATCACTTTTCCGTCATGTATAAACGATCAAGATAACACTGCGTTTATATGAAGCAGTGCCCTATGCACCATTGGGGTGCGGATAAGGGTTTTATTATATTATTATATAAATAGTATGGATTCAATGGTTTCTACCGACATCCTATTACGTTCGTCCGTCCGTATTTCCGCATTTTGTCGAAATGCGGGACAAATATGGGGCATGTAGTAAAACACGACGGGATAGTTCAATACGGTGACAGTTCCGTATATACGGGACGTATGGCAACCCTACTCCTAGAGGACCTGTGAACAGATCTTAGGGAAATTGCGAAATTACTTGTTTAAATTATTTTTGAATGACTTCTAATTAATTCTTTGCTTTGGTTTATTTAGGAGGTCAGGTGTGCAATTAAGTATTACTTTTACACTCATTTAGAGGAAAAAGTAGGTTTAGTACCAAAACATCGGATTTTACTTAATGACCGGTTTTTAAGTGGTCATAAAATATGGTTTGCATTTATTTTTTTACTTATGAAACCGATTTAATCAGTCATTATCTCATCATCTCATCATTCGATGAATTCATCACCTCTTTGACCTGTATTTAGAATCAAATGGTGCATAGGGCACCGCATCAGATCGACACAGTATTATCTTGATCGTCAATTATGTAAAGACAAGGTGGTCAGTCCTGCGGTCCAGATCGGAGAAGAAAGGTATACATTTGAAGGAATATGGATGACATATGACGTACGTAAAAGAGCTTACGGTGAATGATATATTTAGGAAAAGGAGAAAAGCAGCAATGGCTATGGCACTCGAGATTGCATACCCGTTCTCGTACTAGCTATTGTAACTTGAATACTGCTAATTAGTACGATTCACGATTCGATTACAAGAAGTCAATTATAATATTTTATTAGAGTCACGGTTTCATTCAGACATTTTTATATTTTTATTTTGAATGCTGATTTAATTTTTTAAATTGGTGGGGTTTTGGAAAAGATTGGAGGTGAAATAGGGGTAGTTTTCGTACAGTTGTTAAAGTAAACCGGAGAGGTAATACACCCCGCACCGGAGGAGTGTGATGCATACTGATGCGCTGAATATACTGACTTTACATGCTGGGAATATAAACTTTACCTACTGGAAAGAGCTTCCCGCTGAAAGAAAAACTAAAAACTCTACTACCTGATTTAAAAATAGTGAATTTAACTCGGGAACTTTAAATCAAATCAAATTGTTCTTCTTAAGTGCTTTGGTATTACCTCCTAAATAAGTAAGTACCTCTAAGGTACGGAGTTTTTTCACTTAGTGGTGAAAACATTTGTAGTTCTCGAAATTAGTCGTGTTTACACGAATAAACTCAAAATTACCATTGTACAAGTGTTTTACTTATATATTTAAACCTTTAACTGCATTACTGAGAAAAGTCAAACCATCGCATCGCCTTCAGTCAAACAGAATGGTCTTATCGATCTCAAAATCAGTACACCCGAAATTTTTACACTTGCAATTTTCATGTCACTTTTGAGAAATATACTGCATCAAGTGGGGTTTGGCACTGTGATTCAATGTACAAAGATGATCTCTTGATAAAGTGCACAGACGGGGAGAGCGACCGCTTTGTTACGTTCGACATCTGCCGTTTTTAGACTACTTTATGGTAGTAATGTGTAAAATGTTTAATTATTGTCTTAATAACAAAAATAATGATTGTAGTCATTTCGGTGAAACGATCCAATGTTTTGTTTATTTCTGTTCTGCTTATTTTAAAAACCAAATGTTTTTACATATATCTCCTTAAAAAAATGTAATTATTCTGATAAATATACACATGTCGAGTCACGTTGTGAAGCTTTTAATGCGGGTTAAAATAAGATAATATCATGCTTATCTTTAAGCTAAAGGTACGCAAGGTATTATACTAACCCGAGTTAAAATGTAAAGTTTACCTAAGCAATGAGCCTCTTAAGACTGCTCCATTCTTGTAAAATACAATAGATACCTTCGACCCTGGAGTCTAGGATCAACACAGAGCCTGTAGTGATAGGCCAGGTAGAAAGTTATGGAAATATATATAGTGCGAGTATATATGAAAGACAGGGCTGTAGAAAATATTATATTACGATATTTATGGGATGTTTAAATACGCAACAAAATTAAGTTACTTTTCAGAACTATTTAAAGTGAACCTAGGATCTAAAGATTCCAAGAGTAGACTGACTGACAAGAGTGAATTTATGTAACTTTAACCAGCTGACTGCATGGATCGACTGCCGATTTCAAAATGCAAAATTCATTAAAAATTTAATGCCAGAAGTGAAGTCAAAGTAATCCCATTCCAATATTACGTATCTATGGGTTTGGTAGAACTATTACAATTACATTTCCAATTACAATACATTTCCGTAATTAGTCGCAAAGACTCCAAATCATACTCCGTATTGTAAAGTAGCAGTAAAAATTATAATAGTGACTGCATCATATGAGGTTTTAATCTCATCTTGTAGGTGATAGAATATTAGTAAAACTCAAACCTAATACCTGCCTCGATTATGAATATAAAATACAAATTAATTAATTAAAATTCAACTTTTTACTGTGGCACTTTTATTGCAAATATGGAGTGCTAAATAATAATATAGGGACGACGGCTGAATACTGAAAAACGTTAAAATTATGTTTTGGCTGTTATTATTCACCTACTTTCATTTGCTCTCATTATACTTACTACAGTGAGAAAAATTATGCTTTGAGGTAAATTCCGAAATTTCAATAAATTTTGAAGTAGATTGGCAACCCTATCGGGATGAGATGGAACATTGTGGATTCAAGTCAAGCAACATGAAAAGAAAAGTCTTTGCGATGTGCCCGTACTCCGGACAAAAGTTCTGGTTGGGTTTGGAAGATCTTTAATGTTTGCAGCTTGTGGAGGGTATATTTAGTATTTTAGCAGACTTCCTACTTCGTCTGCAGAGAATACTTAACGTAATGAATGAGATTTTTAGTGAGTAAAGACGTTTCAATTCAATTGTAGTTAGGAGTGTTATTCGTGTAACTTCTTGAGTAACTTTTATTTGGACAAAAGGCGCTTTTCAAACATAATAGAAGGAGAGAAATATTCGCTTTTAATTTGAAACACGTAAAAGATGTCTATATATATTTATATATAAATATATATATATATATATATATATATATATATATATATATATATATATATATATATATATATATATATATATATATATAAATATACATATATATATAATATATATATATATATATATATATATATATATATATATATATATATATATATATATATATATATATATATATATATATATATATATATATATATATATATATATATATATATATATATATATATATATATATATATATTTTAACAAATTATGGTAAATCAATACTAGACAGTAGGGTAAACGTTCAATACCTGTCCTACTAACAGTTACTGGATACTTTTTTACTAGATAAGTACTATTATGAATTTTGTCTTCTACGTGTCCCTTTGTTATTATCGACAGCAAGTTTTTATTTGTCTTCTTATGTAAATGATTTTTTTTTTATTTATTTAAAATCAAACACCCTAAAGTTATTCGCTGATTTCTTTGAAAATTTGGTACGAATTTGCATTCCAATACAGGCGTGTTTTTATACGCAATTTTCTTTGTTTTCCATTAAATAAACTGAGCCACAGTAATGCATCGCCGGGTGTACTCGGCGATGAACTAAAAATATTAACTTAAAATTTTATGGTAAATGTTTTCACTGCAGGGGTAGGCAGAGAGAATAGAATGCCACACCAATCTGCCTTTGTAAACAATCTTCGCCTCTTCCACATTCATGCATCTCCTTATACATACCCACTAATTAACTCGACTCCTGACCACTTTCAAGCATTTGAATTACTCGATCATGCCAAGTTTTTCTCGGTATTTCTCTGCTAAATTCGCCATATAAATTTATTTTACTGTTCTTTCTTCACTTATTCGTTCCATTTGTCAAAAAATTCAATACACCTTAAATATCGATATCTATCAATACAGTTTGAATGATGAACAATGTTGAGGTTTAGGTATTTTTAAATTCATTTGTAATGGTGGTAACATCATTTATTTCAGGAAAAAAAAGATTCTTATCTATATCGTAGTCATACAGGAGAAAGTGACCAAGTGCATTGTTTTACAAAAACGTGATCATCGACTATTTGATATCTTACTAGATTAATATTGCCCTGAAAAAATCCCAAAGAATTTTAAACTTGGAAATGTAATATATTAACTTGTTAAAAATGACTAACTGCATTAATTTTTATTTTCTTGCCAAGCAAAAGTGACCAAAATGGCCCTCCCGAACATTTTACGTTTTGTTAGTTGGTCACTTTCTCCTGTACGACGGTATGTTGATATGTTGAATGTAGGTACTTACTGCCTCTGGGAGTATGACAAGAGTTACGAATTCGGTATACCATATATAATATTATACATACATCCTCACAAACCCCTTCGGTGCATTTCTTATTTTCTTTATGCATGAACAAACTTTTATACGTGTTTAAAAAACTTTGCGAAGTGTGTGGAGTTAAAGCATAGAGCTTAATCCCTCAATACCGTCGGAGTGAAAAGTTTAGTGATCTTATAGGAAATACCAAATTTACATATTGCATAGACAGAAAGCTCAAAGCGGAAAGTTCTTACTTTTCCCCGTAAAAATATGCATGGGTTTTTAAAATAATCTTCATTTATATCTCAGTAGAAATTCAGTTATTCAAAAGATATCAAATAAACGACAAAAGCGATTAAAATTAATTAAATACTTTACATCATTTGTGAGAAGAATAAAGTAACATATATGTATACATAAAGAACACGCTTATTAAAAATTGTTCAAGTAAATTGAAATTTTTACTTTTTTTAATCGATTTTTAATTATTACTAACGATGAAACAACGGGTCTAAGAAGTGCTATTAAGATAGGAACAAAAAGTAAGTAAGCGTTTTTTTATGGTTTTCTATTAGCCATTATTCACTTTTTGAAAATAACAATAATTTATATTTATTGACATGCTGTTAAAATCAAATAAATGCATTAATACATAGCATCAAAGCATGCATTTACCATAGTTGGCAATATTGTACATAATATTCCAATTGTAGGTCTACATTATTAGATAAAAAATATCACAAGCATTCTCTTTTCTTTTTCCAAGTGAATTTGTTACAGATTTTTAGAGATTTTAAATTGTACCCTATTTATAAGAAATAACTCGTAAATATTATTTTTTACTTATCTGCGGATAGAATTATAATTATGGGAAGGTATCTATGATAAGTCATAAAGAAAAATCAGGCTGAAAATTGAAAAATCAATATTGCTTAAAATATAATAAAAACCATTTCTATTTTACACGGGAGATATTGTGGTTTGATAAATTTCGTCATCCGATGATCCTACTCACTTCCGGGGGCTGTGAGGTGCCGGGAGAGGGAAAGGGGTGTATCGATCTTGGAAGAGCAGTTACGAACCCCAGACGAAGCAACACTTAACCTCTCACTACAAAAACAATGATAATAATCCGGAGTGAGGCTTCATAAACTGCTGAAGGGACCTTACAGGCTTAAGGCGGGGTGGGTGCTGATAGGGGTGGGAAAAATTCACGACATCTTGCAAAATAGAACACTTTGGAGATGTTTCGTGAATGTGATATTTTTGTAATAACTGAGTAAGGCAGACCATGTTGAACCATTATAACAATATTTATAAATAAATAAATAAATATATATATATATATATATATATATATATATATATATATATATATATATATATATATATATATATATATATATATATATATATATATATATATATATATATATATATATATATATATATATATATATATATATATATATATATATATCAATATATATATATATATATATATATATATATATACATATATATATATATATATATATATATATATATATATATATATATATATATATATATATATATATATATATATATATTTTATTTTTTTTTTTTTAAATATATATAATCAATAATGATATCAATTCTAACTAAATTTTTTTTGCTCACTGTACGAACGTAGGTTTTGCGGAACTTGTTTCCATTTTAATTAATATATTATTTTACTGTAAATGACAATTATTATTTTTTTCTTTTAATATAAATAACTTCAGCTTCGTTTCGGAATACATTTAACAGTTTATAGATAATACGATTAAATATATGCCAAAATAAAGAATATAATAAGTGGTTTGTCTAATAAGCAAAATGTAAATATGTTTGCACGTCCGCTTCACCTGTATTTTTAGAGAAAATGTGTGAAGGGATCCTATTTGGATTTATAAGTTATAACCCCAAATACCTCTATTTAAAATTGTCTTTAATTCGCTAATAATTTGTAGCGGTTGATCTTATCAAGACCATGATAAAGTTTAAATATTGTTAAATAAGTTTTTAGACATCTTTAGTTTCTTATATATTTTTTTTATAATTTGGATATATGAAACCTGAAAATTGTGTGGTAAAATAAAATTATTTAATAATATTAACTTATTTAGAGTCCCACAATTATAACTTAAGTACATTAACAATAAATATCATCATCTTAAAATAATAAACTTGAAAAAAGGTTTTGCATGATTTTAATCAAACTTTCTCGGTACCAGCATCATTATTTGAGTAAATAAAGAAAACATTATCAGAATATTATAATTTTATTAAACAGGAACTCCCAAATACTATAGTTATGTCCTATGTGTCACATGAATTTGTGAAATACATCAGTTGAATAATTCATAAAAAAATCAGTTTATAATTAAAATAATTCAAAACGAATTCAATTTATTCCCCTACAGTTGTGCCTTTCATTAATATTCCAATCAAGCCGACCCTTAAAAACTCATTATTTTTTCTATTATCAGTCGAAGATGTTTAAATAATGCCGGATATGATCATTTAATTGTGCGCTGGCACCCCTAACGGCAACGAAATGCACTTTCATTTCAGATTTCCCGCGTTTCCTCCCCGTCCCGGAAGAGACTTCCCGCCACCCTCAGTTTCCCCGAAGCCTCCTTTTATACTGATACAGGTGGGGCGGCGGGCGGAGGAAAGAGGGATGATCTTAGTAAGGGTTGCTTTAGTTATTTCATACATTACACATACTGCGGAAGTCATTTGGTGATTGGAAAATAGGTATGACGCATCCCTTATTTAAAAATAAGGGATGCGTTTTATAAAATAGAAAATATATTAAAATTAGTTATTTTTTGTATTATTTGAACGACTATAGTACAATCGGGCATGAAGTCACATTTTTACTAAAGATAGAATTAGTAAGTTAATATTTAAAAAAAAATCTAAACGAACCGTGACGCATCTCTAATAATCTTAAAAAAATATATTTTTTTGTTAAAAATATTATTATTGAATTTATTATTTATTTGCTTTGACAACAAATATGATTGGTTAAAATTGAAGAATGATATTCTTAGACGGATATTCATAGCCTTTTTTTTAAAATTCTTACCCACTACATTCATATGAAGGGATTTTCAAAAAATGTGTTATCGAGAGCCACAACTAAAATTTCATTAAATTTAGTTGACAGTAACGACGCTTAAAAGTTCGACAAATGATTATATCTATAAGTATGTACTCTTGTACGAGTGTGGGTATCCAGCCCCCAGAACTCTGGTCATAGATACTATTGTCTTTTTTAATGCTATTACCATATAGTGAAAATATATTCTTATCAAATGTATCGAATAATCCAGTGAGTAGAACTGATCACCTATGCACAATGCACGGTGCCTATGCACAATGGGGTGCGGAAAGGGTCAGAAATGCAAAGCATTTTTGTTACTAACTGCACAAATGAAATTATTTCATCTTAATTCAATCACAATCTTAGACTGAGCGATTTCTTACTTCTAAAATTCATGGATATTTAAAAAAATATTTTTAAAAAGTATCAAAAAGTGTTGAGTGTAAATTTGCAAAGATAAATAAAAGATAGCATCGCAATTGCAATGCAACTAAATAATATTTTTGGCCTTGCTTACTTCCGTCATAGTTGCCCTCGTGTAGTTAAATCCTATAATATTTATATTTAAAATACAAAGCACAGAGGTCATTCATCATTCTAGTTATCGAATTATTATATTAATATTAATGCGTCATATGTTTTTTTATTGCAAAAAATAATGACGTATTTAAATATTTTTCCCAAATGATGTTCCATACAATGCTAACTAGATAGATGTGATTATAATATTATTATTCGTATTAATTTGAATGATATATTTTTCGCTCGTGAAAAACACATGTTTTTGTGAACAGCAAAACTGTTAAAAACATATAAATAAATATTTTTAAAAACAAGGTTTCACAAATGCACTTAAAAGGGAGTATATATAAATATATACACTCCCATTTATACTTAATTTTTTTCTTTTATTTTTTTATAAATTTTTATTATTAGAAGCACTTAATTTGTAGTCAGTCATTTAAAAAATTTTTTACATCTTTTTTACAAAATTTAAGTAATGTTAGTATGTTTGTATATAACTTCTAATCGAGATTTTTGTCTACCGGTTTCGAGACGTACCCGTCTCTTCGTCAGGACAATCACTATACCAGCATATATATCTATTATCTCTTTTATTCTTGATTTTATAAGAACTTTCAATTCTATCACGTGTACGGTACTGAACGTGCATTTTTTGTATTGTTTGTTAAACATTGATAAAAATCGCGCTGAATAAATTACATGTTGTAATCAAGAAATGTGCACTGACTGCATTCCCGATGATTGTAGCCTCATAAATAATTTACCGCCCGTTGTCATTCCAGTTGGTACTAGGGTACAATAATTCCTCCCTTTCCGTGTTTCCCTTTACAGCCATCTTGGTGGCGGGAGAGGAATCCGGGATGTTCCGAACTATTCTACAATAATTGGCAGTATCCCTTGATTTTAATAGTTCAGTAAGCATGTCTTGATGATAATTCTCCATTCCTAACTCAGCAAAATTTAATGTTATTAAAACTATTTATTATTTATTTTTTGTCAAAAATAAATTAAAATAAATTTCTAATTGGAGATAATCCAGATTTGTGGACAAAACTTGGGCACACTCAGTGTTGTAAATAAATTAACTGGTAAACTTATAAGCTGAAATTAAAATAAATTAAAAGGATGTTTACAACATTTTGAGTGTGTCTAAATACTTGTTCACAAAATCTGGATTATCTCCAATTACAGGAGTTCTTCTTCTTTGGTCTCAATCCTGCGGATTGGTCTGCAACAACAGATGACGTCCCTTTCGCCATTCTAGCCTATTTTCGGAAGTCCTCTTCAGCTCCTCATACGTCGAGCAGCCCATGTCTTCGTATAAGTCGCTTAGGTATTCGCGGAGTTTACAGGAGTTATTTTCATATTATATTATCATAATTCAAAAGGATGTTTTCTAGCGTTTCTCATGTATGTGATTATAATCCAATATTCGGACCTCACAAATAAATGAAAGAGTTTTTACTAAAAAAAAAAACTTGTCTCTAGTGAAATTGTAGTGATTCAACCACTACGTTTCGAAAATTGCATCATATTATAAATAGAAGTGTCGAAAATTTGAGTAGTGTGGTTGTCATTCATGGGTAAATTGGTGATTGTTACACGTGTGTAAAGTGATCACATAAACCGGCCTATAACGGTCGTAAACCCCGTAAATGTCCAGAATTCCATATTATTCTTCATCTTTGTTGAGTAATATGAAAAAAACTCCTATAATTGGAGATTATCCAGATTTGTGAACAAGTATTTGGATACACTCAAAATGTAGTCATATTTAAATTAATAATCTCAAAATGGGTCTTACGAAGTGATTAAAAAAAAAACAAGACAACTATTTAATTTTTACGTCGATGTTCATTGTCAAAATCATGGGTTAAGTTATTTCCAATTATAAAGCGGAAACATTTTCGCGTTGGATTTATAACTAACTTCGTTTAAATGCATCCCCATTAAAAATTATACAATGCACCCTTCTGATCCCCCACTTTACGCGGGATGGTAAATGAGCCAAATTATGACGAGATTCCGAAGAGAAAATCCTCGTTAATGAAGCTAATTTCATTCTTCACCCGGCATAGAATTCATACAAAGCCAAAAGCGTACTTAAACTTTCCAATTCAAATTCCCGAGGCTTGGAAACCGAGCGGACGAGGAAGCTTATAAAGTAACCCTTTTAAATCATTAATAATCTATGGCCATTCAGAATTCCTCTTTCATATTTATTTATTTTATTATATTCGGACATAGTAAGTATCGACCTAAATATAGAAAAAAACAACTGTTTTTGACTTTATTAATGTAAACACGACTAGTTTCGGGAACTACTCCTACAAAGGTTTTTGTAAAAAAGAAAAAATTCAAAACTAGTTTTGTGTTTTAAATTTCGGTGGTTATATTTATCCGCCTCTATACTTGACAATCATGAGTTCAATGGTAAATGTTACCTTGTAATGTGAAATGATCAACTTAACCGGTCAATGAGAGGTCATAATCCCTGTAAATGCCTAGGTTTCTGTTTTCTTCAGTATCTGTGTTTGAGATATCAATTAAAAAATCTTGAAATCAATAACTTCTGTTTTATTCATTGTTCCGGTATCAATTTTGTGGTAAGACATGTTACAATGATTAAAGAAAACACTTGTTTTATATCACTTTTTTAATGACTACATGTTTCGGAAGTTAAACTTCCATCATTCAGGTCTGTATAATAACACGAGTTAGTCTTTAGTAAAACTTAAGTGGTATAAAACAAGTGTTTTCTTTTATTTTTTGACATCTCATCAAAGATGAAGAAGAATATGGAAGTCTGGGTATTTACGGGGCTGACGACCGTCATAGGCTGGTTTAAGTGATCACTTTACACACGTGTAACATTCACCAATTCTACCCATAATTGACAACCACACTACTCAAATTCTTGGAAGTTCTATATATATATATATGAATTAATTTAGAAACCTTGTTCTTGAATCACTAGAACTTCACTGGAGACATCTATTGGTGATATGTAAAGTGTTTTCTTTAATCATAATAACTTCTAAGCAGAGAAAATCCTAAAATTGTCTACAAAAATATTCACACACGTCAAAATATTGTGAATAAAAAATATTAAAAATAATATGTTACATTTTAACCTGGAATGGTATGTTTTTAAATGTATAAAATGATTTTTTAATATAACTATGTAAATTTGACTAAATTAATCGATTTCAGTGATAACCGAATTAGGCGCCCTTGAAGAAGTATTTTACGAAAATGGCGCTATAAAAGTTATTTAAATATATTATTATTACAAACCGAACGTCAATGACAAAAAAGATGAACTTAGACCTCTTGTCTCTTAGCACCTGGCATCAGCATTATTATCTAAAATGAATAATATTGCATACATGTAAATGAAAGAATTAGAAACTAAAAAAATCACAATACATACAGCATACAGACAGGCGCCGTGGCGTAGTTGGATAGACGCTCGACTGCGAAACTGGCGTTGTGGGTTCGATTCCCGCCAATTACAAAATAAATTTCCAAAATATTTATTTTCAATTGGTCTGGGTGCTTGTGATGTATTTTTCACATTCACCTCTCCCATCCTTACTATCCCACCTGCAGATAAGCTTCTAAAAAAAGAGGCTTTGCGGATTATTGCTTTCAATATGTATATATATATATATATATATATATATATATATATATATATATATATATATATATATATATATATATATATATATATATATATATATATATATATATATATATATATATATATATATATATATATACATATATATATATATATATATATATATATATATATATATATATATATATAATATATATATATATATATATATATATATATATAAATATATATATATATATATATATATATATATATATATATATATATATATATATATATATATATATATATATATATATATATATATATATATATATATATATATATATATATATATATATATATATATATATATATATATATATATATATATAAATATAATATATATATATATATATATATATATATATATATATATATATATATATATATATATATATATATATATATATATATATATATATATATATATATATATATATATATATATATATATATATATATATATATATATATAAATAAATATATATATATATATATATATATATATATATATATATATATATATATATATATATATATATATATATATATATATATATATATATATATATATATATATATATATATATATATGTATATATAAATCCTTTATTGTTTTTTTTGTAAATTTTGATAGTAAATTTATTCAATACATAAACAAGGTTTAATACTCACGATTTTACACTTAAGCGCTGAGGGCAGTTAAGGTTTGTATGATAAATATCGGTTGTTTAGATAAGCGATTAGTAATGAAATTCATGTTTGCGTTCAAACCATTTTCGTCATTGTTGTCAATTTAATTTAGTAGTATTGAGCGTGTCGTTAGTAAGTACCTACAACTGAGGAATAAAATACAAGGTTACATACAAACCAAACACACGTAGCTACATTTAATGGTACCACAAATATTGATTCATGTTATCTCTGTTTTTATATCTTTTTATATGCCTAGAGTAGAATTTAAAAAAAAATAGCAATGAGACCAGTGAAATGAGACAAGCATGCATAAATAGGTCGGCAACAAACACCTTCATATAGTATGCCGTATGTGTCATAAATAATTCTTTTTATTTTATTTTTATTATTTATTTATGATTTACAAACAGTGAACAACATATTACAAGAAATAAAATACAGTGCAATACAAATGGTTTGAATGTTTTTCATCAATTAGATGAAAACATTACACAAAAGCTTACAGAAACAATAAAGGTGCAGGTTAAATACATATATAAAGAATAGAAATATGGTTGTAAAAAAGAGTAATAACAATTAAAAGTAGTGAAATAAAAAAATTGAAGCAAAAATCGAAAGTGAAATTAAACTATGGTACTTAAGATACAAAATTCAAGACCCCCCCAGATGTGTGAAATCAATTTGAAATTGATTTCACCAATCTGGTAATAGACCTCTTGTGTTTCTCCGCGCCATCATTAAATATGTCGATGATGACATTAACAGTATTTTATAAATTATTATACAACCTTAGCATCCTAGAAACGGAGTAAAAGTGTGCCATATTATTGTTATATACTGGGAGAGAAAATTCTATAAATATATTATATTGGTATTTCAACGCAACTTGGTATTTATATGGCTTTCGACCTATCATTGGCTATTTTGAGTGATCACTTGATAACAATAAAATTTATAAATATTGTCAACGTTTCATTATCTATGTATAAGTTACTTACTTAGTTTTGTGTTTTTTCTGTAAATTGACCAATTATTGTAGGACCAATACATTGTAAGTATCAAAGATACCGCTCGTCCGATTTTTAAATAATTTCTTTTTCCTTTTGTTGGTATACTAACTGCGACACCTGCCGTAATAAATTGTGTTGTTTAGTGTAAACACTGAATTTATAATTTCTAGGTTCGCTGAATGTAATCATATTGGCCTACAATTTCAGCTTAATCACTTCACGCTCGCGTTCGTATTCTTGACCTTACAATTACAAGGAGTCAACGTCAAGTAATATTTTAGAAATTTTACATTTTTGTAGCAAAATAGTTTGAGGGCTTGAGGAGTAGTAGGTAGTAGAAGGAACATGGTCGCATACTGTTAGGCTTACAGTAATGTAGTTAGTCTTGTAGTCTTGCTTACAGAAATGTAGTTAATGTATGTATTTTATATTACTCCCATAAACAAATTGTCTTAAAATAGTCATTAATGACAAGGAAGAACAGAATTACATTTTTTGAGATTAAATTGATTAATTTTTACAATATATATATTTTTTTAATTCTGTGCTGGATTCAGGAAATGATCATTAAAGCAAGCCAATGGCCGGTAGTTAGACCTGTGAATACACATAATTCTATATTTACTTCGTAAACAAATATGTGCTCTATTTTTGCTTATAAATCTAATTTGTATTAACATATTATTGAGTTTACTTATAGACTTTTACAGTATATATGGACAACCCAACGGTGACCAATTAATTTGAAAATAATAAATATCATAAATGATATTTTATTTATTGTTTCGGCATTTATGACATATAATTAAATGATTTAGTAATTTACAAAGTTTATAATTTGGCGCACTCACGTATGATACAACTGGTCTAATTGGAACATTTATTTTGTGTAATTTGGGTAACCCGTATAATCTTGGAGTTTGGGGATTTTTATTAATAATAAAATCTTTAATATTATCAACAATGATAGTAGGGCAACGTTTAAGTACTTCTTTTAATTTCGTTTGATATTTAATCGTTGGGTCTTTTTTCAAAATTTCAAATTTTTCACTATCCAAAAACTCTTTACATTTGTTTATGTAATCAGTTTGATTTAAAATGACAATGCTATTTCGTTTATCTGATCTAGTAAAAATAAGTTCTTTATCGTTTAAAGTCCATTTTATATTGTTAACCAAAACACTTTCATTGTTCACATTCTTCTTTACTTTCGGTATGTTCTTAAATAAATCAGCACATCGATGTTTTAGAGATTTTATATACGGGTTCAATAACTAAAAATATTTCGAAAATCTTACCCTCCCATATCCAACCTGCATATTATACAATTAATAATTTACATAAAATCCTCGATAACTCAAAATCCAAAATTGATTTATTACAAAAAAGTGGTGTTTATGAAATTTCGTGTGGAGATTGTGATAGAAAATATATTGGCCAAACTGCGAGAAATTTAAAGATTAGAATTAAAGAACATCATAGCGGTCTTGTTAGTAATTATTTTTCGGAATTTGCAAATCATATCATAGATATTAATCACTCATTTCACTCTCATAAATTAAAATTATTACACCTTGTTCCATATAAAGGCCAAATTATGAATTATCTTGAAAATTTAAAAATACAAAAAAAAACCTGAATTCTAATAATAATTTATTTAATAATATATTGTTTCTAAATTCCTCGCCATTGCTTTCCATTTTTCCTTTGTTTTCAAACTCCGTTCCTTGACTAACCCCTTTCCCCTTACTTTCCCCTCTCCTTATTTATAGAACAATTTTATATTTTATATTTTAGTTATTATACAGACCCGAATGATGGAAGTTTAACTTCTGAAACATGTAGTCTATAATAAAACTCAAGTGGTAAAAAACGAAGTGTTTTCTTTAATCATTGTATCATAAATGATAGCTATCAGCCATAAACGAAATCAACAATTTTGCAATATTTATGGAATTTGGTAATTTGCTGTTTTTTTTCTCACACAATTATATAGGTTAATTTTTTAAATTTAATTTTTAGTTTGAATTTACGTGTATGCAGCACTTTGAAAGGAGTTATATTAAATTGAAAAATAATAATAAATTTACAACGTGTTTATAATTATTTCATATTTTTTTTCATCGGAATTCTTTCTTTTATTACCTACTTTGAAGTCACGTTTTGCTGAGTATTGCAATGAATCCGTCAAATAAATTACTTGATAATTATTTTCTCGGCATACTATACTACCGGAAATATCGTAGTGCAAATCCACAATAATAATATTATTAAGTATGCATAATTTTACATACAACACAATGATTACGAAGTTATACAGGTGATACCGGCATCAGTAATATTCAGGCGCTGGCGCAAGGTGAACTTATCGGGAACATGACAAAATGAAGCGGTTTACTCGTACGTCGAAATTTCTTTCCATTCAAGCGTTTGTTTTATTGTGCGTACTAGCGTTTGTTTCGTTAATTCTCTGTTACGTCGCATTCGGTCGAGATGGTGACGAAAGTTTGGAAGTGGAAGATGATAACACGTTTTCGGTGGACGATTTTATCAACGAGTTAGTAAAGAAGAAGCAAAAGGAAAATAAATCACTTAAAACCATATTAATGTGGACGCATAACTTCACGGATCCTTTCAGTTTTTTTAAATTCGGCCGGAATCATTTCGTAGACGCGGGTTGCCAGTTCAACAACTGCTACCTTACGAATAATAAAACGTATTTGGACCTTATAGAGTTCGATGCCGTTCTTTTCCACGCGCCGGAGTATACAAAGACGGGCAATCCCTGGCATCATCCCCAGCCTACCGCAAGGAGCCCTCGCCAAGTGTACATTTTAGCTTCCATCGAATCTGCTGCCAATTATCCCATTTGCGACGACCAATGGGAGGGTTATTTCAACTGGACCATGACATACATGCTGGATTCCGAAGTCCCTTGGGAGTACGTTGTCGTGAGAGATATTAATACTGACAAAATAGTCGGGCCCGGAGAAAATGTAAAATGGATCGAAGAGATGGCACCAGTTTCTGAAGATACGAAGAAGAATTTGAAAAAGAAAACGAAAGAGATAGCGTGGATCGTTTCTAACTGTCACACATTAAGCAAGCGCGAAAATTACGTGGAGGAGTTGAAAGTTGAAATGGATAAATTAAATTTAACTTTGGATGTTTACGGAAATTGTGGCACATTGCCATGCGACGATAATTGTAAGAAAAAACTGGGAGAAGAATACATGTTTTACTTGTCGTTTGAGAACAGTTTTAGTACTGATTATGTTACCGAGAAATTTTTAACCGCAATGCAAAATAATATGGTGCCGATTGTGAGAGGTGGTGGCAATTATAGCAGGTGAGTTTTATGAAATATTAATGCAATCTTCAATAACTTCATAGCTTAAATTGAATTTATTTGTCGTAAATAACTTTGTATTTCTAATTCATTTGTCAATTATGTCTTATGTACTTTTTTACCAATTAGGCAGACTTATTCACACTTGCCTTTAAAACAATCCTTATAGAGATAATTCCATACTAATAAAACGGTTAGACCGGTCTTCACCCCCTGTATCCTAACCTCTTCCTGATGAAAACCATAATGCATCCCTCAGACGAATGTGCGACAAAACGATACATGATAGATGTTCGAATGACGACATAAGGAGAGAAAGCAAGACATTATCGATAAAATTAAGAAAATTAAACAAATTTATGAGGCGAACGTAGTTGGAAATAGAAGCAAAAGAAGACAGAGGGAAATTTGACATGATCAAGTATGTCCAATACTTGAAAGCGGTCAGGCCAGGAGTCGAAATAATCCGCGTAATCACTTGTGCGATATTTCGTGAATTGTTCTAGGTGCATTTGCTTTAAGATTTATTAGAGCTTATCTTCACTGTCAAAAGGTGAGGTTATGATGTGCTTAACTAACATTTTAGAACGTTTCATTATTGTAAATTCACTCACAATGAAACCTGTAAAGTTGGAGTACAAGCCGTTGCTAGACTTCAGAATCATTGATATGTATGTGTTTTCTTGTACTTATTCTTCTCCGTCTTATTCCTCATCACTAAAGGTTGTGACCCTTGTGGATGCAATGAGTCTTCTCCAGCTATCTCTTGATTTCTTGTACTTATATCACTATAATGATGCATAGTGAGGAAAGGTGATCAGCCCTGAAACTTACATACGCCTAATTATTATTTTTTTAATTTTAATTTTTTAATTTTTATTTGTACACATGTATTTAAATTACATTTTTACATATTAAACACATTTTTTTTGCAGAGACCCACCAAGCCACCTTGTGTGTTAAATTACATTTTTACATATTAAACACATTTTTTTTGCAGAGACCCACCACCACGATTTTAACCTAATATACACACAAAAAAGAGAGAAAAATTAAGAATATAACCATTTTACAATTTTCATAAAATTAAATCTTGATCATTTACCCGTTCCTTTATTTTGCCTTTGTTCCATATTTTATTTTGAACTCTAATTCTGAACTCTAATGTAATTTCAGGTTTGCTCCTCCCAATTCATACATCGACGCAAACGAATATAGTCCATCAGAACTGGCACAACTCATCTATGCTCTGGCTCAGGATGTTGAGGCGTACGCCAAGTTCTTCAAATGGAAGCAGTACTATAGTTACCATTCCATCGACGACAGTTATGAGACGTATCCTCTCTGCAAGCTGTGCAAAGCTCTCAACAATGCCACATTAACAAGCGCCAGGATCAAGAACAATATCCTGCCTTGGTGGAACGGAAAACCAACATACAAGTACTGTTAATGAATGTGACTTGTGAGGTGTCATAGTGACCTTCTGTGCCTTTTAACTTAACAAAATCATAAAGTGTAAATTTGCTTGGCCTGATATTTTTACTTGGTTTTTCGGAACATTTCGCCCTTTGGAAAGTTCAAGTGAATAAATAATTTTTGAATAAGGTTATTTCTAAACATAGCCTCATCAAGTAACAATAGAGAAATATCTGTATTGAAAAACCCCGCTAAAAATTGATTTTATAACGAAGTATCCACCAAAAATAATTTACCTAATTTTTTGAATCCTCATCAAGTTAATAACGTAAATTTAAAAAATATTTTTAAAGCGATAAAAATCAATATAAACGCAATCCATTGCGATATGTTCAAATAAATTTCAATTCACGTAAATTAGAAATTTGGGTGATGATAGTAGTTTTTTACTTTCTTTACACTTTCGTTCGATCAAGAAACGCCACGTTGATAGTTGATTTTTGATATTAGTGCGAATAATTTAGATTAATTATTCATAAGTGAATTTATATATTTATGAATTATTTTAATGAATAAACATCATTTTACTCTGTAAAAATGTCAAATACACGCCACACTAATAATAAAAATTGTCAAAACCGATGGCACAAAGACTGTCCGAAGACGCGTGTGACATAACAAGGATAAGTTTTTTGGCTTTTATATTTATGTTTTAAATAATTTGTTATCTACTTTTATAAATATGTAAAATTCATAAAGTATTGGATAATATTTTTGGCTGTTACCCGTTACCGTAAGTTTAAAATATAATCGTTTACAATAATATTTTTAATAAAAGATTTTTTGCGACCATAGGACAATTTTTTTTGTATGATAAAGTCAATTAATTCTAATTGATTCAAAATAAATTTGAAGACTTGTAATCTGAAAATGTGTAAGACTGACTTACTGTTGATAATTCGTTATGTACAAATGTATTTTATTGACATCAATTTTCAATAAAAGCATAAAATAGATTTTATTTTTCACATATAGAAAAAAAAAATGTAGGATCCAATACAAAATTAATTTAATATGAAAATTAAATTTATTGTTAATTTTGTGATTTTTTACTTTAAGTGTTTTACAGAGAAGGTTACAAATATAACATTAAGGATTTTAGCTCAAGATTTAATCATAAATAGAATATCAAGAAAAGTCACAATAGACGGAGCAAATTTTTTGAGAAATTTTAAATTTTTTGAAAAAATACATTCAATTGTAGATAACGACCTACGGGGTAGCGCGGAGGCAGGGTGATATTCTCGTTTAAAAGTAATCTCAAATTTACATACTTTTCCCCATTGAAGATTCGGTAATGCCTGCATTGAAATGCAAAAATTATTGTAAATGCTGAAAGTTGCGGCGGACTTTTTAACTGAATTTAAACATTATGTATGTACGTAATATCATATACTCAAATAAATGAATAAAATTCTAGAATGTATGAATATATTTCGGAAAAAATCTATGATTCACGTTTTACATTGTACTTTAAGACGTTTCACAGAAATATTCCTACTATTGACACACTTAAATAAAAAAAACCCCATGACGACAATAAAGATTAAAATGCTTTTTTTAATTAAAATTTTCGTGACACTATTTGTAAATCGCTTTTATGTCGTTCAATTATATATATATATATATATATATATATATATATATATATATATATATATATATATATATATATATATATATATATATATATATATATATATATATATATATATATATATATATATATATATATATATATATATATATATATATATATATATATATATATATATATATATATATATATATATATATATATATATATATATATATATATATATATATATATATATATATATATATATATATATATATATATATATATATATATATATATATATATATATATATATATATATATATATATATATATATATATATATATATATATATATATATATATATATATATATATATATATATATATATATATATATATATATATATATATATATATATATATATATATATATATATATATATATATATATATATATATATATATATATATATATATATATATATATAAATATATATATATATATATATATATATATATATATATATATATATATATATATATATATATATAAATATATATATATATATATATATATATATATATATATATATATATATATATATATATATATATATATAAATATAATATATATATATATATATATATATATATATATATATATATATATATATATATATATATATATATATATATATATATATATATATATATATATATATATATATATATATATATATATATATATATATATATATATATATAAACATGTATATTAATTTTTCTCGTGAGTATACAATACTTTTACGTTTACGTATAATAATAATAACAAAGTAAATTTTCTCAATGTATTTAATTCCATGATGTATGATGTTTTAAGGCGTGTTCTTATACAACAAACATAAAAAAAATCACATGCATTTAATGAATGTTCCTGCTTTCCTATCAATTATAAATAATTAATCTTTAAGGTTTATTTAAAAAAAAATGCGTTGTCACTTTTTACAATCATACTCGTACTTCATACGTCTCAACAATAAAATATTTTTCGCAAACATTTTCAGTATGTTTAAATACGTGTTCACATATAAGAAATTGCAAAAAATAAAAAGATCTCTGCAAAATAAAAGCAATCTTCTCAATCCAATCATAGATGGCTGTTGTGAACTCAATCACGGAATGCCATGAGATGGATTATGATACACATATGACTTAATTTGAGTAACGTGCTTGTCAATCATGGAAAGAATGGTGAATATTACAATGTGAATTGATCACTTAACCAGCTATGACAGACCATAAATATTGTAAATGACCAGATTTCTATATTCTTCTTCATCCGTGTTGAGATGTCAAAAATGTTTATATTTTGGTATTGCTAGCATATTACAATTTTATATATTTGAAAAAAAAAACTATGGATTCGTAATAGCAAATTCTAAATACGAAGACACCGGAAATTCATTACTAGGTGATACACATAAAGTCAACTTGAAGAACGTCGGTTGAATTCGAGATCTAAGATCTGGCGTGGAATCATGAATGTCACATGTTTATCATACCGCAAAACATGTCAATAGAAACGGTAACAGTTTAATCATCTAAATGCAGTCTACATTCACTCGAATTTGCTGCGATTTCATCAGAACTTCCCTCTAATGAACTAAACACGGTGACCCAAAACTAGTGGGTTAAAATACTAATATAATATTAAGATAAAAAAAAACATAAAAAAATGTGAGCAGCTTTGAGAGTGTGTATATAATACTTTTATATAACATCGCAAAATTTTATCCAAGCCATGACGTATTTTGGTATCAGTCAATGTTTGATTGGTAGATAAGGCGATAAAAACGGAATTAAGCCAAAATGTTTGCTTTACAAAGATTTGGGCAAAATCAACATGCTGTTGAAATTTAGTTTGTTTTAGATAGAAATCAAGTCCTAATAAAATAATACAACTTTGTTTTTAACCAATTTTAATTTGTACTTTTTTTCTCCAACTTGTTACTTATTCTTGTCGAACCGGTTGGAGAAAAAAGTACCAATAATAAGTGGTTAAAATCAAAGTTGTTTTGTTTTGTAAAGTTTAAAAAATGTGTCACGAAGCATCTGCGAAAAACAAGAAAAAAATTAAGTCTTAAAAAGCGTAAAAAGTAATTAAAATTACTACTTAAAAAAACAGTTTTGTATTTATTTTCTATTCGTTCGTAAAGTGCTGTAGCCCACCAATTAAATTTTTTATTAATATTAATTACAAGATGATTGTTTTTTTTTTATGCCAGTGTGTTTCGATCTCTTTTTTGTCCATTTTTTGTTGCTGTTATATAATTCTTCGACAAATCACACACAACGGTATAATAAGCAATACAAACATGAACGATCGTTGAAATTAAAGTTTAAATTTTTTAATAGACGAATCTATATATATCTGATATGAATCTATATACTATATTTTTGCACATTATGGTATCACAATGAAAGTGTTTTTATTTAAAAAAATAATTATATGGAAATGTGGTGGCCCACACTTTTTTTTCACACACTTGTACATGATTTGCATATTAAAGGAAAACTTTCCAATATATAAAATGCAACTAATTGTTTAAAATTACACTACTTTGGTGAAAGTTAATTTTGAATTTGATTTCCTGCAAAACTAAACTGGGATTCACACTTTATGTAATAGCACTTTAATGAACACTAATTCGTGACTACCGGTTCCAGAATAATCATTCCATCATGTTGACTTAATGTTATATTACCATACTACAAAGTTAACAATGCTTGTAATATACAAAATATAAGATTCTATTTGTTTCCTGTGATTCATCAAAACTATTGTTTTTTTACTGCTTCAATTTTGTGACACCGTTTCCTTACACGTACACAGAAAGGCTTTTAACCCCAATATCAAAGCCTCAATGGGCAAAGTTCTGTTCACCTGTAAGGTTCTGGCATTTGTCACGTCAGTTCTGGGGGACATATTGGTACATTTGGACCATAGATAACGCGGCGCTTCGGAGGGGAGGGGCGAGGATGGGAAGAAATAAGGGTTGATTGAATCGAAGGGTGGTAATATCGACGTTCCCTTCTAAGGTAATGAATGACGAGAGGCTTTGAAGGTTTCAAAGTGCTAAAAGATGTACCGACGAAGACGTTACCACAGATATATATGTATATGTATACTCGTATATATGCATTTCGATATTTCTTTGTCTGTAAAGCTAAAAATAACATAATTTTTCCGAGAGAAAATTTGGAAAAGTCGAGTTCATGGTTTACTGTGTTTTGTTATTTTGAAGGTTTTGGGCATTTATGTTTGAAAAAGGCCAAGTGAGAGAGGTCTGTTAAAATAAAAAGGCCTACATCCAGCAGTAAAGAGACAGCTGACAAAGAAGAAGATGGTATAAGTTATATGGTGTAGAGAGTTCAATTAAATTTTATATATTTTACTCAGTATGTATTTTGTACCTACTTAAATATAAATTTTAAATCATAATAACAGAATAAAAGAACAAAAAATATAACAACTTCACCATTTTAATGAGATTAGTAAATAAAATTAGTTTCCTTACTATCTTGTTGCAGTGGGAGTTTTTAAAAAATAATTTACGTAAGAGAATTACTCGGTTAATACCACTATTTCTTTAAATCTATTGTGACACGTGTTTCGATGCATTCCGCATCATTTTCATAGACGGTGTTTGAAAATGATGAGGGATGAATCGAAACTTGTGTAACAATAGATTTTAAGAAATATTAAATTAGAAATAAATAGGTATTACCGCAGATCGACTGCCAAATCAGTTAATGACCGCATTTAGCAAAATAAATATTGGTACAGTGTCAAAATATTGTGAATAAATAATAAGGAAATGAAATTTATTAAATAAATTGGATTATACTCGTTCATTATCTTTACTTTGCAAACTTCTTTGTCATATTTTTCCTTTTTAGTTTTTTTTTATATTGTTTTTTGTTTTTAAAGGCAAAGCTTCTACTCGCAAAGCTTCTACTTTGAAAGGCTTATCTGCAGGTAGGGTAGTAAAGATAGGTAAGGTAAATGTGAAAAATACATCACAAACACCCAGACCAAGTGAAAATGTTTTTTGCTTGAATATATTTTGCAATTGGCGGGAATCGAACCCGCGACGCCAGTTTCGCAGTCGAGCGTCTACCCAACTACACCACGGCACCTGCACTTGTATATTTAATTTGCACTTGTGTATTTATATTTGATATCCATAATGCATACCATTATCGTTTGAATTAAAAAACAAATTAAACTAAATAAAAATTTCAGGCGTTAAATTGTGATATAAAGTTTTGTGTATCAAACAGCTACTCCCAGTTGCTGCATTACCTTAGTAGACAAGGTTCCAGTCGACATTCGGCAAACATAAACATGCAATATTTCCACCGTTAAATCTTTCACAATTACGTTCCTCGGCTATTCGGGCCCGTTAAACCTTCAGTAATTGCGGAAGACTTTCCTTTAACGGCACGTGAGGGCAGAAACGTATTACGAGGGGCCTATTTACGGTAACGCCGTAACGCTAATGCATGTTCTTCTTTATCTTTATAGCAATATGAATTCTAATGTTATTCGTCCTCTATAATAATTTTAAATGGAGCTTACGTCAAATGTGTAAAAAGAACGGGATATGGATAAAAGGTTCGTTTATTAGTAATAAAGCTTAAACGTCTATTATGTTCCGAGTCCCTTTTTTGTATTGTTCCTTTTGTAGATAATGCTATTTCGGAACATGAGGTTTTACATTGTTTTACATATTATCCCATGGAAGGGTTTATGTAGGAACTGTATGCTGTTGGCACATGGGGCGCACTTTGGCAGACCTTAGTGCATAGATTTACTAGAGTAAATAATTTGCAGTCGCAATTACCAACTAAGTAGGGCTTATAAAACGATTATCATGCTCATATTAATGTCGCAATAACTAATATCAAATCAGTTATCGTAATTGCGAAATCACAAATTTGATTCGGCGAATAATATATCCCGAAGTTATATTGTGGGTATACTGGCAAAAAACGTTAACTCTAAAATCTCTGTTTGAATAAACCTTAGTATTTAAAGCTTTTAGCCTGAATATGTATTAAGCTTAAGGTTGAAATTACTTCCAAAACCACATAAATATGACATTTCAAACTACTTAGTGTATTTTGCCAGATTATAGAACGTTGAAAATTTAATAATGCTGCACCATTAAGGCAAAATTGCATATTTTCGAGTTAGATTTAAATTAAAAATGGATAGATAGCAAGTCAATAATTGAACGTAATGAAGCTTTAATAAAATTAAGAGAAAAGTAAGCCATATAAAAAATTACCACAAACTCTGTATGGTCAAAGACAAGTTAGTCCTGGTCCTAAATTATGCAAGGGAGGTATGAAGGTGCCTATATAACTCTAAAGCCTTACTTCAGTAGGGAGTGAAGTATCAATTTAGGTTTTAACAAAGCGAATCGTTTGGCATAAAGAGTAGAGAACTCTAGAGAAGAAATTGAAGAAAAAAATAAGGAAGATCAAATTAAAACCTAGTTTTAATGAGGGATCAAAGGAAAGAACTGACTTATGGAATTAAAGCACGATTTTTATTCATACTTTATGATGCAGATTTTCGTCATTTTTCATGAACTTACTTCATCTAAACGATTTTTGTTTTAAGTCTGAAAAATATACGTCACTAAGCTGGGGAAAACATACATGCTCAAAATATTGTGAAAATATACGTCACTAAGCTGGGGAAAACATACATGCTCAAAATATTGTGAAAATATACGTCACTAAGCTGGGGAAAACATACATGCTCAAAATATTGTGAAAATATACGTCACTAAGCTGGGGAAAACATACATGCTCAAAATATTGTGAAAATATACGTCACTAAGCTGGGGAAAACATACATGCTCAAAATATTGTGAAAATATACGTCACTAAGCTGGGGAAAACATACATGCTCAAAATATTGTGAAAATATACGTCACTAAGCTGGGGAAAACATACATGCTCAAAATATTGTGAAAATATACGTCACTAAGCTGGGGAAAACATACATGCTCAAAATATTGTGAAAATATACGTCACTAAGCTGGGGAAAACATACATGCTCAAAATATTGTGAAAATATACGTCACTAAGCTGGGGAAAACATACATGCTCAAAATATTGTGAAAATATACGTCACTAAGCTGGGGAAAACATACATGCTCAAAATATTGTGAAAATATACGTCACTAAGCTGGGGAAAACATACATGCTCAAAATATTGTGAAAATATACGTCACTAAGCTGGGGAAAACATACATGCTCAAATTATTGTGAAAAAAAATAATAATCTGGTCAATTTATAAACTGCATTAAAAGTTTTAAATAATGTTTTCAGGCATTTCCCAGTATGTAAATTAATCCGGTTAGGATCTTGCATACATCCAAATAAAAGGTTATTCATTCTAACCATAGATGGCTCTAGTAAACACACACGTACCTACAGTGTAATGAGATTAATGACGTATTGTGGTTGTCAATCATGGGTAGAATGGTGAATGCTGCACGTGTTTAAAGTGATCACTTAACCAGCCTATGACAGGTCATAAGCCCTGTCATAAGCTAGTTAAGTGGTTTTATAAAGTTTTCGGTTCTGGGGTCCAGATTATTGGATAAAGGAGTGGAATGCATTGAATGGATGCAGATAAAGTTAGGGAAGAGGCTCAGGATGAAAAACATAACATACTACCGTTTCCTCGCAGGGGTAGGCAGAGAGGTTGCAGCACCAGAATCTTCTGTCTTGACATACACTCCTCGATTCCTTGACATTCAAACATCTAGTTATACATGCCCTCTGATTACGCAGACTTTTGACACCACCGTATTTTAGATTTTGATTGATCTGATCGTGCAAAATTTTTTCGGCCGTCCTCGTTCTGTTCTCCCGCTCACATTCGCCATATATATTTTCTTAGTCATTCTCTCGTCATCCATTCGCTCTACATGTCTATACCACCTAAAAGAACTCTTCCTGATATTTTCAATTTTTCTTGTTCAGCCTTACATTCCTTTCTTATATCTTCGTTTTTAATTCTGTCATACAATGATTTTTCCACACATTCGTCTGAGGGAGCGTATTCCAGCAACGTTCATATATATTTTTTAATGTATTTAAAATTAGCTGTAAATAACAAGATGATGAGTTTGATACTGGCAATCGTTTCAAGTTTACTTGAAGCAGTAAACTTGAAAAGCAAATTGTCAAAAATGTAGTTAGAGCACTTTACGTAGGGCATGTCGAAATACGGATCTAAATATTTTTTTTTGTACTGGGCTCAAGTAACACATCAATGTTAAAGTAGCCCCGTTCTACGATAGGTACTCTAAAATCGAGTGATAATCGAACCCTGTTGTGGCTAAAAATCTTGAAAAATCTTAAAAAGTTTCTGGGCGAAAACGAAGGGAATATACACTTGATTGTATTTGCTCACACGCAGTAAAACGTTTCAATCAACAATCCAGAGCTCTGTAAACTGTTGCAGATATATTTTTCTGACAGTTAAATTGACGTGTCAATTTCCCCTTTCTAAAGTGCAACTTAATATAGAAATTTTCACTCAAATTCTACTTGCGCTGCGTCTCCCGCAGTTAATATGTCGCATTCTAAATATAAAATACGCTTAACGTTGAACCATAAATTACACATAACAATTTCAACAGTAAAAACTCCCGTTTAAGTTAACTTAAAATTCAACGACTTGGTTTTAAATCCAACTGGATAATAATCCAAGCCGGTTTGTTTAAAGTTTAACCGTTGGCTGGCAGTTGACATGTTGAATTTATATGGTGTAATCTGTCAGTTGACGTTGACTGGGGAGTGCGACACCCGCTGGTCGGCGCGTGGGATTTCATTTCCTCAAGATGAGGGGTTCTCGTAGTTCTACCTCGAAACTTCTTCTGCGTACGAGTGATAAATCAGTTCTCTCCTCCCTTATTTGTTGGGATACAAGTAAGCGGATATTTTTTCTTAAAAATATATTATAAATTAACATTATTATTTTACGAATGATAAGTAAATTACGAATATAGCATAGTTAAGAATTAACAACAAACTAGAAAAAAATAATAACCTAATAAGGACCACTTGAAGTGTTTTGGCAAGGCTATGTAAATATTTATTTTTAATCTACATATGTACATCTATAGAGTAATAATGTAACTAAATTATTACTATATATTTAACTGTCTAAAACTAGAATTTAAAAATAAATTTCTAATAAAATACGAAGCTTTTTTAAAGAAATGAGATTGAACGCATCCTCCAACTATTTTAATGATTATTATAATTTCGTTTATTGATCACTTTGTAATAATATCTATCCATTAATTGATTCGGCAGTCACTTTGTGGTAAAATCTATCCATTTTTTATTAAAGTTTTACATAGTAAATACCACTATTTCTTAAAATCTACTGTGACATCAAAACACGTGTCACAGTAGAAAATTCAAGAAATAGTGGTATTTACAAAGTAAAACTTTAATTAAGAAAATATATATATCTTTCCATTTTGAATTAAAGTTCTTGGTAAAAACCACTTAACGCTATTTACCAAGCAAAACTTAAATTAAAAAAATTATATCATATCTTACGCCTTACATGAGCTAATATGATTGATTAAAGTCAAGATGCGTTTTTGATTAAAATATTTTGATTGGCGGGGATAACAGAATGTTATACTGAACAAAATGCTGATAGACGACACATAAGAATGATAATAATAGTACCAATTACAGGAGACTAACATCTATTTACATATTTCTATCATACTTACATATATCGTTGTGCATACACTGCATATTTTGTTTTTTTTTCATTCTCCTTACTAGTAGCCCTTAGTATTGCCACCTACAGTAACTTTCATCACGCAATTCCACTTATTATGTGACGTCTTGCACATGGAATATTTATCAGATTTAAAACGCAATCTAGTGCAATGTTTTTACGGCAGCAACGAAGGTATCAGAATGCAGCTTAACATAAATTATTCTGCATATTGTGAAGATAAAAAATGTAATCTCAGTTGATGAAAAATAATCTAGATGATATATTTTTAAAGACAGCGCCAAAAAAAATCGACATGTATTTTTACTACGTAAATAATGTTTATCATTAGGTTTTGTGATTATTTTCGTTTTCTCTCGTTTTCTCGAAAATATCGAATCACGGACCAAAATCACATATTTAAGTTATCACAAAACATTAATACCAGTATTACCTACCAATTGAAGTACTCATCAATGATAGTGTAATATTGGATAAACAGAATATTTTTCATGCAAATTTAGTATTTGAAAAATATTTATTTTGAGATGCTCTTTTTCTGTCTCTCACATTACATCTCTTTTATTCTTTATTTTAAAGAAAATTCACTTATTTCGCGTGTTTTTTTTTGCCTACTTAGATAAACTAACTTGATGGTGAAGTTTAAAAAAAATGTATCATATTAAATTTAATTTTTTTTTTCCTGTAATATTTAAACAAATATTTATTATATTCATTTGGTAATAATTGAGAAAACGCACACTGATTGGCATCAAGACACGTCAAAATAAATAATCAAAAATTAATATTGTCTTAACACTATTATTATCCCACTTTTTTGAGTAAACGATTGTAAACACGACTAGCTTCGAGAACAACTGATGTTCTCATAAACAGGTGAATTAATTTTGTAACATATTGATGAGAACATATTTAGTTCTTTAAACTAGTAGTTTTAACATTCCTAAATTCAAAAGTGTCTTACAAAATAAAATTTACTAATGTTGAGTTTTTAAACTAAGATTTTTATATTAATGCATATTTTTATTAAAAAAAAATGAAGGTTGTTAAATAAGCTATAAAGAAGAGTAATCGGAGGGCTTGTGTGACTTGATGTATGGATGTGAAGGAAGCGAGGAGTGTATGTCGGAACAAAAGACTGTATTCCACCCTCTCTACCTACCCTTTCGGAGAAACGGCGTGACGGTAGTAATAGTAGTCTTAAAGAAGAAGCTTTTTGATTCGAAATCGGTAAAAATTTTAGTTAATTTTGAAACAGATAAATAGTGATTGGAAAACAGTTCATTTTGTAAGTTATGAGATTCATTTAATTCAGTTTTTCAAAAGTTCAAAGTGTAGATATTATAAACACTAAAATCTCCTTACAATGCGACTGAACTTGACAAATTATAACAGCTTATCCAATAAGTCGGAGAAAGCCACCCCACTGTGCGATCTCCCTATTCCTTTACAAACTCTAAATGACAAGTTTTGAAAAAACACGAAATTGGACTCAGTGCGACGCCGCTCGGTGCAGATAACAAATTGATTATGATTAAGTGTATTCAAATCACAACAGGGTGGTCCTGCATACCCGGCTCCTGCGCTCCGGGGTCCTCCACACCCCGTTGCGACCTTCCGGGGGTTAATGACAAGTGAGTTTGCATTTCAAGAAAGGGGTTGGATTTCGTGTCATTTTTAGTTTTCTTTCGGGCTTTCGGAATTTGCAGGGGTGATTTTTAACAAATGAGATGACTTTTTGTTCTTCGTGCAGTCGTGCCTAAATGAAGGTATTTTTTTTTGTACCGGGAATGCTGTTTATTGAAAAACTTTTTACTTTCATTATTTTAATCAATTTAGCCGTGGAAATTCGAAAAAGTTCAACAACGTTTCATTGGATTTTGTAATATTACTTGAGTTTAGTTGTTAATATTAATATTGTTTGAAATATTTGTTTACTATTTTATTATTGAGCTCTCTACCTTTCCCAAAAGAGCCTGTTTTTAAATATAAAAAATATTTGTACATTTATTGTCTGGTTAGGTTTCTTCAAAAGTTCGTTGTTTGTTTGTTTTTGCATATGTATGTAGTTTGTTAATGTAAAAATGTAAATGTTACAATACATTTATTTGGAGTCTCAAATGAAGTATGTGAATAATATCTCACCAAATAAACAATATTATGATGTGTATCAAAAATTACTATTCATATTTACCTTGTGCATAGGCAACTGCATCGAATCGACAAAGTTTTATCTTAAACGTCCATCAAATAAAAGGACGTGGATAAGTCCTACCCTTAGGGTAACAGTCCTGCTAGGTAACACGTTATTGCTATAATATTACAAAAAAAAAACATTTGTGATTCACAAAAACATCATTTTTGTTTTGGCAATTCTATTGCTGTCAAAAAGATATGAAAAAAGCAAAAAAAGATCAAGTAAAAATAGATATCATAGGAAAAATACATAAAATGCTCTGCTAATCTTTGTAAATATGAATTTTGAAAAATGTTGTTTCACGTTAGCATTTTGTTATCTTTTAATTATCTTGTTTTAATTCAAGCTTATAAATACATAGTCGTGTTTGTGCAAGGTGGTCCATGACCGCAGTTTACCCCAGATAAAGAGGGAGAGGAGAGGAAGAGAGGAGGTAACACGTGATGAGGTTGCCCTCCTGGTATATTCTGAATGCAGCGTTAAGAGAATGACGATGAAAACGGCAATTAAAAGCAGTTTAAAAAAAGTTAACGTTATGAATGACAAATTCGTTACTAATATTTCTTTTCAGATCTACTACTTTGTTTATCCAATAAACATATAATTAATAATTGTATCCTTAAAACTATTACATCTGTGTCTATTGCAGTCTATTAAATATATCGTAGTCATACAGGAGAAAGTGACAAAGTGCATTTTTTTACAAAAACGTGATCATTGACTGTTTGATATTTCACTAGCTTGCCTTGAAAAAAATCCCAAAGCGATTTTGAACTTATAATATATTGACTTATTAAAAATGACTAAACGCATTGATGTTTATTTTCTTACCAAGGAAGAATGACTTAAATGGCCCTCCTGAACATTTTACGTTTTGTTAGTTGATCACTTTCTCCTGTACGACTACAATATGTATGTACATACCTCACGTAGTCCGGACATTCGGTAAAATACATTGAATGAAGTATTTGAAACCAGACCGGTTAAGACCTATCGCAAACAACAAAAAAAACAAAAAACACGCAAAAATAACAATTATTGGTTCGAAACCTTTTATCTTGTTTTCAATCACTTATAGAACAGAAAAAACAAAAACAAGGATTAATTAATTCATTTTCAAATGTGAATTTTCATAAATGAATAAAAAAATGTTCACAAATTAATCAATACTTAATTTCAATTGAAAAAATATGTACTCATATTTTGATATTATTTGTCCTCCTACACAGAAACAAATGGCATTATTCATACTACTTCTACTACTATCATCATGCCTGATTCAATTGACATCTTCTTTCATATGCTACCTTTTAGTATTATCTATAGAGTTTAGTAGGTTTATATTTTTTTATTATTATTTACCTTTATAAATTTATACTCATAAATTCTCCACGCATCCTTACTGTTCTTCGTCTATGATAAGATTATCAATATATGTATAATACATAACTCCAGTGTGGAGACAAACCCAAAATACTGAACAAAGATGTTGGTTGACACTATCAAAATATTTTGATTATGTCAAATGTATTTTTTTCCCAAATTTCAGACCTAATAGTTTTGCATGTTTTAAAAGATTTCATTTGTAAATAGATTAAATTTTTATCAGGATACTTTGTATCTCACTAGACGCTTAAGGGGGTGGGTCAGAATAAGGCCGTGGTATTATTTTTGCTCGTGCGTTAATGGCTGTGTGCATTATTTAATTCTGTGGCGTTTTTCGTGGAGCAGAATTAATGGAAAGAAAAGCGTTCAATTTTTTTTCTTTCACTGCAGTAACAGCTTTTCCCTTAGACGAGGACAGCAAGAAGTAAGCAGAGGACGTAGGGGGATTTAGATTAGGTTTTTGTCATCATCACGTCTCAATGATATCGCAATATACTGTATAAAAAGGTCCAGTTAAATTGTAAATCAAAAATGAAAAAGTATATTAGGTACAATATAATATAACAGCAACCATATGATAATACTGTATTTACATTTATTTTACGTAAACAGTAACCGAGTTTCTTCGATACTAACATTATCAGACTGGTGATGTCGATAATGATAAAACCCTGTCAACTGGTCAAATAAATAAAAACATGTGAAAAAACTAAATATGGTAAAAGGATAATATAAAATGCAGTTCCACCAAGAAATGTCAGTACAAAACGTAAACGTAAAGTATATAATTTAATATTGATATCTCCATATAGATGAATAAGAATATAGAAGTCTCGACTACAGGGTTTACTACTGTCATAGGCTGGTTTAAGTGATCAGTTTATATATTTGAAACATTCACCATTCTACCAAAGATTGACAACCACACTACTTCAATTTCAATTTATTTATGCCTCAGTTGAAAACGTTTTCCAGGTGCTATTTCTTCGGCGACATCTAAAGTTGAAATGATTTTTTTACTAGAACCTTTCACAAAATGTATGTGAGATGCGTTCCTAATTATTTTAAAAACATAATTTTTTTATTTAACTTCACCTGACTAAGAGTCCAAACAAAGCTATCCTCGAAGGAGTATACTTATAATTACTAATAACTAATGATTCGATGGCATTTATTTTTTACTATAGGACTTATACTGCCATCTATGGTTGTGTATTAAAACACTAAAACCTTTTAACCACAACATTTTATTCAAAACAAAGTTTGTGTGACGTCAACGTAATGACGCTGTCAAAGAAAACACGAAATAATCATAAAAAATCATGTTAAATAATGTCAATATTTTTTATTCACGAAATATGTTGCCTATACATGTAGCATTGGCTATGTAAGTGCTAATTCATTGAAGTGGCTATGTCAGGAGTCGGAATAATTGGCGGGTATGATGAGAATATGTACGAATATGAAAGAGGCAAAGATTGTTTGCAAAGACAGATTTGTGTGGCGTTCTATTCTCTCTTCCTACTCCTACGGGGAAGCTACGTGATGGTTAGTTTTTATTGCATAATTGCAAATGTACGAGTATATATTACAATAGCTTCATGGCGTTTTAAAGTTGTGGAGAATTCACGCTTCTCCATTTTCAGATTCTTTGAAACCTTCAGGAAGTCAATTTTTTTTTCAAATATGTTGACATTTTCAGGGTCATCGGGATATCATATTAGTTTGTATATTTGTTCTGCGTACTGCCAGGATTTTCGAAATACCCGCGTGCTGAAAACTCTTTTTAACTCCTTGGTGCGAAGTAGACTCGAGAGTGGCTCGATGATTTGAGGGCCACACGAGCTTAAGTACTGTCTTATGGTAGAGAAAGTCCAAAATAAGTTTCTGAGGTATCTCTACATGAGAGAGTACGGCTATTATCTTTGGCTCTACCCGACCGAGTTTCTCCAGGGTATGCTTGGCTACAACAGTTTAGAGACTAGAATGATTGTGTATTTGATCATTGGTCTGTATGTTCCTGATAGTTACCTAAGACTGCGTCGGCATAGATTGTTTCACATTCCTATACACAGGACCAACCTGCCGATGGTTATGCCTGTAGGAAGAGCTACCGCTATGTTGAACAACTTATGTTGTTATGAACAACGCTATGTTGATCACATTAGATATTGATCTGTTCCATTTGTCCGAAGGAGTTTTCCGAAGCGGGATTCTTCTACACATTTAACAAGAGTCTTCTTGCTTACTTTTTAATTTTTTTAATGTATACGCCTTAAATGTTAGTTTGTAATGTATATATCAATTATTAAATAAATTAAATTGAATTGAATTGAATTATTGCATTGGCAACCCTAATCCAAAATAATGCTGATTCCTAAAAACGCGTTTTTCTGCCCGCAGCGGATGCGTGGGGATGAGTTCTACAAAGTCGAGAACGGGACGGTAGGGGAAGGGGTCGGTTTAGGGTGGACACTCATGAATATTCATACGTCACTCAGACATATGAAGTATGAAGCAGTTGCCGGCTCCTGGGACGCCGCGTAATTAGTGCAGGCCTCGGGGCGCTCTGAGCACAACGCCAACGCGACGCGCGATGTGCACTGCACAAGCTACATCCACCGAAGAACCGTTGCGAAAGTCTGCCCCAGATATCCTTTATTTGTATTCTGATATAAACTACTATGCAGTAAGCCTAATATAAATATTTTATCAAAATAATGCCTATTATCATATATATTTAATCTCATTGTATTAAAACAATTTAAATGAGCATTTTGAGTGGGTCCGAATACTTTTTAGAGAGATGGAGATTTGCTATATACATGTATAGGAGTTCCAAAAAATTGAGTAGTTTGGTTGTCAATCCCGGGTAGAAAGGTAAATGTTACGTCTGTAAAATGATTACTAAACCAGCTTATGACGGGTTATAAGCTCTGTAAATACCCAGACTTTCATATTCTTCTTCTTTATATTGTAAAAATGTATAAATGTTAAAAAACGTGAGACAAAAGTAAAAAAAAATAAGGCAAGATTGGCAAATCTTAGTGTCTTCAATTTTCTGTAAATACTCGTAGGACAGAGAAAGATTGAAGAAAACTTGGAATGATGAAGTATTTCAAATACTTGTAAGATAATATTTTTTACTCTATGTTTATTTTTAAATGTTAAAATATATTTATAAATATATGTTTAATATACAAAGTTTTCGTCTATGTATCATAAATAGCGTTGTCAGCTAAACGCGTTAAATTGACGTCATGAGTCATTGCGTCCCAAACGTAAAGAGGGTTAAGCGTAGTCAGCATTATACCACTCCCCTAAGTGTACACTAAATACCAATACCTACCCTCTTGACCTCCCGTGACTATGCAAATATCTAGAGGTATGTCAAAAGTTACGTGTCACTTTCCCTTGCGCAACTATACAAAACAAATTAGTTGCCTCGTTACACCATTAGGACCTTGCATTGGATGCTAGAGTCAATATATATTATTACTTTGAATAGAAGAATAACAAATCAAAGATAAAATAATACTTAAACATGTTACATATAAACACATTAAAAGTGTCTAACATATAATAAAAAAAACTTGTAAGAATACGGGTATGCAGCTACTTGTGTTATATCAGTTTCTTCTGTTCTTTTTGTACTTCATACTATTCCTCATTTATTCCAATTTCCATATAATAAAATAAAATAACCACGAGCTTCTTCATTTACATCCTGTATCCACTCCTAAATCCAAGGAACTGAAGTGCAAGACTGATCCTCTTGCTTCAATTTCAATGGAAACCAAGTTAACGAAATACTGATCAGATATGGTGTTAAAATAGAAAGGACACAATAAATCTGATTGTTTTAACAAAAAAATATTAAAAATAATCTTCTATTTCTCGCCTCTGGTCCTATTCCCCTCACTGAGGATTTCTTGTAGCCCTTTTGGTTCTCATATACCCTTTGGATGGTCTTACATAATCTTAAGCTATTTTATTACATTCCCAGGGCCTCCGTTCTCGGATGGCCTGGTAATGTCATAGAAACCCTGTGAAAGTCCTCTTGGACTCTTGTGCTCTTCGCTACATCTGTTTGGACTCTTCCACGTCTTTCTTCTACCTTATCGGTTACAATTATTTTATTATGCCCATATTAATGTCAGGTTCCATTATTAGGGCTAATATTAACAATCTGTGTCGTTGGTATAGGAGTATATGATTTACGCAGTGTTATCTTGATCGTTACTTACATGAAGGCTAGGTGATCACCCCTGCACTTCAGGGACCACTTATATTTATTTTTACCCTTCTTAGGAATCAAACCCGAGACCTCCAGGATGGTAACTAAACAGGCTATCCATTACACCACGGAGGCGGACAAAGTAACATAAAGCCCATAGTAAATGTAACATTGTTTAATTCATTTTACAGCCTGATTCAATATTTTTAATATTGCCTTTAAACTTAAACTTTGTTTAGTATATTTTATTTTAACTAACTAACTAACTAACCATCACGCCGCTTCCCCGCAGGGGTAGGCAGAGAGAATAGAGCGCCACACCACTCTGTCCTTGCAAACATTCTTCGCCTCTTCCACGTTCATGCATCTCCTCATACATACATATAAAAAAAACACATTAAAATATTTTTTACGGAAACCTACCAAATCATCATTCTTTTTTTTCTCATTTAAATGACAATAAGAACGTGACATATATGATATACACAAGAAGAAGGAAATAAAATACTATTTTAAAATTCTTGATATATGAGCTGTTGATCGCTAACTGATTCCGTGATTTTGCTTTTGCTCGTATTACGGTTCCCCTCTTACCTCCGCCTCTAACAAATAAAAAATGGAAGGAACTATAAATTGCAGTGTTTCACTTCCATATTTATTGTTAAATCTTAGGATGGGTAAATCCTTTAGTTAATTAGTCGGAAGAAATCTAATATTGAATTTGATCAGGCAAGTGTATATTCGATAGGTACTTTAAGATGTCAGTGTTAGGAAAATTTCCAAAAGCTCAAAGCTAGAAATCCGTTTGGGTACATTGTATGAAGGCGCACGTGCCAGTATCGTTCCCTAACCGGGAACATTCCGGAACTGATTTCGATTGACATAAGTGCACCTGATCTTCCAAATTCAGAAAGCACGCTCGTTGTCAGTCTGCCTCTAATTTACTGTAGTAGGCTGAGTACTGCCTATTGTCACGTCTGCTAGGGAGGCTGGATGGCTGCAGGGGAGAGGGGAGGGGGTGGCTGGGCGGTACATCCCTTCGCTGGAAGATACAGAGGAGGCTTGGGAAATTACAGCGAGGACTTTCAATAATGTCGAAGGGATCAAAATGGGCAATATTATTTTTCCATGCATCTACCAAAACTATTTATTTATTAGAATTATAATATAAGTAACTTATTTATTAAAATTATAATGTAAAATTATCTATGTAGGATGCAAAAAACTTGATCATATTGTGAACCAGGCCATCGCCATGGATCTTTCTCGAAAGACATCTAAAGGAGGACCAAATAATTCATGGATGCTGCAAAAAGAGAATATAATTCTAGCGCATGGTCTAGGTGACTTGCCCGTTACAGAAGGATCTACAGCCTGAAGATGTGGAGAGCTAACCCCAGTAGTCTACGACGATAAGCTGGGAAAGGGTCAGGAGGAAGAAGAAATTTGGGCTGTCCCATTGTGGTATCGTGGAATTTAAAACACATTTTCCTAATTCCTTCTTTCAAACAAAAGACCATAACTCTATTTAAAAATAAAATATTTCTTAAACATAAAGGTTGGAATATTTACTTTTCCTTGTTTCGCTTAGTACTGCTACGAAAATTCCTTCGTATACTAGTATATATCGGTATTTTATTAAAATTAAACACTTGAATATACCACTTCAATGAGTTTTATTTATATGTACCAAAGTATTAACTGTAAATATAATAAACTATAGACGTTAGTTATTTTAATTTGTACCAGAAGATGAAAACATCTGTCGTTTTCGAAACTAGTCGTATATATAAATAAAACTAATTAAAGTGGTATATTCAAGTGTTTAATTTTAATAAAATAATCATGTCATTCCACAAAGTTAATGCCGAATCAATAAATATTATATATATATATATATATATATATATATATATATATATATATATATATATATATATATATATATATATATATATATATATATATATATATATATATATATATATATATATATATATATATATATGTATATATATATATATATATATATATATATATATATATATATATATATATATATTGGTAGTTGAGTACATTTGTTGAGATGTCAATATAATTAATTTTAAGTGCAGAAACCAAATTTTATGGACAAGGATTTGGCCACACTAAAAATGTTGCGAATATGATTTTTGAATTGTGTTGAGATGCCTTTTGTTCTGATTGCGGTCCTGCGTAGGGCGTGTATGGAAGAAACTCGGCATTGTTCGGCGTCTGTGCAAGGGCTTACCCGACAAAGAGAGCCCTTCCTTCATGTTGTTGCGATTTTTTAATATCTCAAGTTAAAAAGGGCGGGAAAATCACGACATGTCGCCTGTCCCACGTGACTGACTGCCGACAGAAATAATTAATTTTGTGCGACATTTGTGTAGTAAGAAAATATTTTTCCATTTAATCCCGTTGGCTCCATAGTAAGCAAGGCACAAAGCGTTCACTTGAGATGAGAATTATTAGATCCCTGACAGATAGATGTGTCAGGATCCCTAACGAGATTCATCTCACAAAATGGAAAATATTTTTCAAAGCCAACAGAAAAATGTTAAATTGCTTTATATAATTCACGGAAACATTCATTCCTATAGCTCGAATTATTTTTTAGTTAATCATTTTTGAAAAAAAGTTTTCATTCATTATTTTTTCATTACTCGTAAAATCTTCATCTCATCTCATAAACGTTTTATTATTTCTTTTTTTAAGCATCAGAACGCGTATATAGTATAAGTTTGTTAAAATATATATTTATTCAAATTCAATAATTAAATACGAAAGAGCGAGCTTCGAGTTTAAAACACATTTAAAAAAATTAAGTAAATTAAAAATCTGAAATTAGAAAAAAGATTAAGTTACTGCCCCCCTGACAGTTACTGGTCACATGCTTTGCTCGCGTCAATTTCACATATTTTTTCTTAGGATGCACCATACTTTTATCAAATAAAATATTTCAAAGAAAAAAGTTATTTCCATTGCTAAAAAATGCTTTGTTCATGATGTGATCCAACGTCATCGTTTCAGGGACACAAGAGTGTAATTTTGTACTGTAATTTACTATTTGTTATTTTCTAAATAATTATTGAAGAGGAACAAAAATGCATTTTCATACTCCTACCTTGTTTTAATCCTAGGAATCGGTTGGCAGCAAAACTTTTTATTTCTTCCTTCATACCGCTTGGTCTTCAGCGATCCTCTTCAGCCTTGTAAGTAGACATTTCTCTTGATTTTCAAAGTCTTTCATTAATTTAATTAAAAATTCTTCTTATAACACTTCATTCACACCCAATGGTGCATACTATTATCTTCTTCTTCAAACCCTTATCCTCGATGGTACGTAGGGCACTGCATCGTATAAACGCAGTGTTATTTTGATCGTCAAGACATGAAGGAAAGGTGATCAGCCCTTTGCTTCAGGTACCAGTCCAGGGTAATATTGAATAAATATTAGAGTAAAAAATCACTTATATCTATTTGACCCTCCCTCGGAATCGAACCCTGGACATCTAGGAAGGTAGCCGAGCGTGCTGATCATTACACTACGGAGGCGGTCAACATAGAAATAAGGTACACACTTGAAATGTTGTAAATAAATTATCTGGTCAAATTATAAGCTTAAATAATAAAAATGAAACTGGTATTTTCTGGAGTTTCTCATGTGTGTGATTATAATCCAGGATTCGGACCTCACATACTAATATAAGAGTTTCTGCTTAGTAGAAAGCTTCTTTACATCTCACCAATAGATGTCTCTAGTGAAGTTCTAGTGATTCAAGAACAAGGTTTCTAAATTGGTTCATATAAATTGAACTTTCGAGAATTTGAGTAGTGTGGTTGTCAATAATGGGTAGAATTGGTGAATGTTACACTTGTGTAAAGTGATCACTTAAACCAGCCTATGTCGTCAGCTCCGTAAATGCCCAAAATTCCATATTCTTCTTCATCTTGATGAGATGTCAAAAAATAATATAGAAATAAGGTGATTAGCTCTTAAATATTTTTAAATGAAATCAATATTAGAGTGAGTATGATAAATGTTCGCAATTTATTTTTATTTTATCAATATGTTTTTAACAAGTCATTGGTTTTTTCATATTTAGAAACATTTATGAGCCTTCCTCCTTTAATTATGCGGAAAAAGGTAAATAAAGTTATTCCTT